>NC_086444.1:1207945713-1208308213 GCF_028390025.1 Pseudophryne corroboree
CCACCTACCCGTGGTTTTTTTTTTCTTTCTTCTTTATACATACTACATCTCATTATCAACCAGTCTATATTAGCAGCAGACACAGTACGGTAGTCCACGGCTGTAGCTACCTCTGTGTCGGCCACTAGGGTCGCTTATCTTACTCACACAGTCAGCTACCTCATTGCGCCTCTTTTTTTCTTTGCGTCATGTGCTGTTTGGGGAGGGTTTTTTGGAAGGGCCATCCTGCGTGACACTGCAGTGCCACTCCTAGATGGGCCCGGTGTTTGTGTCGGCCACTAGGGTCGCTTATCTTACTCACACAGTCAGCTACCTCATTGCGCCTCTTTTTTTCTTTGCGTCATGTGCTGTTTGGGGAGGGTTTTTTGGAAGGGCCATCCTGCGTGACACTGCAGTGCCACTCCTAGATGGGCCCGGTGTTTGTGTCGGCCACTAGGGTCGCTTATCTTACTCACACAGTCAGCTACCTCATTGCGCCTCTTTTTTTCTTTGCGTCATGTGCTGTTTGGGGAGTGTTTTTTGGAAGGGCCATCCTGCGTGACACTGCAGTGCCACTCCTAGATGGGCCCGGTGTTTGTGTCGGCCACTAGGGTCGCTTAGCTTAGTCATCCAGCGACCTCGGTGCAAATTTTAGGACTAAAAATAATATTGTGAGGTGTGAGGTATTCAGAATAGACTGAAAATGAGTGGAAATAATGGTTATTGAGGTTAATAATACTTTGGGATCAAAATGACCCCCAAATTCTATGATTTAAGCTGTTTTTTAGGGTTTTTTGAAAAAAACACCCGAATCCAAAACACACCCGAATCCGACAAAAAAAATTCGGTGAGGTTTTGCCAAAACGCGGTCGAACCCAAAACACGGCCGCGGAACCGAACCCAAAACCAAAACACAAAACCCGAAAAATTTCCGGCGCTCATCTCTAATATATATATATATACACTAAGCTGCAAATACCAGCACTCTATGCTCACAGCCAGGTGCCATCCACATAACAACGCAATAAGCTAGAGGGCGACGGTTGCACTGAATTTGCATAAACTCACAGTACATCAGACGTGCTTCTACGTTTCAGTTGATGACGGTTTTGCAGTAAAAGCAAAATGTAGAAGCATGTCTGTTGTGCTGTGAGTTTAAGCCAATTGAGTGCCGCCGTCACCCTCTAATATATATATATTTTTATTTTTTTCCCCAATTCTATTTGTGGCTTTCATTTTTAGTTATACTGGTGTCGCACCCCTAGTTTGACAGAGCACCCCTGGATGGACAACGCAGCACACCTGGGGACAGGCTATCTACAGTTCCACACAATACATGTATGATACCCTGCGGTCTGACTGACAGTGTCACAGAAAAATAATAGTATAGTGCACTGGGGTATAGCACAAAACAAAAACAAAACTATATATATATATATATATATATATATATATATATAGATCCAGAGAAGTTGCACTCGCATACTGAACAGTCACAACTGTTGGGGTGCAATAGCCAGAGATCAGTCCCCTCCAGAAGCTGTCTCAAACATAGAGAAAGTGACAAGGAACGCACTCATCAGGCTTCTTCCATAGTGAAAATGAGATTTCTTTAATTCAGCTCACATAGTTTACAGGGTCAGAGTCAACGTTTCGGTCCTCTATGGAACCTTTGTCAAGACCAAAATTTTAGGCTGCCATCTCCCCTGCACACATCCTGCCTGTGGAGCCATAAATACCCTAAGGGACAGCCCACCAATTAATTCCTAGCCAATAGGGAGCTCGTATCTAGTATTTGCAGCAAAGTGCTAGTATGATGTCCACCAAAAAGCCAAGACCAGTGTGTATAAGTTAATAACAGCAAGCAGCAAAAAGAAATGATAAAGGCAACAATGAAATGACCATACAGAAGATAAATGGAAGCAGTTCCTGGCGGTGGAACGCACGCCACCACCGTGGAACGCATTGCGCTTACTGTCTCAGAATGCGCACTTCCAGTCACGCGTCATCTGACATAGCACGCGTCATCCTGCATCTCTTAGCAACCAGCCCGGCATGTATCACTAGTACGCAATGCCCGCTCTGGCACCGGAGACAGGGGATAGGTGTAGCAGTGGGTAGTATTGCAGAATAACAACATTACAACATGTCAGGGCTGGCGCTATCTAGATAACACCTTACCCAGAAAAGTTAGTGAATATACACACTGACATGCATAGCTGCCATCAAGTCATCAAAAATAATAATACAGTATATCGAACAACTAAAAATAAATGTATAATTACGGGATGAAAAATGCACTGAATATATCGGTTGTTATATAGGCTTCCCACGGTATTTATAGCTCCATAATTCCAAAACATTCCAAGAGCACCAATGCAGAAAAGAAATCTTAGTCAAGCGAGTACATATAAACACCACACAGATGAGTGCTCGTGTTCAAAGGTATATAAACACAAAGATTCACTTATCATAAGACAAAAAATGTAAATACTAAATATTAAAGCCTGTGGGTCAGGGGGTGCCGTATAGCCATGGCCAGCAAGCTCAACGGTACTAGAACACCCCAGCACTGTCAGGATAACAGAAAAATAGAAAAAATAGAGTAAACATTTATTGAAAATGGACGTAGATCTATATGAACATATGGAGCGGGTTCTGTTCATTGAGTCCTTTAGGAGACACTGTCCCGAGAAAGTGGATCCAGTAGGCTTCTCTCTTTAATAGGAGCTTGCCCCTATCGCCACCCCGGGGTAATGGTGGAACCCAGTCAATCATCATGCTTCTTAGAGTTGAAAGTTGATGTTGAAGTTGCAAGAAGTGTGCCGCAACAGGTTTGTCGGTTTTGCCGGTTGAGTATGCCAAATGGATTGAGGATCGGTGTTGGTTCATTCTCTCACGGAAAGATCTGATAGTCTTACCGACATACATCTTCCCACAGGGACAAGTCAGAAAATAGATGACGTGATCCATCATACATTTCAGGTGGTGTCTGAGTTTTATCTTCGTGCCATAAAGCGGATGGCTGAAGAACTGCCCAGTTGTCATGGATCTGCAAGTGGTACATTGCAAGCACCTGTAGCAGCCATATCGTTTATTCAGCCATTGGTCCTTACTGGACACAGCGGGTTTAATTGTTGGTCTGAGGAGCATATCCTTCAAATTGCTCCCACGCTGTATACTTAATAGGGGTGGCGCCGAACCGATGGTCTTGAATTTGGGATCACTTTTAATGATATGCCAGTTCTTCTTTACCGATTTTTGCACAATTGGTAATCTAGGGGGTAATTCCAAGTTGATCGCAGCAGGAATTTTTTTTAGCAGTTGGGCAAAACCATGTGCACTGCAGGGGAGGCAGATATAACATGTGCAGAGAGAGTTAGATTTGGGTGTGGTGTGTTCAAT
Source organism: Pseudophryne corroboree (assembly GCF_028390025.1). Lineage (NCBI taxonomy): Eukaryota > Metazoa > Chordata > Amphibia > Anura > Myobatrachidae > Pseudophryne > Pseudophryne corroboree. The sequence continues at coordinate 1,207,949,098 of NC_086444.1, forward strand.
CTGCAATCTAATTTGCAGTGTAAAAATAAGGCAGCCAGTATTTACCCTGCACAGAAATAAAATAACCCACCAAAATCTAACTCTTTCTGCACATGTTATATCTGCCTCCCCTGCAGTGCACATGGTTTTGCCCAACTGCTAAAAAATGTCCTGCTGCGATCAACTTGGAATTACCCCCCTAGTGTTGCAACTAGTTTTGAAGATGATACGTTCGGACCCAGTGGCTCTGTGAGCAGTGGTATCCCCTGTATTATGCAGTCTATGAGCTTTAACCAGACAGTCAGAGATAACTTTCTTTTTATAACCGCGTTCCACAAAACGCTCGGCACACTCCTTAAGTTGTTGTTCTGCCACACTCCCATCAGAGTCGTTTCTAAGAACTCTTAAAAATTGCGAGACAGGTAAGTTGCACTTGAACCTCTCTGGATGATGACTGGTAGCCCATAGCAAGGTATTACGGTCCGTGGGTTTCCTGAACAAGGTGTACTCCAAGCATGGAGGATTTTTAAAAATGGTAACGTCCAAAAAATTTATAGACATGTCGTCTATAGCTTCAGTAAATCGAATTGGGGTGTCCAGTAAATCGAATTTTCTGGGTAAGGTGTTATCTAGATAGCGCCAGCCCTGACATGTTGTAATGTTGTTATTCTGCAATACTACCCACTGCTACACCTATCCCCTGTCTCCGGTGCCAGAGCGGGCATTGCGTCCTAGTGATACATGCCAGCCTGGTAGCTAAGAGATGCAGGATGACGTGTGCTATGTCAGATGACGCGTGACTGGAAGTGCGCATTCTGAGACAGTAAGCGCAATGTGTTCCACGGTGGTGGCGTGCGTTCCACCGCCAGGAACTGCTTCCATTTATCTTCTGTATGGTCATTTCATTGTTGCCTTTATCATTTCTTTTTTGCTGCTTGCTGTTATTAACTTATACACACTGGTCTTGGCTTTTTGGTGGACATCATACTAGCACTTTGCTGCAAATAATAGATACGAGCTCCCTATTGGCTAGGAATTAATTGGTGGGCTGTCCCTTAGGGTATTTATGGCTCCACAGGCAGGATGTGTGCAGGGGAGATGGCAGCCTAAAATTTTGGTCTTGACAAAGGTTCCATAGAGGACCGAAACGTTGACTCTGACCCTGTAAACTATGTGAGCTGAATTAAAGAAATCTCATTTTCACTATTGAAGAAGCCTGGTGAGTGCGTTCCTTGTCACTTTCTCTCTCTCTCTCTCTCTCTCTCTCTCTCTCTCTCTCTCTATATATATATATATATATAAAAATATAATATTATTTTCCAATGATATTTTTGAGCTTTAATTATTCAAATCAATGGGGTTGCACCCCTAGGTTGACAGAACACCCCTGGATGGACAACACTGTAGCACAATAAAAGCTCCACAGCCGGAGTTAAATGGGCTGATCACCGGTGACCCTTATAGAATCCAAAACCGAGAATCCGACAGCGGAAGGATGATGTCTTGCCTTTGTTTTGGGATCCGAGTCAGGATATATATATATATATATATATATATATATAATACACACATATTTATAGAACACTGCAAGAAAATGGATTTGGACACAAATCCTCTTTATACCACATTCATACACTTAACTTGAGTGTTCGCTAGAGATGAGCGGGTTCGGTTTCTCTGAATCCGAACCCGCCCGAACTTCATGTTTTTTTACACGGGTCCGAGCGACTCGGATCTTCCCACCTTGCTCGGTTAACCCGAGCGCGCCCGAACGTCATCATCACGCTGTCGGATTCTCGCGAGGCTCGGATTCTATCGCGAGACTCGGATTCTATATAAGGAGCCGCGCGTCGCGGCCATTTTCACACGTGCATTGAGATTGATAGGGAGAGGACGTGGCTGGCGTCCTCTCCGTTTAGAAATTAAAATAGATAGGAGAGTGAGAGTGAGACACTTCATTTACTTACTGGAGCTTAGGAGGAGTTATACTAGTGACTGATGACCAGTGACCTGACCACCAGTGCAGTTTTATAATTTATTATTATTTAATAATCCGTTCTGTTCTTGTTCTCTGCCTGAAAAAAACGATACACAGTGACTCAGTCACACTCACATACCATATCTGTGCTCAGCCCAGTGTGCTGCATCATCTATGTATAATATCTGACTGTGCTCACACAGCTTAATTGTGGGGGAGACTGGGGAGCAGTTATAGGTTATAGCAGGAGCCAGGAGTACATATTAAACAGTGCACACTTTTGCTGCCAGAGTGCCACTGCCAGTGTGACTGACCACTGACCACTGTGACCAGTGACCTGACCACACTGACCACCAGTATAGTATATATATTGTGATTGAATGTCTGCCTGAAAAAGTACACTCGTCGTGTGACTTGTGTGGTGTTTTTTTATTCTATAAAAATTAAAAAACTCATTCTGCTGACAGACAGTGTCCAGCAGGTCCGTCATTATATAATATATACCTGTCCGGCTGCAGTAGTGATATATATATATTTTTTATATCATTATTTATCATCCAGTCTATACTAGCAGCAGACACAGTACGGTAGTTCACGGCTGTAGCTACCTCTGTGTCGGCACTCGGCAGTCCATCCATAATTGTATACCACCTACCCGTGGTTTTTTTTTTCTTTCTTCTTTATACATACTACATCTCATTATCATCCAGTCTATATTAGCAGCAGACACAGTACAGTACGGTAGTCCACGGCTGTAGCTATCTCTGTGTCGGCACTCGGCAGTCCATCCATAATTGTATACCACCTACCCGTGGTTTTTTTTTTCTTTCTTCTTTATACATACTACATCTCATTATCAACCAGTCTATATTAGCAGCAGACACAGTACAGTACGGTAGTCCACGGCTGTAGCTACCTCTGTGTCGGCACTCGGCAGTCCATCCATAATTGTATACCACCTACCCGTGGTTTTTTTTTTCTTTCTTCTTTATACATACTACATCTCATTATCAACCAGTCTATATTAGCAGCAGACACAGTACGGTAGTTCACGGCTGTAGCTACCTCTGTGTCGGCACTCGGCAGTCCATCCATAATTGTATACCACCTACCCGTGGTTTTTTTTTTTCTTTCTTCTTTATACATACATACTACATCTCATTATCATCCAGTCTATATTAGCAGCAGACACAGTACGGTAGTCCACGGCTGTAGCTACCTCTGTGTCGGCACTCGGCAGTCCATCCATAATTGTATACCACCTACCCGTGTTTTTTTTTTTCTTTCTTCTTTATACATACTACATCTCATTATCATCCAGTCTATATTAGCAGCAGACACAGTACAGTACGGTAGTCCACGGCTGTAGCTACCTCTGTGTCGGCACTCGGCAGTCCATCCATAATTGCATACCACCTACCCGTGGTTTTTTTTTCTTTCTTCTTTATACATACTACATCTCATTATCAACCAGTCTATATTAGCAGCAGACACAGTACAGTACGGTAGTCCATGGCTGTAGCTACCTCTGTGTCGGCACTCGGCAGTCCATCCATAATTGTATACCACCTACCCGTGGTTTTTTTTTTCTTTCTTCTTTATACATACTACATCTCATTATCAACCAGTCTATATTAGCAGCAGACACAGTACGGTAGTTCACGGCTGTAGCTACCTCTGTGTCGGCACTCGGCAGTCCATCCATAATTGTATACCACCTACCCGTGGTTTTTTTTTCTTTCTTCTTTATACATACTACATCTCATTATCATCCAGTCCAGGGGTGTCAAACTCGCGGCCCTCCAGCTGTTGTGAAACTACACATCCCAGCATGCCTTGCCATCTATTTTGTATTAGGGACGGCTGCAACTGTGGCAGGGCATGCTGGAATGTGTAGTTCCAAAACAGCTGGAGGGCCACGAGTTTGACACCCCTGATCCAGTCTATATTAGCAGCAGACACAGTACAGTACGGTAGTCCACGGCTGTAGCTACCTCTGTGTCGGCACTCGGCAGTCCATCCATAATTGTATACCACCTACCCGTGGTTTTTTTTTTCTTTCTTCTTTATACATACTACATCTCATTATCAACCAGTCTATATTAGCAGCAGACACAGTACAGTACGGTAGTCCACGGCTGTAGCTACCTCTGTGTCGGCACTCGGCAGTCCATCCATAATTGTATACTAGTATGTTTGGGGAGGGTTTTTTGGAAGGGACATCCTGCGTGACACTGCAGTGCCACTCCTAGATGGGCCCGGTGTTTGTGTCGGCCACTAGGGTCGCTTATCTTACTCACACAGCTACCTCATTGCGCCTCTTTTTTTCTTTGCGTCATGTGCTGTTTTGGGAGGGTTTTTTGGAAGGGACATCCTGCGTGACACTGCAGTGACACTCCTAGATGGGCCCGGTGTTTGTGTCGGCCACTAGGGTCGCTTATCTTACTCACACAGCTACCTCATTGCGCCTCTTTTTTTCTTTGCGTCATGTGCTGTTTGGGGAGGGTTTTTTGGAAGGGACATCCTGCGTGACACTGCAGTGACACTCCTAGATGGGCCCGGTGTTTGTGTCGGCCACTAGGGTCGCTTATCTTACTCACACAGCTACCTCATTGCGCCTCTTTTTTTCTTTGCGTCATGTGCTGTTTGGGGAGTGTTTTTTGGAAGGGACATCCTGCGTGACACTGCAGTGCCACTCCTAGATGGGCCAGGTGTTTGTGTCGGCCACTAGGGTCGCTTAGCTTAGTCATCCAGCGACCTCGGTGCAAATTTTAGGACTAAAAATAATATTGTGAGGTGTGAGGTATTCAGAATAGACTGAAAATGAGTGGAAATGATGGTTTTTGAGGTTAATAATACTTTGGGATCAAAATGACCCCCAAATTCTATGATTTAAGCTGTTTTTTAGGTTTTTTGGAAAAAAACACCCGAATCCAAAACACACCCGAATCCGACAAAAAAAATTCGGTTAGGTTTTGCCAAAACGCGGTCGAACCCAAAACACGGCCGCGGAACCGAACCCAAAACCAAAACCCAAAACCCGAAAAATTTCCGGCGCTCATCTCTAGTGTTCGCTGTTATTTAGTTAAAATACCCTTTATTACTAACACATTTCAATATACTGCCATACCCAGGATACAAACCTATAACCTGTTGCATTCCAGTCAAGCACCCTACTCATTGATTCTGCATAAAAACTATGAGATTTCTGACAATATGAAGCTACTGGTACTTTGTTACATCAGCATTGCAATTGAGCAATCTATGTAGTGTGCAGCCACACAACCAATCCCTTGCATCCACACGCTACATAGATCTGCTCAGCCGCAATGCTAATAAATAGTTTAGAATTCTCTAGCTTAGAATACTCTAGCTTGACTATGCAAGGGCAGATAGCTCAAAGAATAGAGTGTCTGACTGCAATGCTACAGGTAACGGGTTTGAATTCTGAGTATGTCAGCATCTTGAAATGTAATAAAGGACAGTGTGATTGAATAGCAAAGAGTTCTCAAGTTAATTTCATGAAATTTGTATAGGTATTAGCGACGGAAAGGGTGGGGGTTGGAGACAAGTGCGGTCAGGAGCTGCTAGGCTTCAAAGATGGGGGAAGCTGCAAGTAAAAGCAATTAAAACAGATAATTGACAAGTGCCGCCAATAACGCTCCCTACCCTGCAGCGCTTTGTGCCTTGTTATGGCCCTGGTGGGTATGAGCATTACAATGTGGGCATGTACTTACCCCTACACTACCAACCCCAATGTCTCCCTAAATAAGTAAAAAAATTGTATCATTTTAAGAGGACAATTGAAATACAATTTTAATATTATTATGGCTGACATGTAGATGGCTGGTAATGGCAGGGCCCCTTAGAATCCAGGCCCCATAGTAATAGCATCCCTTGCACCCGCTATAGATACATAATGAAAAAGCCAGGTATTTAGAGGACTTTACAAAAGGATTTGATAAACTGTTTTGTTTTTTAACAAAAACCTTCAAAAAATAATAAATGTCTTGTCAAATGAAAGTCCTACGTGAGTAATATTTTTGTGGATAGTTTATTAAGATATTCTTTTTATACCTCCAAGGTAACTACAGTACAGTAACTATTTTGTTTGTTAAATGCACCATTTTCCCGGAGTCCTGCGCGGTAGACTTTAGCACAGCCACTAGACAGAAAGGAGGGACCTGCACTGAGACTGCACGCAGGCCCCTCCTCTTTTATTACGCCCCTGTGTCATCCAGTATGTCGCCCTCTGGTTACGTCTGTCCATCCAGTATGGCTAAATGGCCCAGTTTGAAGTTATATTAATCAAAACAGAATAAGTAAATTAAATTGAAATCTAAATTTTCGAAATGAATGAAGGTATGTAACATGTCAGCGCTCCAGTGACATCTGGCTCTCAGAGAATATGGAGAGAGTAATATAATTCTCTGCATGAATAACGCTGGAACAAGTTACATAGATTTGGGGTCATTCTCAGTCCGGCCTGCACTCCTGAAACGCACCGGTTTTCATGGATCACAGTTTAATCACCATAATTATCTTTCTAATTGCTATTTTGTGACAAGTCCTCAGATAATGGTTCAGATTTCAGAGGCCAAAACAGCACCAAACATTGCCATATTGTGCAGGATACAGCCCTGGGACACTCCCAGTAATTAAAGACGGTAGCAGAGTGTCAGAGAAAGGATCTGCGGCATTGGTGGGATGTATAAGAGTGATGATAAGCAGCTGTTTTATACATCCAGAAAATTGATGTTGGTGGAATTTAATTGCTCCAATTTTATCAGCTGAGTCTGGAGGGATGATAACAGGCGGAGGGAGCAGCTGGGATCTGGCATATAACATGCAATTCCTCTATATGTGACATAAAGCAAATTATTACAGCTTAGACCGTATGACTAGTAGTTATAGGGCTTGTACGCACAGGCATTAAAAAACAACCTTGGTTACAAGTGCAGGCGACCCCTTCAACTTTGTCCTCACTCAATAGAGTGTCAGCAGTGCGTTCCTTGTGCTAATAGCCATTCCGAGTCTTCTGATTGCATGGGGACTGAACTGTACATTGTGACTAAGGGTTAAATGTAGATTGTGTACTATTTGTAACTGATTCATACTGGTTGAGCTGGGGTACTTCAGTTAATTGAACTGGAGCAGTTGGTTGTTTCCCAGAAACCTCTCTATATTTCAGTCAGCTTGCTTTTGCCTGCTGAGCAGAATCCTCTGTTGAGCACTGATAAAGGCACAGTGCTGTCATTTGGCCACTTGAGGCAGCTGCCTAGGGTCCCTGGATTTGATGGGTGGCTCTAAGACAATGGTCTCCAAACTTAATTGGGGTGTGAGCTACTCGAGAAAAATGAAACCTCCTGAAGAGCTACTAAAGTTTTTGAAAAAGATGCTGTACTTGAATGGGTGCTCTCTCAGTGTTGAGACCGGACTCGTGGACAGTGGCGTAGCTGTAAATTTTGCATCCCCCTGCCAAAAAAATGTCTGGCACCCATCCCATTGTCATGTGGAAAAAAAGAAGTACTTGCTCCAAAAAGGGGGTGTGTCATTGGTGCATGCATGCCATTGCAGGAAATGACTACCTTACACCCCAGTTTTGCAACCTGCACGCCCAGACGTTGGCCACCACAGGAAAAAAATCCTAATTCATGCCCCTTACATTACTTTTAATTTCTCATTCTTATAGTAATGCCCCTTACACATTATGCCACACACACCACAATGCGCGTTTCATGTTATACCATTAAACCACACCGCAATGCCTCTTACACAATGTGCCACACACCACAATGCGCGTGAGACGTTATACCACACCACAATGCCTCTTACACAATGTGCCACACACCATAATGCCTGTTACACATTATGCCACACACCGTGATGCCTCTTAAACATTATGCACACACCATAATGCCCATTACACATTATGTCACACTCTGCAATGCTCGTGACACATTATACCACATACCATAATGCCTCTTACACAATATGCCACACACCGTAATGCCCGTTACACATTATGCCACACACCGTAATGCCTCTTACACAATATGCCACACACCGTAATGCCCGTTACACATTATGCCACACTCTGCAATGCCCCTGACACATTATACCACACACCGTAATGCTTCTTACACAATATGTCACACACCATAATGCCTGTGATACATTATGCCACACACCATAATGCCCATTACACATTATGCCCCACAGTAAGGCTTCTAATTACTTTTAAAATAACTGCTCGTTGCTAGTGGTTTCATGATTGTTGCGAGGGGTTTCAGGATTGTTACCAGGGGTTTAATGCCCGTTGCCAGGGGTTTCATGCTCTGGGTTCCATGCTTGTTCCCAGGGGTTTCATGCTCTGGGTTCCATGCCAGGGGTTTCATGCTCTGGGTTCCATTATTATTGCCAGGGGTGTAATGGTTGTTACCAGGGGTTTCATGCTCATTGCCAGGGGTTTCATGCTCGTTGCCAGGTGTTTCATGCTTGTTGCCAGGGGTTTCATGCTCTGGGTTCCATTATTATTGGCAGGGGTGTTATGTTTGTTACCAGGGGTTTTATTCTCATTGCCAGAAGTGTAATGCTTATTGCCAGGGGTTTCCTGCTCATTGCCCGTGGTGTCATGGAACAAGTTGCAGCTGTGTAGAAAGCTGTATCCTCTCCAGTTGATATCAGGGCTGGGCACTCTCGGGTACCTATAGTGCTGTGTTCCCTGTCAGATGCTAGATGTCAAGCATAACCTCTAGCATCTGTCTCCTCCAAGGCGGAGAAGTGCTACGGACCAGCAGGGGTTGAACTACCCAGCCAGCAGGGGGTTGAGCAATCTGGATTGCGGCTGCGAGCTACCCGTTGGCGACCGCTGCTCTAAGGTATACCTGCTCACCTGTCTGTACAGTATGCCCCACTTCTTATTCATGCCCCAGCTTCTTATTCAGAACATATTATTTATTTTCAATTTGTTTTATTGACTTTTAAAGAAGAGATGTGACAAGATCAACAAAAGTGACAAGATTTAGCAAATGTAACAATATTGGACATTGGGGGTCATTCCGAGTTGTTCGCTCTTTATTTTTTTCTCGCAACGGAGCGATTAGTCGCTAATGCGCATGCGCAATGTCCGCAGTGCGACTGCGCCAAGTAAATTTGCTATGCAGTTAGGTATTTTACTCACGGCATTACAAGGTTTTTTCTTCGTTCTGGTGATCGTAATGTGATTGACAGGAAGTGGGTGTTTCTGGGCGGAAACAGGCCGTTTTATGGGCGTGTGGGGAAAAACGCTACCGTTTCTGGGAAAAACGCGGGAGTGGCTGGAGAAACGGAGGAGTGTCTGGGCGAACGCTGGGTGTGTTTGTGACGTCAAACCAGGAACGACAAGCACTGAACTGATCGCACTGGCAGAGTAAGTCTCGAGCTACTCAGAAACTGCACAGAGAAGTCTTTTCGCAATATTGTGAATCTTTCGTTCGCAATTTTGATAAGCTAAGATTCACTCCCAGTAGGCGGCGGCTTAGCGTGTGCAAAGCTGCTAAAAGCAGCTTGCGAGCGAACAACTCGGAATGACCCCCATTGTGTAATGCTTACCAACCTCAGTGACATGGCAAACCACAACTCTAATACAGATACAAAGAGGGAGTATAAGGTTGTAAGGAATGACACAGTATTGAGGGGGAGGTGACGGAAAGGATGAGGGCTAGCAGTCTGAATGATTCATATTACAATTGCAGGCATTCTTTGGGATGAATACAATAGGAAAAAGGTTAAGTGATTGGATAACCATATCCGTAGAGATATATTTATATGAAATAACCATATGAGGTTCCGTTTCAGATAACAATATACGGTGTCGGAACCACTCAGTGGATTCAAATGATTTAAAAATACAATCTTGGGTTTGCTGGTTTATATATTCCCCCCATTTCTTGTAAACTTTTACTACTCCAGCGTCAATTCCCGGGAATGCTGATCTTCTATCAAAGTACAGAATTTGGAGCATCTTCTGTCGAATCTCAGTGAGGAAATGAACAATTAGTCCAGTGTATCAAGATGACTTTTTCGCAATTGTGACAATAAGTAAGAAGGGGTATAATTCTCAATGTTGAGATCCCAGTCTGTAAAATTAGAGCAGAAACATGCAAGGAGAAAACAGTATTAATGTAACGAATGATCGAGAAATCAATATTTTTTTGCCAATCCCAAATGCAGTGGAAAAAAAGAGGCATTAGATATATGACAGTGGAAACATGTCTGCGTTGTGATGGCAGTGGTGAACGCAGGAGTTCTAGAGGGGGGGTTTCCAAATGCAGTTCACAATCTCCCACTCTGCGGGTGCCTGGGGAGCGGCAGAAGAACCTAGTAAGGTGACGGGCAGAGGCAGTGAGTGATGGGCAGAGGCAGAGGGTGACGAGCAGAGGCAATGTGGCAGGCCCTGGTGCAATGCACCGAATGAATTGCCACTGGCCCCCTATCTCTGTCTGGGCCTGGGACCCAAGTCCCAGCAGTCCCCCCCTAATGGTGGCCCTGGGTACAAATATTTTGTTTTAAATTGCTTGAGATGGAGAAATGATAAAATGGAACTGATGACATCTTCAGAGAAAGGCAGAGCTGAATGGAGGGAAGATATGTAGTGCTGTGCTGGGTCTGGAGATACATATAAAAATGGTGATGGGGAAGGAGGAAACGTTCCTGTAATATGGAGAGTTGATAAATAACACCTCCAGGATCAAAAACTTTAGAAGTGGCGTCCAACCCCTTTTCCTTCCAAGTAAGGAAATTTGAGTTAGATAATGACGGAGAAAAAGTAGGATTTCTTTAAAGAGGAATGTAGGGCGAGGTTCTGAAATCTATAAAGAGTTTTATGTTTATTTCAATCCAGGAAAGAAGTGTCCTTGAATAAAATGTGTTCTAGAATGTCAGGAGGGATGTCTGCTGATTTTACATTGAGCCGCAATGCGCAGGCGCGTCATATGGCTACGACGGGCATCGGCGGTCAGCGACGGGAAGGTGTGAAGGATCCATTCGCACGGGCGTTCGCAAGGTGATTGACATGAAGAGGGCGTTTGTGGGTGGCAACTGACCGTTTTCAGGGACTGTCCGGAAAAACGCAGGCGTGTCCAAGCGTTTTCAGGGAGGGTATCTGACGCCAGCTCCGGCCCCGATCAGCAGGATTCAATCGCAGTGGCTGAGTAAGTCCTGGGCTGCACAGAGACCGCACAAACCAATTTAGAGCAGCTCTGCTTCAAATAGGATCACACACTTGCACGGTGAAAATACACTCGGCGACTAGCTGATCGCAGGACAGCAAAAATAGCAGCCCAGCGATTCAGATCTGAATCAGGCCCCCAGGCACCAGATTTCATCATTTTTAATATGTAGCTGTAGTTGTGCAAGGGTTAACCCGCGTTGGTCAACAGATTTGACACTTGGGGGTAAATCTATTTACGGTTGGCTTTGGATGTTTGGGCAACTTTCCGTTGGTTTTGTCAACCAACCAAAACCTCAGATTTATTTACTAATGTCAAACTGACGGAAAACCTAATAACCGACTGATGGTTCTAACATCAGTCGGTTATTAGGTTTTCCGTCAGTTTTGACATTAGTAAATTGGACCAACGCTCAATACTTTTATATACAGTAGACATATATAGAGTACACAGATTTACTAATGGCAGGGATGAAAGCCCAGAACTATTCCCCGTGCCACTGGCAGCAGATAGTGCGGGATTAATGGTGTAAAAAAATGTGATTGTAATATTGTTCTTTACAGTGGGACTATAGGTCCCAGCAACCCTGACCCAACATGCAGACACTTTGACAGCATGTCCGGACACTAAGGGCCGGCTGGCATCTGTAGTTCGTCTGTTTAGAAAATATTAAAATAATGACAGTAGACTGACACCGGAGGCTGTAGTCAGAGGCAGATTGGGATGGAAAACTAGAAATTTCTGGAAGCAGCCATATTGGAGGCTGAGTCTGTTGAGGGGGCGGGGTCTGTTGAAGGGGTGGAGTCTGTCAAGGAGGTCCTGATTCTGAGTGGGACTCAGTTGCGGCCTTCCTTGCGTCTTATGCTGCAGTTGGGTCTGTGTCTATATGCTAATACCACTACGCGCCCCTTCCCTGGTGTACATCGTGCTTCCAAATATACATAGACCGAGAGGTTCACTGTCAGTGTCTACAGATGCGGCATTCAGGCTTTGTGCATCTTTAGGTGTCACCATCGGTCGCACCACTGGAACTTTCACCGGCCCTATGCTAGGAGCAGATCATCCGTCTGAGTTTGGCCTCCAGTGTGAGCGATTCAGTCTCTGTCAGCATCACACCCGTGTCACTGCAATAACACACCCATACTGTATTACTGTACATGTGCGTCAGCCACGAAAGCCCAACACATTTCTAATACACTTTTTTGTGCGTACGTCTGAATCTGTACTGCAACTCTACATGAACACCGTCGAAACACATGTGCACCGCAACTCAAACCAGATGCAAAACACTGCACAAGAAAAAAAACACACACACACATCAGCCCTCACAGGAAAATAAACACAAATTGGGGGGGAATGCAATTGTTTTGAGTGCACCTATTACTAGGGGTGACACTTGCTGCTGGGGGCAGCACAGCAGGCTCACTTGCATGAGAGTCTGGCTAGTCTGATGGAAAGATGAGGCCAGGTGATTCTGTTTTGTTTTTGTCATAATGACTTATGTTTTTATTTTGTGCCGGACGAGGGAGGAGGGGGCGATGGTCAGTAAATTGTGGCGGAGATGGGGTGAGGTTGAGCTGCTTTGGCAATCGGAAGGCACCAACATGAAAGAGGCAGTGACATGATGGGGCCGACCGAAAATGTTGTGCCAAGGGGCAGCTTAACCCCTAAATTCGCCCCTATCCATGAGCAGTGGCGTAACAACAGGGGTGCATGTGGGGCACTTTGCCCTGGACGCCATGGCAGAGGGCAGCACTTCCAGTCCTAACTGGGTGCAGTGTGTGTGGTGCCCACAGGCCCGTGAGCCCAGAGGGGCCCACACAGCACACGCTACACCAAGTTTTGTAATACTTACCCTTTGAAGTCCAGTGGCAGCAGCACTGCAGGAAGCACTGGGAAAATGGCGCAGCGGCAATTTTCCCAGAGTATCGTGCATGCGCACTTGAATCTGGGACAGCACAAGGGTCTTCTAGCGACCCTAGTGCCCAGAGTCTATCCTGGTAAGTATCATTTTTTTATTTTATTTTTTTTGTGAGAGAGCCTGATGCAGAGGAGCACACAATTTATAAAAAGAGTACAATTCACCAGTTCTTCACTAAGGTTGTGGGGTGATGAGCGGATTCGGTTTTACTCGGTTCTAAAAACCGAATCTTATTGGCTATCCAAAACACGTGACATCAGTGAGCCAATAAGATTCGGTTTTGAGAACCGAGTAAAACCGAGTAAAACCGAATCCGCTCATCACTTACTGTCACGCCAAATACTGATCTGATTTAGATTTCTCTTCTGTTCATTTACTTTGCATTTTGGGGGTCATTCCGAGTTGATCGCTAGCTGCATTTGTTCGCAGCTCAGCGATCAGGCTAAAAAACGGCAGTTCTGCGAATGCGACGCAATGCGCATGCACGATGTACGGGCACAACGAACGATGTAGTTTTGCACAGAGTCTAGCGATGCATTTCAGTCGCACCGGTTGCCGCAGAGTGATTGACATGAAGTGGGCAACTGACCATTTTCAGGGAGTGTGCGGAAAAAAGCAGGCGTGCCAGGAAAAGCGCAGGCGTGGCTGGGCGAACGTTGGGCGGGTGTGTGACGTCAAATCCGGAAATGAATAGTTTGAAGTGATCGCAAGCGCTGAGTAGGTTTTGAGCTATTTTGAAACGACACAAAAAATTTTTGCAGGCGCTCTGCGATACAACCGTTCGCACTTCTGCTAAGCTAAAATACACTCCCCAGTGTGCGGCGGCATAGCGTTTGCGCGGCTGCTAAAACTAGCTAGCGGGCGATCAACTCGGAATGACCCCCTTTGTTCATTGATAAAAATAAACTATTAACACTTCTATTTTTGAAAGCATTCTTACCTTGCAGCATTTTAGCCACAGCTGCCTAAAACTTTTGCACAGTATTGTATGTGCCTGGGTTACACAAGGAGATAACAGAAGTATATGTGCCTAGTTTATGCTAGTATAAAACAGTACTACACCAGGAATGGCAGCATAATGATAGATAGATAGATAGATAGATAGATAGATAGATAGATAGGTAGGTAGGTAGGTAGGTAGGTAGGTAGGTAGGTAGATAGATAGATAGATAGATAGATAGATAGATAGATAGATAGATAATTAGTTGCATCTTTCCACCAAGAGGTTGTGTGTCCGCAGGCTCTCTCTTCTCGAGCAGCCTCAGAGTATTGATTTGCCATTGATTATGCACTGAACGTAATTATCTTGTGCATGAATCTCAGTCTCCGCCTGGTCTGTATGCAGAGACGCTGCGGCCGCTGTCACTTCTGCATGGCTGCCACTAACGTTCACTAGTCTCAATATTTCTTTCCACAAAGTGGAAATAGGAAGCTGAATTGATTGTGTATTTCATCAGCTGGGTGTCAGGCCTCCGCTTCTAACAAATGTCTCTCACTTTCTGTGACCTATTGATAAAGCTGCTTTATGGAAATTCAGATGATTTACCAACATTCCCTTCAAACAAAAAGCATCATAAGATATTGATCGAGTGTTTATCCCAATTGCTGCCAGTGCCGGCCTGTGTGCGGATAATGAGAATGATGCCACATCCGTGCAGGAACATGGGGGAGAGAATACTGTTATATTATTATGTATGTCATACGGTTAAATAAGTATTAGAATCCATTATGGTTTCACTTACATGTCTCTATGTGAGGTCTTCAGGTTCTGCTAGATCAGTGATTCCAAAACTTGGTCCTCAAGGCAGAGGCATAACTAGGGTAGGACGAGTGGGGCACGTGCCCTGGGCGCCTTGGCAGGCCCAGGAGAGGGGGGCGCCGCCGGCGGCCAGGGCATCATGCCCCACTCGCCCCGTCACGCCTAAAAGTGAGGGGAGGAGAGCGCAGCGTCTCTCCCTCCCCTCACCGCCGCTGCCAGCAGCGCTGCGTGTATCCGGTCTCCGGCGGCGTTAGCCAATCAGAGCTTGCGGACCGGCTCCTGACTGGCTGCTGGTCCGCGAGCTCTGATTGGCTAGCGAACCGGCGCCACACAGCCGCCGGAAACCTGGAGCGGTGAGGGGAAGGAGAGGCGCTGCGCTGCGCTCTCCTCCCCTCACATATCAGAGGCGAGCCACAAGCGGTGAGTGACCGGGGGGGGGGAGCACAGTGGGGCATGTAACTGGCACAGTGGGGCATGTATCTGGCACAGTGGGGCGTGTATCTGGCACAGTGGGGCATGTAACTGGCACAGTGGGGCATGTAACTGGCACAGTGGGGCAATGTAACTGGCACTGTGGGGCAATGTAACTGGCACTGTAGGGGATGTATCTGGTACTGTGGGGCAATGTAACTGGCACTGTGGGGCAATGTAACTGGCACTGTGGGGCATGTATCTGGCACTGTGGGGCATGTAACTGGCACATTGGGGCATGGATCTGGCACTGTGGGGTATGTAACTGGCACATTGGGGCATGTAACTGGCACAGTGGGGCATGTATCTGGCACTGTGGGGCATGTATCTGGCACTGTGGGGCATGTAACTGGCACATTGGGGCATGTATCTGGCACTGTGGGGCATGTAACTGGCACTGTGGGGCATGTATCTGGCACTGTGGGGCATGTATCCGGCACTGTGGGGCATTGCAACTGGCACTGTGGGGCATGTATCTGGCACTGTGGGGCATTGTATCTGGCACTGTGGGGCAATGTAACTGGCACTGTGGGCCATTTTCAGTGGCCATACCCCTTCTGGTGCATGGCCACACCCCTTCTGGTGTGTGGCCACGCCCATTTTTGTGACACGCGCGTGCTTCTTTTGGTGTGTGTGGTGTTTTTTTTTGGGGGGGGGCTCCATTTTTCATCTTGCCCTGGGCTCCGAAAACCCTAGTTACGCCTCTGCCTCAAGGACCCCAACAGTTCATGTTTTCTAAGTCACCTAGCAAGTGAAGATCCAAGGGTGGACCATCACCTAGTATCCCCAGGGCCTCCTGCTAACTGAAACCATCCTGAGAACTTTTGCCAACTGCTGGCTAAAGACCTTGTGGGACTAGCGGTCGGCCGTGTTGTACCATATGTGCCGGTCAGCCCATGGACTATTTTTCAAAGAAACGACTAGTAACTTGGGTCAGGGTTCATGATGTCCAGCTTCTATTGTGATTTAACTGCCTTTTTTATTCTGCCCAAACACCCGACCATTGCACGGAACCTGCTGCTGCATAACATACAGAAGGCAGTGAGCTGACAGAGCCAGCCCTACTAAACCAACACCACCATGAGAACCAGACCGGGGGTAAAGGGGTACACCCTACCCCCCACCCCCCCCCCCCCCCCACCACCACCACCATCATCACCACAACCAGCACCACCACCGCCAGTGCTCTCTCCTGGTCAGGACAGTACTGACTAGGAGTCACACCTCCTGTTGATCTGGCCTGGCATTGTTCTCGGGATTGGATCTCCACAGACCTCGTAACTTTGTGAAGGGACAAAGCAGGGTGACATTGCTGCCAGTCCCTTCCACACAGGCAGCGGAGTGATCAGTGT
Organism: Pseudophryne corroboree; assembly: GCF_028390025.1. Lineage (NCBI taxonomy): Eukaryota > Metazoa > Chordata > Amphibia > Anura > Myobatrachidae > Pseudophryne > Pseudophryne corroboree. The sequence goes on from NC_086444.1 coordinate 1,207,965,770, forward strand.
GATTTACTGGTTACTAGGTAAAATCCACCAATCATCTTTCACTCTGGTGGCTGGTGTGTGGGAGGACTATCACTCTGGAGGCTGGTGTGTGGGAGGACTATCACTCTGATGGCTGGTGTGTGGGAGGACCATCACTCTGGAGGCTGGTGTGTGGGAGGACTATCACTCTGGTGGCTGGTGTGTGAGAGGACTATCACGCTGGTGGCTGGTGTGTGAGAGGACTATCACTCTGGTGGCTGGTGTGTGGGAGTACTATCAATCTGGTGACTGGTGTGTGGGAGAACTATCACTCTGGTGGCTGGTGTGTGGGAGGACTATCACTCTGGTGGTTGGTGAGTGAGAGAACTATCACTCTGGTGGCTGGTGAGTGAGAGGACTATCACTCTGGTGGCTGGTGTGTGAGAGGACTATCATTCTGGTGGCTGGTGTGGGAGAGGACTATCACTCTGGTGGTTGGTGAGTGGGAGGACTATCACTCTGGTGGCTGGTGTGGGTGAGGACTATCACTCTGATGGTTGATGAGTGAGAGGACTATCACTCTGGTGGCTGGTGTGTGGGAGGACTATCACTCTGGTGGCTGGTGTGTGTTAGGACTATCACTCTGGTGGTTGATGAGTGAGAGGACTATCACTCTGGTGGCTGGTGGGTTGCTCAGGCTCAGAGGTTCAATGCTTCACCTCCTGTTGCTCCACATTCTACCCCCCAGTCATCCTTACTGCTGTATTGCCGATGCCGTGACTCGGAAGCGTTAGCCGTGATCTTTGTGCTCACTGCTTGTGGCTGCTCTCCTTACAGGAGGACACAGGTGATTGGTTCAGGGGCAGAGTCTGTTTCCAAGTAGGTGATTAGCAAGTGGTGCCAGGTGTTCAGTAAGCCGGGTTTGGCAGCTCATATGTGAAGACACCAATCTCCAAAACCAAGCATAGCCATTATTGTGGATACAACAGATGTACTGGTGGCCACCTGTGATCCAACAAAGTCTCACTCAGATATACACTGAGAAATTCCCAATACTTGGCATGGGCTATATTCAATAGGAACTTAGGTCCTGATGCAGAGGTGCTTGCAACTGTGTATTTGGATGCAAAGACTCTGAGAAAATATGCTAATGCCGCAGGTGTGGGGATTTGTATAGAGACACCCATAAAAACGAAATGCTAAATAAAATGCACAGTATACCCCCCTCCTAAAGATGTAAGCATTGTAGCCTGGACTGGCTACCGCTAAAATAAGGAGGACTCAGGTGTCCTTGATGCTGATAATGACCTGGATGTCATGGAGTTTGATGTCCTCTCCTTCAGGTGCATGGAGGATCTTCGCAATGCCAATCTCTGCCAGCGGTTGATTCAGATCTCCTGCATGGCTGTCTTTCTTCCTCCAAGGAAGTATCAAGGCTTTCTTTATCTTCCGCAATGAATGAACCCTTTCAGATGGTAGCCTCTTGCGTGGTCAGCATTTTGTGATACTTTATGCCCTTCAAGGTATCTATGCTCAGCAGGCCCACAAGGGGCAGCCCGGGCAGAGTCCACCTTACGACAGGCTAAGGATACCCTGTTGTGGCTCTCTATGACTGCTGACATTGTGCAGGTTGTCTCTGCCTGTGCCTCCTGCAATACTATACGGGCACATCATGCTAAGGAACTGCTTACTTTCCATGAGGTTCCTGATCTCCCTTGGTCCATCGCTCTTGTAGATCTCCGTGAGTGGAGGTGGAAAGAGCTAAATGTGTTAGTGGATTCATATTCAAATTGGCTTGAGATAGATTATCTTCCTTTACCGACAAGTGCCACAGCCATCATCATAATGAAAGGCACTTTTCTGCACTTGGCATACAAAGCAAGCTATTTACTGACAATGCCATGAAGTTCATGAGTGGCGAGTTCCAGACTTTCACCAGTGAATGAGACATCTCACATGTCACCAGCAGTCCTCACTATCCACAGTCCAATGGACTAGCAAAAAGAGCAGTACATTTTGCAAACACCTGTTATCAAGAAGGTTCTGCCGTGTTTATGGTGCTCCTCAATTTGAGAAATTCTCCGAAAGATGGACTTCTCTCTCCTGCTCAACACCTTCTATGCAGTCCCAGCCGCACCATCATTCCCACCACCAAGTTCAACCTTAGACCACAAGTTGAGAAAAAAGTGCTCTACAGGTTGTGGCTTGAAGCCACTGATTATAAAATGTCCTAGCATTTAAGACCGTTGTTCCCTGTGCAGACCATCCACATTCAGGCCCCCGTCGAGTTTGACAGTCGGTGGAATGTGCAGGGATATACCTACAGGACCAACAGCAATGTAATGCAATCTGACAGTGCTTTGTATGAGTGCAAGAGGGGCCACTACTTAGGGGTGTGTGAGCCAACACCTTCAACTCTCCTGGCGCTGAGGGTGTCAGGACACCCATTACCATGGACAATAAATCTCCTGGAAAAACACCTCTTGGGCTGTAGAACAGTTCCATGCCCTTGCCCAATAGTAGGCACATTCAGACACCAGACACAGGCGTAATCCAAAATTCCAGGTCGATGGGCCGACTCAGTTTGCATGCATTTGCAAATGCTAATTATTCAGGTGCATCTTACATCCTCCGCTTACGTACAAAGGTGGAAACATTGGCTGCAGACAGGTCAACCATGAACTTCTGGATAAGCCTATGTTGTCCCAGACAGAGCGGCATTGCTAAGATGCCAGGGTCCTCCGGCTGTGAGCAACCCGTCAGAAAATCCTGAACCCGTCACACTGGTTTATACCGAGACACCTGTTTATTGTTTCTTTATATTTGAAAAATGGGGAGTAGATGTATGGTGTGTTGCTTTAAGATGGCGGAAGTTGCATCACTGCCATTCACTTGTTCTTTCAGAAGTGCCCCTACAGCCAATATTCAGCGTGACTGCAGCTAGTAAAGACACACTCCTGCAGCTCCCCAGAGACCTGAGGTGATTTGCACACAGACCACCTTGCACAACCACTGATAACTTGAACATGTCATCTACCTAACTGTTGCGTTGTATTAGACTTTTACCTCATCTGTGCCCATCCATGCGGATGTACTTACTGTACCACACAGTGCCGCACACTGTTATAGCATGTTAGATTATCTGACTGAGGGGTAAATGTATGAAGCAGTGGTAAGACAGGAGAAGTTGCCCATGGCAACCAATCAGCATTGAAGTAACATTTATAATTTACATACTATAAAATTATACAGAGCAGCTGATTGGGCAGCTTCTCTACTGGCTCACTTCTCCTCTCTTATCACTGCTTCATACATTTACCCCTGAATGTACTGTTATGTTTTGCATATGACAATTTTCCATATCTGACAGCTAAATGGGATTAAGCTGAATGGAGCCAGAAAAATCTTATATAGCTAGTGCTACCTACCTAAGTGCACTGTTGTGTGTGTGTGTGTGTGTGTGTGTGTGTGTGTGTGTGTGTGTGTGTGTGTGTGTGTGTGTGTGTGTGTGTGTGTGTGTTGCATCTTTGATCTGGGTGCACAATACAATGTAGTACAATATCACACTGTGTAATGTAGTGTTATATGAATGGTGTATTTTCCGTACCTAAGCTATATGGCGCAGTGTGTAGCGTAATCTACTGAAAATAGAACAAAAAACATTACTTTATACTATTAATATTTTAACATGAAATATAATATAAAAGTCAATGATTATCGATGTAGAAAGAGATTAGGGTTGTAAACAGAATCGGATTGGCTCACCTTGATATTGCCAGGATCAGCTGCCATTTTGTGTTCAGATGTATGCTGTATGTGGAAGGGCAGAAGCTACAGGAAGTGTTTGTTATACAGGAAGTGCCTCTGCAGCCATTGTTCAGCTTGACTGCAGCTAGTAAAGACACACTTCTGCAGTACTCCAGAGTTCTGTTCTGATTTTCAAACAGACTGCTTTACAACGTGTATGCCGGAACAATTCTTAGAGGAACCTGGCAGTTCCGACACATACTGTACAGCCGGCATCACTGAGGTCATAGTCAGCGATGCAAATTTTAGGTGTGAGTGGTGCCTCTAACGCATACTTGCCTACCTGACCCTCTCCATGAGGGAGAAAATACTCTGTTCCTGGACTTTCCTGGTAATGTATGATTGCCAGCACCTGTGGTGAAACGCCTTTCTTATCAATTAACTAGCTCACCACATTACCAGGAAAGTCCAGGAACAGAGCATTTTCTCCCTCATGGAGAGGGTCAGGTAGGCAAGTATGCTCTAACATTGCCCCGGCGTACACGGACTGGTCGCGGATCCTGGCAATACTCCTGCCCTGTGAGCCAGTCCCATTCTGCTTGCAAACCTTACATTAGTTTATGTATTAAAAGTTGTAGAAAAGAACGCACGGTGCAATGTGCGCCTATATAATAACATACTGTAGCTAGGGCTATAAAAGTCATAGTAAGCTGCTTAGAATTCCTTCTGAATTGTCTCGTGTCCCCCAGGCTTTGCACACAGCTATTGTAATGTAGATTTATTCAATTAGTTGACTTGAAAACAAATGCAAGTTGTGCTTCTGTGTACTGTAGCTAAACAACATGGGGGGAGGTTGCAAACATTAATTGAGACACATCCTGAAAACATATAGTAATAATAGAATTTCCACAAGTACACCTGATACAGTTGTGTGATTAGTAGTAACTGCTAATTAATGCACTAAAATCAAATGACGTTTTCTGATATGATGCTGACAATAATATAAGCACTGCCAATAACAATCTCTATTAGGTAAAAATGCGTTTTTATTTTATACCAGTACAAGGTGTTCGTCTGCTGCACGCAGAAAGGGGGGCGGGGGAGGGGTTGGGAAAATGTACTGCTATGGATAAAGCAGTGACATTCAGGTAGATCCCTTAAACAGGTGTGTAGGAAGGCACACTCGGATGGGTGTGCTAATGTTCCACTTCTAAAGGTGGCGTCCCACCTAAGTAGTGGAAAAATGTCCTGAATAGGGATAACTAGGGAGTCCAGAGCCAATATAATAGTTATATATATGTCCTATTGATGTAGGTGGAATCCAAGAGATGAGGCGTGGGGTACCCCTGAGTGACCGCTGGCAGTGCGGGGAATGGGCCATGGCTACTGCTCAAGGTAATGAGGACTCCGGACAGACCCTATCCCCTTATGTCCTGATCTACCCCGATGTCGCTCTGGTAAGCGCACCGCGGTTCTCTAGACGACAGGGGATCGGTCACTTGTCTTGGAGAGAGAGAAGGCGACTGCTTCTAGCCCTATCAGGGCTATCCGCTGTGCCTTCTCCTCTCCTACAGAGTCCCTTACCTGATCGCTTCTGCTCTGTCTTTCCCTCCGCCAGCGGTCTGCTCCGATGTCTTTGCTCCTGCTGCGCCCGGCGTCCTCCCTTACTTCCGGGTTGGTCCGATCACGTGACCGCAGTGAGGTCTCGATGGTTAACGGCTCTCTCCACGTACTTTCCTCTTCCTCTTGATCTTTGGTATACGGCTCTGATATGAATGTCCTTAGCTTATTGTGAATGTATTGAATATGCTCCAACGCGTATCGGCCAGTGTTGGCCTTCGTCAGGGAGTCCTTGTCTGCCATCTTAGGTGTGGGCATAAATAGTCACTTTTCCATCCTCATTTTAATTAAGTGAATTGTGCGAAAAGGCTTGGGACTCTACAGATAGGAGACCACAAGTTCCCAAAAGGATTCTTATGGCATATCCTTTTCCACAAACTGATAGGATACGCTGGGAATCTTCACCAAAAGTGGACAAGGCGCTGACACGCTTGTCCAAAAAGGTGGCACTGCCTTCTCAGGATACGGCTTCCCTCAAGGAACCAGCTGATCGCAGGCAGGAAATTACCTTGAAGCACATTTACACTCACTCAGGTACTATTGCTAGACCGGCTATGGCGTCGGCCTGGGTTTGTAGTGCGGTTGTGGCATGGGCAGATTCCTTATCTACGGAGATTGACACCTTAGATAGGGATGCCATTCAAATGACCTTAGAGCATATCAGAGATGCTGCCTTGTATATGAGGGATGCTCAGAGAGACATTTGTTTATTAAGCTCCAGAATAAATGCTATGTCTATTTCTGCTAGGCGACTCCTGTGGACCCGGCAGTGGACGGGAGATGCCGATTCTAAGCGGCACATGGAGTCCTTGCCGTAGAAGGGGGAGGAGTTGTTTGGAGACGGCCTCTCGGACCTTGTCTCTACGGCTACGGCTGGTAAGTCGAATTTCTTACCTTATGTCCCCCCGCAGCATACTAAGAAGGCACCTCATTATCAAATGCAGTCCTTTCGTTCCAATAAAAACAAGAAGGTGCGGGGATCGTCCTTTGTTACCAGAGGAAAAGGCAGGGGAAAGAAGCTGCACACAGCTAGTTCCCAAGAGTAGAAGTCCTCCCCGGCGTCTGCAAAGTCCACCGCATGACGCTGGGGCTTCCCGGGGGAAGGCAGTTCTGGTGGGGGCTCGTCTTCGGTTTTTCAGCCACGTCTGGGTTCAATCGCAGGTGGATCCCTGGGCATTAGAGATTGTTGCTCAGGGATACAGGCTAGAATTCGAAGACTTGCCTCCTCGCCGGTTTTTCAAATCGGCTCTGCCGACTTCCCCATCAGAGAGGGAGTCAGTGTTGACAGCAATCCAAAAATTGTATGTTCAACAGGTGATTGTCACAGTTCCTCATCTCCAGCAGGGAGAGGGATATTCTTCAACCCTGTTTGTGGTCCCGAAACCGGACGGTTCGGTTAGGCCCATTTTAAACCTGAAATCTCTGAACTTGTACTTGAAAAGGTTCAAGTTCAAAATGGAATCACTCCGGGCAGTCATCGCCAGCCTGGAGGGGGGGGATTGGATGGTGTCCCTGGACATAAAGGATGCATACCTTCATGTTCCAATATCCCCCCCCCCCCCCCCCCATCAGGCGTTCCTGAGATTTGCAGTGCAGGACTATCACTACCAATTTCAGACGGTGCTCCTGCGCAGGCAGGGGGTCACAATTATCCCATACTTGGACGATCTCCTAATAAAGGCGAGATCTCGGGAGAAGTTGCTGGACAGCGTGTCTCTGTCCATGCAGACGTTGCAGCTACACGGCTGGATTCTCAATATACCGAAGTCCCAGCTAGTTCCTACAATGCGTCTGACCTTTCTGGGCCTGATCCTAGACACAGACCAGAAAAAGGTTTTTCTTCCGATCAAAAAGGTTCAGGAACTCATGACCATGGTCAGGAACCTATTGAAACCAAAGAAGGTTTCAGTGCATCAGTGCACGCGGGTCCTGGGGAAGATGGTGGCTTCATACGAGGCCATCCCTTTCGGCAGATTTCACGCGAGGACTTTTCAATGGAACCTCTTGGACAAGTGGTCCGGGTCCCATTTACAAATGCATCAAAGGATCACCCTGTCTCCCAGGACCAGGGTATCGCTCCTGTGGTGGCTGAACAGTGCTCACCTTCTAGAGGGTCGCAGGTTCGGCATTCAGGACTGGGTCCTGGTGACCATGGACGCAAGCCTCCGAGGCTGGGGAGCAGTGGCACTGAGGAGAAATTTCCAAGGTCTCTGGTCAAGCCTGGAGACTTGTCTCCACATCAACGTCCTGGAGTTGAGGGCCATATACAACGCCCTGCGTCAAGCGGAGAACTTACTTTGGAGTAGACCGGTTCTGATTCAGTCAGACAATGTCACGGCAGTGCCTCATATAAACCGCCAAGGCGGAACAAGGAGCAGAGTGGCCATGGCAGAAGTGACCAGGATTCTACGCTGGGCGGAAGGCCATGTAAGTGCGCTGTCAGCGGTGTTCCCGGGGGTGGACAACTGGGAGGCGGACTTCCTCAGCAGACACGACCTGCATCCGGGGGAGTGGGGACTTCATCAAGAATCAAGAAGTCTTTGCGCAGATCGCGGATCGGTGGGGACTGCCTCAAATAGACATGATGGCGTCCCGTCTCAACAAAAAGCTAAAGCGGTATTGCGCCAGGTCAAGGGACCCATAGGCGGTAGCGGTAGACGCTCTGGTGACACCTTGGGTGTTCAGATCGGTCTATGTGTTTCCTCCTCTTCCTCTCATACCGAAGGTGTTGAGAATTGTAAGAATAAGCAGGGTCAGAACAATCCTCATTGTTCCAGATTGGCCACGGAGGACTTGGTATCCGGAGCTGCAAGAGTTGCTCACAGAAGATCCGTGGCCTCTTCCTCTAAGGCAGGACCTGCTGCAGCAGGGGCCCTGTCTGTTCCAAGACTTACCGTGGCTGCGTTTGACGGCATGGCGGTTGAACGCCGGACCCTAGCGGAAAAAGGAATTCCGGAGGAAGTCATTCCTACCCTGATCAAGGCTAGGAAAGACGTGACGTTGAAACATTATCACCGTATATGGCGGAAATATGTTTCCTGGTGTGAGGCCAGAGCTGCTCCTACGGAGGAGTTCCATTTGGGCCGTCTACTTCACTTCCTTCAAACAGGAGTGACCTTGGGCCTAAAATTAGGGTCCATAAAGGTCCAGATTTCGGCCTTATCCATTTTCTTTCAAAGAGAATTAGCCTCTCTTCCTGAGGTACAGACTTTTGTGAAGGGGGTGCTGCATATTCAGCCTCCCTTTGTGCCTCCGGTGGCGCCTTGGGATCTTAACGTGGTGTTACGTTTCCTCAAGTCACCTTGATTTGAACCACTTAAAACTGTGGAGTTGAAATACCTCACGTGGAAAGTGGTCATGTTGTTGGCGTTAGCTTCGGCAAGACGTGTTTCCGAATTGGCGGCTTTATCGCATAAAAGCCCATACTTGGTTTTTCACGTGGATAGGGCAGAGTTGAGGACTCGTCCTCACTTTCTGCCAAAAGTGGTCTCATCTTTTCATGTGAACCAACCTATTGTCGTGCCTGTGGCTACAAGGGACTTGGAGGATTCAGAGTCCCTGGATGTAGTCAGGGCTTTGAAGACTTATGTGACCAGAACGGCTCGGATCAGGAAGACTGAAGCTTTGTTTGTTCTGTATGCGGCCAACAAGGTTGGCGCCCCTGCTTCAAAGCAGACTATTGCTCGCTGGATCTGTAACACGATTCAGCAAGCACATTCTACTAGAGATGTGCACTTGAAATTTTTCGGGTTTTGGGTTCGGTTCCGCGGCCGTGTTTTGGGTTCGACCGCGTTTTGGAAAAACCTCACCGAATTTTTTTTGTCGGATTCGGGTGTGTTTTGGATTCGGGTGTTTTTTTCAAAAAACACTAAAAAACAGCTTAAATCATAGAATTTGGGGGTCATTTTGATCCCAAAGTATTATTAACCTCAAAAACCATAATTTCCACTCATTTTCAGTCTATTCTGAATACCTCACACCTCACAATATTATTTTTAGTCCTAAAATTTGCACCGAGGTCGCTGGATGACTAAGCTAAGCGACCCTAGTGGCCGACACAAACACCTGGCCCATCTTGGAGTGGCACTGCAGTGTCACGCAGGATGGCCCTTCCAAAAAACACTCCCCAAACAGCACATGACGCAAAGAAAAAAAGAGGCGCAATGAGGTAGCTGTGTGAGTAAGCTAAGCGACCCTAGTGGCCGACACAAACACCTGGCCCATCTAGGAGTGGCACTGCAGTGTCACGCAGGATGGCCCTTCCAAAAAACACTCCCCAAACAGCACATGACGCAAAGAAGAAAAAAAGAGGCGCAATGAGGTAGCTGTGTGAGTAAGCTAAGCGACCCTAGTGGCCGACACAAACACCTGGCCCATCTAGGAGTGGCACTGCAGTGTCACGCAGGATGGCCCTTCCAAAAAACACTCCCCAAACAGCACATGACGCAAAGAAGAAAAAAAGAGGCGCAATGAGGTAGCTGTGTGAGTAAGCTAAGCGACCCTAGTGGCCGACACAAACACCTGGCCCATCTAGGAGTGGCACTGCAGTGTCACGCAGGATGGCCCTTCCAAAAAACACTCCCCAAACAGCACATGAAGCAAAGAAGAAAAAAAGAGGCGCAATGAGGTAGCTGTGTGAGTAAGCTAAGCGACCCTAGTGGCCGACACAAACACCTGGCCCATCTAGGAGTGGCACTGCAGTGTCACGCAGGATGGCCCTTCCAAAAAACACTCCCCAAACAGCACATGACGCAAAGAAGAAAAAAAGAGGCGCAATGAGCTAGCTGTGTGAGTAAGCTAAGCGACCCTAGTGGCCGACACAAACACCTGGCCCATCTAGGAGTGGCACTGCAGTGTCACGCAGGATGGCCCTTCCAAAAAACACTCCCCAAACAGCACATGACGCAAATAAAAATGAAAGAAAAAAGAGGTGCAAGATGGAATTGTCCTTGGGCCCTCCCACCCACCCTTATGTTGTATAAGCAGGACATGCACACTTTAACCAACCCATCATTTCAGTGACAGGGTCTGCCACACGACTGTGACTGAAATGACGGATTGGTTTGGACCCCCACCGAAAAAGAAGCAATTAATCTCTCCTTGCACAAACTGGCTCTACAGAGGCAAGATGTCCACCTCATCATCATCCTCCGATATATCACCGTGTACATCCCGCTCCTCACAGATTATCAATTCGTCCCCACTGGAATCCACCATCTCAGCTCCCTGTGTACTTTGTGGAGGCAATTGCTGCTGGTCAATGTCTCCACGGAGGAATTGATTATAATTCATTTTAATGAACATCATCTTCTCCACATTTTCTGGAAGTAACCTCGTACGCCGATTGCTGACAAGGTGAGCGGCGGCACTAAACACTCTTTCGGAGTACACACTTGTGGGAGGGCAACTTAGGTAGAATAAAGCCAGTTTGTGCAAGGGCCTCCAAATTGCCTCTTTTTCCTGCCAGTATAAGTACGGACTGTCTGACGTGCCTACTTGGATGCGGTCACTCATATAATCCTCCACCATTCTTTCAATGGGGAGAGAATCATATGCAGTGACAGTAGACGACATGTCCGTAATCGGTCAGGTCCTTCAGTCCGGACCAGATGTCAGCATCAGCAGTCGCTCCAGACTGCCCTGCATCACCGCCAGCGGGTGGGCTCGGAATTCTGAGCCTTTTCCTCGCACCCCCAGTTACGGGAGAATGTGAAGGAGATGTTGACAGGTCGCGTTCCGCTTGACTTGACAATTTTCTCACCAGCAGGTCTTTGAACCCCAGCAGACTTGTGTCTGCCGGAAAGAGAGATCCAAGGTAGGTTTTAAATCTAGGATCGAGCACGGTGGCCAAAATGTAGTGCTCTGATTTCAACAGATTGACCACCCGTGAATCCTTGTTAAGCGAATTAAGGGCTCCATCCACAAGTCCCACATGCCTAGCGGAATCGCTCCCTTTTAGCTCCTCCTTCAATGCCTCCAGCTTCTTCTGCAAAAGCCTGATGAGGGGAATGACCTGACTCAGGCTGGCAGTGTCTGAACTGACTTCACGTGTGGCAAGTTCAAAAGGTTGCAGAACCTTGCACAACGTTGAAATCATTCTCCACTGCGCTTGAGACAGGTACATTCCACCTCCTATATCGTGCTCAATTGTATAGGCTTGAATGGCCTTTTGCTGCTCCTCCAACCTCTGAAGCATATATAGGGTTGAATTCCACCTCGTTACCACTTCTTACTTCAGATGATGGCAGGGCAGGTTCAGGCGTTTTTGGTGGTGCTCCAGTCTTCTGTACGTGGTGCCTGTATGCCGAAAGTGTCCCGCAATTCTTCTGGCCACCGACAGCATCTCTTGCACGCCCCTGTCTTTTTTAAAAAATTCTGCACCACCAAATTCAAGGTATGTGCAAAACATGGGACGTGCTGGAATTTGCCCATATTTAATGCACACACAATATTGCTGGCGTTGTCCGATGCCACAAATCCACAGGAGAGTCCAATTGTGGTAAGCCATTCCGCGATGATCTTCCTCAGTTGCCGTAAGAGGTTTTCAGCTGTGTGCGTATTCTGGAAACCGGTGATACAAAGCGTAGCCTGCCTAGGAAAGAGTTGGCGTTTGCGAGATGCTGCTACTGGTGCCGCCGCTGCTGTTCTTGCGGTGGGAGTCCATACATCTACCCAGTGGGCTGTCACAGTCATATAGTCCTGACCCTGCCCTGCTCCACTTGTCCACATGTCCGTGGTTAAGTGGACATTGGGTACAACTGCATTTTTTAGGACACTGGTGAGTCTTTTTCTGACGTCCGTGTACATTCTCGGTATCGCCTGCCTAGAGAAGTGGAACCTAGATGGTATTTGGTAACGGGGGCACACTACCTCAAGAAATTGTCTAGTTCCCTGTGAACTAACGGCGGATACCGGACGCACGTCTAACACCAACATAGTTGTCAAGGCCTCAGTTATCCGCTTTGCAACAGGATGACTGCTGTGATATTTCATCTTCCTCGCAAAGGACTGTTGGACAGTCAATTGCTTGGTGGAAGTAGTAAAAGTGGGCTTACGACTTCCCCTCTGGGATGACCATCGACTCCCAGCAGCAACAACAGCAGCGCCAGCAGCAGTAGGCGTTACACGCAAGGATGCATCGGAGGAATCCCAGGCAGGAGAGGACTCGTCAGAATTGCCAGTGACATGATGCAGGACTATTGGCATTCCTGGGGAAGGAGGAAATTGACACTGAGGGAGTTGGTGGGGTGGTTTGCGTGAGCTTGGTTACAAGAGGAAGGGATTTACTGGTCAGTGGACTGCTTCCGCTGTCGCCCAAAGTTTTTGAACTTGTCACTGACTTATTATGAATGCGCTGCAGGTGACGTATAAGGGAGGATGTTCCGAGGTGGTTAACGTCCTTACCCCTACTTATTACAGCTTGACAAAGGCAACACACGGCTTGACAAATGTTGTCCGCATTTCTGTTGAAATACTTCCACACCGAAGAGCTGATTTTTTTGGTATTTTCACCAGGCGTGTCAACGGCCATATTCCTCCCACGGACAACAGGTGTCTCCCCGGGTGCCTGACTTAAACAAACCACCTCACCATCAGAATCCTCCTTGTCAATTTCCTCCCCAGCGCCAGCAACACCCATATCCTCCTCATCCTGGTGTACTTCAACACTGACATCTTCAATCTGACTATCAGGAACTGGACTGCGGGTGCTCCTTCCAGCACTTGCAGGGGGCGTGCAAATGGTGGAAGGCGCATGCTCTTCACGTCCAGTGTTGGGAAGGTCAGGCATCGCAACCGACACAATTGGACTCTCCTTGTGGATTTGGGATTTCGAAGAACGCACAGTTCTTTGCGGTGCTTTTGCCAGCTTGAGTCTTTTCATTTTTCTAGCGAGAGGCTGAGTGCTTCCATCCTCATGTGAAGCTGAACCACTAGCCATGAACATAGGCCAGGGCCTCAGCCGTTCCTTGCCACTCCGTGTGGTAAATGGCATATTGGCAAGTTTACGCTTCTCCTCCGACAATTTTATTTTAGATTTTGGAGTCCTTTTTTTACTGATATTTGGTGTTTTGGATTTTACATGCTCTGTACTAAGACATTGGGCATCGGCCTTGGCAGACGACGTTGATGGCATTTCATCGTCTCGGCCATGACTAGTGGCAGCAGCTTCAGCACGAGGTGGAAGTGGATCTTGATCTTTCCCTATTTTTGGAACCTCAACATTTTTGTTCTCCATATTTTAATAGGCACAACTAAAAGGCACCTCAGGTAAACAATGGAGATGGATGGATACTAGTATACAATTATGGATGGACGAGCGACTGCCGACACAGAGGTAGCTACAGCCGTGGACTACCGTACTGTGTCTGCTGCTAATATAGACTGGATGATAATGAGATGAATTTAATATATATATATATATAATATCACTAGTACTGCAGCCGGACAGGTATATATATTTATTATGTAATGACTGATGACGGACCTGCTGGACACTGTCAGCTCAGCACCGCAGACTGCTACAGTAAGCTACTATAGTAGTATGTATCAAGAAGAAAGAAAAAAAAAAAACACGGGTAGGTGGTATACAATTATGGATGGACGAGCGACTGCCGACACAGAGGTAGCTACAGCCGTGGACTACCGTACTGTGTCTGCTGCTAATATAGACTGGATGATAAGGAGATGAAATTAATATATATATATATATATATAATATCACTAGTACTGCAGCCGGACAGGTATATATATTTATTATGTAATGACTGATGACGGACCTGCTGGACACTGTCAGCTCAGCACCGCAGACTGCTACAGTAAGCTACTATAGTAGTATGTATCAAGAAGAAAGAAAAAAAAAACCACGGGTAGGTGGTATACAATTATGGATGGACGAGCGACTGCCGACACAGAGGTAGCTACAGCCGTGGACTACCGTACTGTGTCTGCTGCTAATATAGACTGGATGATAATGAGATGAAATTAATATATATATATATATATATATAATATCACTAGTACTGCAGCCGGACAGGTATATATATTTATTATGTAATGACTGATGACGGACCTGCTGGACACTGTCAGCTCAGCACCGCAGACTGCTACAGTAAGCTACTATAGTAGTATGTATCAAGAAGAAAGAAAAAAAAAACCACGGGTAGGTGGTATACAATTATGGATGGACGAGCGACTGCCGACACAGAGGTAGCTACAGCCGTGGACTACCGTACTGTGTCTGCTGCTAATATAGACTGGATGATAATGAGATGAAATTAATATATATATATATATAATATCACTAGTACTGCAGCCGGACAGGTATATATATTTATTATGTAATGACTGATGACGGACCTGCTGGACACTGTCAGCTCAGCACCGCAGACTGCTACAGTAAGCTACTATAGTAGTATGTATCAAGAAGAAAGAAAAAAAAAAACCACGGGTAGGTGGTATACAATTATGGATGGACGAGCGACTGCCGACACAGAGGTAGCTACAGCCGTGGACTACCGTACTGTGTCTGCTGCTAATATAGACTGGATGATAATGAGATGAAATTAATATATATATATATAAAATAACTAGTACTGCAGCCGGACAGGTATATATATTTATTATGTAATGACTGATGACGGACCTGATGGACACTGTCAGCTCAGCACCGCAGACTGCTACAGTAAGCTACTATAGTATGTATCAAGAAGAAAGAAAAAAAAAAACACGGGTAGGTGGTATACAATTATATATATATACAATTATACTGGAAAAAATGCTGCGGCACTCAGGGTCTTGTAAAGTAATCAAATATGTATTGGCATCACAAAATAAAACACCAACGTTTCGGGGTGTCTAGCCCCGTTGTCAAGATGTGAGAGTGAAAATGAAAAAGAAACTACTTACCCTTGTAGAGACAGAACCCGCCAAACCGAAGAGGAAGCCGCCTACGGTCCCGTCGTGCGCGCTGCGTGTCGCTGAATGATGACGCGTATACGCGTCATGGGGCGCATCTGTGCTGTCACGTTGCCAAGCAACGGACTAGGCACGGAAGTCCTGGAGCAGTGCGGCTGTAAGACCCGAGAAGCAGAGTGTAAACACCACATAGTGAACTGTGCACATGCATACTGTACTAACGGGACAAACTGCTGTGGCCACTGCAGGGCAGATAGGGACTGTATGAGCCAGAGAATGCCCCATGGAAATTACTGTACACATTATAGTGAATAAGGGGCCATTCGGCACATAATGGAACAGCCTGCTGCACAATAAAGCCACTATATCGCCATAGAGGAAGAGAGCGAGGAAGTAAAACAAGGGTGAGTAGAGGTGAAAAGTACAAGCACCTAATAAAGTACAAATACAGTAATTACATTAATGCAATGATTTGGTCTGGGACACCAGGTGGGTGTTCCAAATGCCACGGCCGCCAAAGGGACCTGCACTCAATCTGTTACAAATACTGCATAGAAGCCTGTTGGCCACATATGCTGCAATGTGCCAGAGAGCGGGGTCCCGATTGCATATCGGAAATGGTATTATTTGAAATAGGTGAACACGATAGATTCCTCCATTAGGAACTACCCGAAGATGCTCCATGTTATCCTCTCGTTAAGACCAGTCGGGTGTATGCTGTTGAGTTTGAATATCCAGGATGCCTCCTTGCGTAGGAGCAGGCCCTCCCGGTCTCCTCCACGTAGGGATCTAGGTACATGGTCTATGATGATATGTTTGAGGTCAGAGAGCCGATGTCGGAATTCCTGAAAATGCCTGGCTACTGGCTGGACGGAGGGGTTACCAGAGATGGCCGCTTTGATTGCCGAGCGGTGCAGGGCCATACGCTCCCGTAGCGTTCGAATAGTTTTTCCCACGTAGCATAAGCCACAGGGACAAACGATGACGTAGATGATGTACGAGGACGTGCAGGTTAGTGTGTAGTGGATATTAATCTTCTTGCTGGTTAAAGGTACATTAAATGCGGCTCCCGTGATCATATGGCTGCACGTAGTGCAACCAAGACAACGGTAGCAACCAGGTTTTTTTCTTAAGAAAGAATCAGACTGCGTTTGGAGAGGTGTCCTAGCAATATTGGTTATATCTGCATGGACAACCATGTCCTTGATGTTACGTCCCCTCCTGTAGCACATCATCGGGGTCTTTTGCTTAAAGGGGAGGTGGACATCCGAAGACACAATGGGCCAAAGGGCCCTGTTAGCCCTGCTGAGTACCGGGCTGGAGGTATCGAAGGTCGTGTTCCAAATAATTCTGTTATCGGTGGATCTTGCTTTTGTCTGCATTAGATCACTGCGTGACATCTGGAGCACCTCGTGCTTGATGGTTTTTAAAGTGGTGCAGTCGTATCCTCTAGCTGTGAACTTGGACACCATCTTGTCTAATTCGCTCTCTAGGCATTCCGACTGACCATTGATCCTGGCAACCCTAATCATCTGGGACTTGGGAAGTCCGAGTTTCAATGAGCGTGGATGATGACTATTAGCCCGTAAAAGGGTATTTCTGTCAGTGGGTTTACTGTACACTCCTGTTTGCAGTTTTCCATTGCAGATGGTAACTTGAACATCCAGATAGTGGATAGTTGTAGAGGACCATTGGAAGGTGATCTTAATTGGAGAGGGCCTGGAATTGATGGACTCCAATAGTGCTTGTAGAGTTGATACTTCTCCGGTCCAGATTATGAACAGATCGTCAATATATCTTGTGAAAAGGGCTATATGCCTAGCCGTATTGCGATCTTGGAAGAACATCTGTGTCTCCTCTTGAAGCATATAAATATTGGCGTAGGAAGGAGCTACATTACTTCCCATCGCACATCCGGTTCTCTGCTGATAGAACCGGCCGTCGAATAGGAAGTAATTTCTTGTTAAAGTTAGCTCCAGTAGAGTTAAGAAGAGGTCCAGATCCACATCCGACATCTTTTCTTTGGTCAGGAAAGCCTTCATTGCCTCCAGACCACCCATATGCGGGATGCTGGTGTAGAGACTACATATATCAACCGTGCATAAGGTCGCACCTTCCGGTACCGTGCCAAATCCATCCAACAGCTTCAAAGGAGGTAGTGTCCTTCAAGCAAGTGCGCTGTTTTAACACTAAGGGTTGTAATATACAGTCCAAAAACTGGGAAACTGGTTGGTATAGTGACTGGCAAGCTGAAATAATCGGGCGTCCGGGAGGTGTTTGTGGATTCTTGTGTATTTTAGGCATGGTGAACAGTACGGGAACCAGTGGGAATTTCTGCTTGAGTGCCTTGTGTAGTTTATCAGAAATTAGATCTTGTGACAGAGCTGTGGTCAGAATAGCATCAAGTTCCTGTTTGTATGCTGAAGTGGGGTCATTATCCAGAAGACTGTACGTGTTGGTATCTGCCAGTTGGGATAGGGTCTCCGATCGGTAGTATTCCATGTCCAGAACCACTACCCCGCCCCCTTTATCGGCGGGGCGGATAACGATGTCGGTGTAAGCTCCTAAATTCTTGAGAGCTGTCCACTCTTTTTTGGAAAGGTTACGGTGGATTTGTGGTTTGGCTTTGGTATACTTGCTTGCAGCTTCGTCGACCAGGCGGATATAGGATTTGATGGATGGGTTGGTGGACGGAGGATCGAAGGAGGACTGACTGCGTTTGTTCAGAAAAGGTTGAAAAACAGGGTTGGGTATAGAAGCTTGTGTCGGATGGAGAGCAAAATATTCCTGTCTCCGTAATCTCCTTGCAAATTGGTAGAGATCAATTTTCCAGTCAAGTTCTTTATGCTGGTTAGTGGGGACAAACGAGAGACCGTAATTCAGCACATCGACTTCAGCAGGGGTAAGGGTACGTTTAGAAAGGTTGAAAATTAAGTTTTGTTTTTTGCAGCTCGTTCTATTGAGTCTCGTGTTCTGCCCACCCCGACGGGTGGGCGCCCTTTGGTTTTGGAACCTGTTGTGACTGCTTGACCTAAAGGGGCAGCTTGTGCTCCCTGCGACCCGTCGGAGTCTGCTACAGCGAACTCGCTGTCGCTGTTTGACGATGCTGTTGGTTTGGATACATTCTCCCTACGGCGACGCCATCCCTGTCTAGGTCTGGGACGAGATGTTTGGGAATTATCGGTGCCATTCCCCATCAGCCACCTGTAGACTCTGTTGTTTTCATAGTCATCTTGGACCGCGCTCAACTTATTCTTCTTGAATTTGACAAGGTCTCTACGATAGTTGTCACATTGAGAACGTAATTTCAGGAGCCAGTCATGTGATTCGTCTTGCTGCAGGGTAGATAAGTGATCCACTTCAAAGGCGGTGATTTTTTCTTTGACCACCCTGAGTTCCCTACCGGCCTCCTCTATCACCAACAGCATAAGGTCCAGGCTGCATTTGTTGGTGATACCGATCCACTTTTTACAGAAGTCAGGGTTATATCTCCCAATAGTGGGTGAGTTTCTAACCCTAAAACCCCTGGGGATCATACATTCTCTGTGGTAATCGGACAGAGAGATGCCGTGCAGCAGGAAGTCTATCTCTCTCCGTTTTAATTTAAATAGTTGTTGGTACAGTTCATCAGGACCCTGCTGTTGGTCAGTAGGAGAGAGTTGTTCCTTGAAACGTAGCCGGTCAGCGTCCTCGTCCGTGACGCTATAGACGTCTCCTTTCTTAATATCCAGGTGTTTAAATCCACGAACATCCTCCATGGTGTGTTTTAAGGTGCTGTTAGTTTATGCAGGGCTGCATATACAAGGCCTGCAGCAAGCAGTGTCCAGTAAAGTGCAAAAAAGCGTGTTGTAAAGTGCCTATTGCAATATGAAAGTGCCTTGTGCCATAAAATAAAGTGCTTCCAGTGCACCAGCCCGTGAAGATACTGGTAGGGAAGGGCTCCTCCGCAACTGCGTGAGGCAGCTACTCTGTCATCCTGCTGCAGGGAAAATGATGATGATTGAAAAAAAGCTGGGGTGCCTTGGTTCCGGCAGTGAGCCAAACTAATGGCTCCTGAATTGATATTTGTAAAAGATTAACTCGGCACTCCTATAAAGGGTCTGCGTGCCCCGGTGCCATCAGTGAAAACTGGATACTGGAAAAAATGCTGCGGCACTCAGGGTCTTGTAAAGTAATCAAATATGTATTGGCATCACAAAATAAAACACCAACGTTTCGGGGTGTCTAGCCCCGTTGTCAAGATTGTGAATGTATTGAATATGCTCCAACGCGTATCGGCCTATTTATGCCCACACCTAAGATGGCAGACAAGGACTCCCTGACGAAGGCCAACACTGGCCGATACGCGTTGGAGCATATTCAATACATTCACAATAAGCTAAGGACATTCATATCAGAGCCGTATACCAAAGATCAAGAGGAAGAGGAAAGTACGTGGAGAGAGCCGTTAACCATCGAGACCTCACTGCGGTCACGTGATCGGACCAACCCGGAAGTAAGGGAGGACGCCGGGCGCAGCAGGAGCAAAGATAGCGGAGCAGACCGCTGGCGGAGGGAAAGAAGACAGAGCAGAAGCGATCAGGTAAGGGACTCTGTAGGAGAGGAGAAGGCACAGCGGACAGCCCTGATAGGGCTAGAAGCAGTCCCCTTCTCTCTCTCCAAGACAAGTGACCGATCCCCTGTCGTCTAGAGAACCGCGGTGCGCTCACCAGAGCGACATCGGGGTAGATCAGGACATAAGTGGATACGGTCTGTCCGGAGTCCTCATTACCTTGAGCACTAGCCCTGGCCCATTCCCCGCACTGCCAGCGGTCACTCAGGGGTACCCCACGCCTCATCTCTTGGATTCCACCTACATCAATAGGACATTTATATAACTATTATATTGGCTCTGGACTATCCTTATTCCTATTCAGGACATTTTTCCACTACTTAGGTGGGACGCCACCTTTAGAAGTGGAACATTAGCACACCCATCCGAGTGTGCCTTCCTACACACCTTTTTCTCTAACGTCCTTGAGGATGCTGGGACTCCGTAAGGACCATGGGGAATAGACGGGCTCCGCAGGAGATAGGGCACTTTAAGAAAGCTTTGGATTCTGGGTGTGCACTGGCTCCTCCCTCTATGACCCTCCTCCAGACCTCAGTTTTACACTGTGCCCAGAGCAAGATGGGTGCACTGTAGAGAGCTCTCCAGAGTTCTCTGCCTGAAAGCATTTTTGTTTGGATTTTTCTTTCTACCTTTTACTACTTTTTCACAGGGAGCACTGCTGGCAACAAGCTCCCTGCATCGAGGGACTGAGGAGAGAGAAGCAGACCTTCTTGTCTAAGATAGGCTCTGCTTCCTCGGCTACTGGACACCATTAGCTCCAGAGGGGGTGAACGCAGGTTCTTACTGGGCGTCCACCCCCGGAGCCGCGCCGCCGTTCTCCTCACAGAGCCAGAAGTACAGAAGTCAGAAGACGTCTCAGGCGGCAGAAGCCTTCAGCTTCACTGAAGTAACGCACAGCACTGCAGCTGTGCGTCATTGCTCCCATACACCTCACACACTCCGGTCACTGTAAGGGTGCAGGGCGCAGGGGGGGGGGCACCCTGGGCAGCAATATAAACCTCTACATGGCAAAAAGACTATATACATGTACAAGTGGGCTCTGTACATGTATATAAAAGAGCCCCCGCCATATTTTACTAAGTTTGAGCTGGACAGAAGCCCGCCGCCTAGGGGGCGGGGCTTTTCCCTCAGCACTCACCAGCGCCATTTTCTCTCCACAGCACCACTGAGAGGAAGCTCCCCGGACTCTCCCCTGCTTACACACGGTGAAAGGGTGCTTAAAATAGAGGGGGGGGGGGCACATAATTGGCGGTTTACATATTACACAGCGCTGCTGGGGAAAAACATTTTGTGTTGGTCTCCAGGGTTATTGCGCTGGGGTGTGTGCTGGCATACTCTCTCTCTGTCTCTCCAAAGGGCCTTGACGGGGATACTGTCTTCAGAAAAGGGGTTCCCTGTGTGTGTGAAGTGTGTCGGTACGCGTGTGTCGACATGTTTGACGAGGAAGGCTCGCTTACTGTGGAAGGGGAGTGTTTGAATGTCAGGTCGCCGTCGGCAACCGGAATGGGTGGATATGCTGAATGTCTTGAATGCAAATGTCAATTTATTGCATAAAAGGTTAGACAAGGCAGAAGCTAGGGATTAGTCAGGTACCCAGTCCATGCCTGTCCCTATAGCGCCAGGCCCGTCGGGGTCTCAGAAGCGCACCATATCCCAGATCGATGACACAGATACCGACACAGATTCTGACTCTAGTGTCGACTATGAAGATGCAAAATTACAGCCGAAGGTGGCTAAGGGTATACAGTACATGATTATGGCCATTAAAGAAGTTTTGCATATTACTGAGGAACCCACTGTCCCTGACATGAGGGTACACATGTATAAAGAGAAAAAGCCTGAAGTCACTTTTCCGTCATCATTTGAATTAAGTGAATTGTGCGAAAAGGCTTGGGACACTCCAGATAGGAGACCACAAGTTCCCAAAAGGATTGTTATGGCGTATCCTTTTCCACAAACTGATAGGATACGCTGGGAATCTTCACCAAAAGTGGACAAGGCGCTGACACGCTTGTCCAAAAAGGTGGCACTGCCTTCTCAGGATACGGCTTCCCTCAAGGAACCGGCTGATCGCAGGCAGGAAATTACCTTAAAGCACATTTACACTCACTCCGGTACTATTGCTAGACCGGCTATGGCGTCGGCCTGGGTTTGTAGTGCGGTTGTGGCTTGGGCAGATTCCTTATCTACGGAGATTGACACCTTAGATAGGGATGCCATTCAAATGACCTTAGAGCATATCAGAGATGCTGCCTTGTATATGAGAGATGCTCAGAGAGACATTTGTTTATTAAGCTCTAGAATAAATGCTATGTCTATTTCTGCTAGGCGACTCCTGTGGACCCGGCAGTGGCCGGGAGATGCCGATTCGAAGCGGCACATGGAGTCCTTGCCGTACAAGGGGGAGGAGTTGTTTGGAGACGGCCTCTCGGACCTTGTCTCTACGGCTACGGCTGGTAAGTCGAATTTCTTACCTTATGTCCCCCCGCAGCATACTAAGAAGGCACCTCATTATTAAATGCAGTCCTTTCGTTCCAATAAAAACAAGAAGGTGCGGGGATCGTCCTTTGTTACCAGAGGAAAAGGCAGGGGAAAGAAGATGCACACAGCTAGTTCCCAAGAGCAGAAGTCCTCCCCTGCGTCTGCAAAGTCCACCGCATGACGCTGGGGCTTTCCGGGGGGAGGCAGATCTGGTGGGGGCTCGTCTTCGGTTTTTCAGCCACGTCTGGGTTCAATCGCAAGTGGATCCCTGGGCATTAGAGATTGTTGCTCAGGGATACAGGCTAGAATTCGAAGACTTGCCTCCTCGCCGGTTTTTCAAATCGGCTCTGCCGACTTCCCCGTCAGAGAGGGAGTCAGTGTTGACAGCAATCCAAAAATTGTATGTTCAACAGGTGATTGTCACAGTTCCTCATCTCCAGCAGGGAGAGGGATATTATTCAACCCTGTTTGTGGTCCCGAAACCGGACGGTTCGGTCAGGCCCATTTTAAACCTGAAATCTCTGAACTTGTACTTGAAAAGGTTCAAGTTCAAAATGGAATCACTCCGGGCGGTCATCGCCAGCCTGGAGGGGGGGGATTGGATGGTGTCCCTGGACATACTGGATGCATACCTTCATGTTCCAATACCCCCCCCCCCCCCCCCCATCAGGCGTTCCTGAGATTTGCAGTGCAGGACTGTCACTTCCAATTTCAGACGGTGCTCCTGCGCAGGCAGGGGGTCACAATTATCCCATACTTGGACGATCTCCTAATAAAGGCGAGATCTCGGGAAAAGTTGCTGGACAGCGTGTCTCTGTCCATCCAGACGTTGCAGCTACACGGCTGGATTCTCAATATACCGAAGTCCCAGCTAGTTCCTACAACGCGTCTGACCTTTCTAAGCCTGATCCTAGACACAGACCAGAAAAAGGTTTTTCTTCCGATCGAAAAGGTTCAGGAACTCATGACCATGGTCAGGAACCTATTGAAACCAAAGAAGGTTTCAGTGCATCAGTGCACGCGGGTCCAGGGGAAGATGGTGGCTTCATACGAGGCCATCCCTTTTGGCAGATTCCATGCGAGGACTTTTCAATGGGACCTCTTGGACAAGTGGTCCGGGTCCCATTTACAAATGCATCAAAGGATCACCCTGTCTCCCAGGACCAGGGTATCGCTCCTGTGGTGGCTGAACAGTGCTCACCTTCTAGAGGGTCGCAGGTTCGGCATTCAGGACTGGGTCCTGGTGACCACGGACGCAAGCCTCCGAGGCTGGGGAGCAGTGGCACTGGGGAGAAATTTCTAAGGTCTCTGGTCAAGCCTGGAGACTTGTCTCCACATCAACGTCCTGGAGTTGAGGGCCATATACAACGCCCTGCGTCAAGCGGAGAACTTACTTCGGAGAAGACCGGTTCTGATTCAGTCAGACAATGTCACGGCAGTGGCTCATATAAACCGCCAAGGCGGAACAAGGAGCAGAGTGGCCATGGCAGAAGCGACCAGGATTCTACGCTGGGCGGAAGGCCATGTAAGCGCGCTGTCAGCGGTGTTCATCCCGGGGGTGGACAACTGGGAGGTGGACTTCCTCAGCAGACACGACCTGCATCCGGGGGAGTGGGGACTTCATCAAGAAGTCTTTGCACAGATCGCGGATCGGTGGGGACTGCCTCAAATAGACATGATGGCGTCCCGTCTCAACAAAAAGCTAAAGCGGTATTGCGCCAGGTCAAGGGACCCTCAGGCGGTAGCGGTAGACGCTCTGGTGACACCTTGGGTGTTCAGATCGGTCTATGTGTTTCCTCCTCTTCCTCTCATACCGAAGGTGTTGAGAATTGTAAGAATAAGCAGGATCAGAACAATCCTCATTGTTCCAGATTGGCCACGGAGGACTTTGTATCCGGAGCTGCAAGAGTTGCTCACAGAAGATCCGTGGCCTCTTCCTCTAAGGCAGGACCCGCTGCAGCAGGGGCCCTGTCTGTTCCAAGACTTACCGCGGCTGCGTTTGATGGCATGGCGGTTGAACACCCGGATCCTAGCGGAAAAAGGAATTCCGGAGGAAGTCATTCCTACCCTGATCAAGGCTAGGAAAGACGTGACGTTGAAACATTATCACCGTATATGGCGGAAATATGTTTCCTGGTGTGAGGCCAGAGCTGCTCCTACGGAGGAGTTCCATTTGGGCCGTCTACTTCACTTCCTTCAAACAGGAGTGACCTTGGGCCTAAAATTAGGGTCCATAAAGGTCCAGATTTCGGCCTTATCCATTTTCTTTCAAAGAGAATTAGCCTCTCTTCCTGAGGTACAGACTTTTGTGAAGGGGGTGCTGCATATTCAGCCTCCCTTTGTGCCTCCGGTGGCGCCTTGGGATCTTAACGTGGTGTTACGTTTCCTCAAGTCACCTTGATTTGAACCACTTAAAACTGTGGAGTTGAAATACCTCACGTGGAAAGTGGTCATGTTGTTGGCGTTAGCTTCGGCAAGACGTGTTTCCGAATTGGTGGCTTTATCGCATAAAAGCCCATACTTGGTTTTTCACGTGGATAGGGCAGAGTTGAGGACTCGTCCTCACTTTCTGCCAAAAGTGGTCTCCTCTTTTCATGTGAACCAACCTATTGTCGTGCCTGTGGCTACAAGGAACTTGGAGGATTCCGAGTCCCTGGATGTAGTCAGGGCTTTGAAGATTTATGTGACCAGAACGGCTCGGATCAGGAAGACTGTAGCTTTGTTTGTTCTGTATGCGGCCAACAAGGTTGGCGCCCCTGCTTCAAAGCAGACTATTGCTCGCTGGATCTGTAACACGATTCAGCAAGCGCATTCTACGGCAGGATTGCCGTTACCGAAATCGGTTAAGGCCCACTCCACTAGGAAAGTGGGCTCTTCTTGGGCGGCTGCCTGAGGGGTCTCGGCATTACAGTTGTGCCGAGCAGCTACTTGGTCGGGGACAAACACCTTTGCAAAGTTCTATAAGTTTGATACCCTGGCTGAGGAGGACCTCCTGTTTGCTCAATCGGTGCTGCAGAGTCATCCGCACTCTCCCGCCCGTTTGGGAGCTTTGGTATAATCCCCATGGTCCTTACGGAGTCCCAGCATCCTCAAGGACGTTAGAGAAAATAAGATTTTACTTACCGGTAAATCTATTTCTCGTAGTCCGTAGAGGATGCTGGGCGCCCGTCCCAAGTGCGGACTTTTTCTGCAAGACTTGTATATAGTTATTGCTTACATAAGGGTTATGTTATAGTTGTCGGTGATACCGTGGCTATGTTGTTGTTCATACTGTTAACTGGGTAAGTTTATCATAAGTTAAACGGTGTGATTGGTGTGGCTGGTATGAATCTCGCCCTTAGATTTACAAAAATCCTTCCTCGTACTGTCCATCTCCTCTGGGCACAGTTTCCCTAACTGAGGTCTGGAGGAGGGTCATAGAGGGAGGAGCCAGTGCACACCCAGAATCCAAAGCTTTCTTAAAGTGCCCTATCTCCTGCGGAGCCCGTCTATTCCCCATGGTCCTTACGGAGTCCCAGCATCCTCTACGGACTACGAGAAATAGATTTACCGGTAAGTAAAATCTTATTTTAACGGATCTACCTGAATGTCACTGCTTTATCCATAGCAGTACATTTTCCCAACCCCTCCCCCGCCCCCCTTTCTGCGTGCAGCAGACGAACACGTTGTACTGGTATAAAATAAAAACGCATTTTTACCTAATAGAGATTGTTATTGGCAGTGCTTATATTATTGTCAGCATCATATCAGAAAACGTCATTTGATTTTAGTGCATTAATTAGCAGTTACTACTAATCAAACAACTGTATCAGGTGCACTTGTGGAATTTCTATTATTACTATTATCTATGTGGAGTTTTTAGAGGTACTCCAATAACAAGTTGCTGCCCATACGAACTTTCTGAGTTGTTCGCTCGCTAGCAGATTTTAGCAGCATTGCCCGCCGCCCTCTGGGAGTGTATCTTAGATTAGCAGAATTGCAAACGAAAGATTAGCAGAACTGCTACTAAACAATTCTTAGCAGTTTCTGAGTAGCTCGAGACTTACTCCTACACTGCGATCAGCTCGGTCCGTTTCTTTCCTGGTTTGACGTCACAAACACGCTGTGCGTTCGGCCAGCCACTCCCCCGTTTCTCCAGACACTCCCGCGTTTTTCCCTGACACGCCTGCGTTTTTCCGCACACTCCCAGAAAACGGTCAGTTTCCGCCCAGAAACACCCACTTCCTGTCAATCACACTCCGATCACTTCAACGATGAAAATTCTTCGTTCGGACGTGAGTAAATCTACTAAGTTTAGTGCTAAAATACTTAGCGCATGTGCACTGCGTACCATGCGCATGCGCATTTTTGCCTTAATCGCTCCGTTGCGAATATCGGCAACGAGCGAACAACTCGGAATGACCCCCCTTGTGCTGTATATATGCATGTGGTGTTGAGACACTTCCAGCACAGAATATGGAGACTGCATTTGTCACTGTCCGTGTAATACAGTATTAGATGTTGTGTGTGAGATGTCTCCTAGGTGTATGTGGTTGGAGAGGTGCAGGATTTCAGCCAATCGCAGACATTTACTTTTTTTTTTAAAGCAGCAATCATTTACAAGTGAAAACCAGGCTGGTTTTGCCCTGTAAATAATTGGCGCTTTAAAAAAAAAAAAAAAAATTATTTCAGGTACTTTCAAGCCTTCGCCTTTCAGGTTTGCTACAGGTATTGCGTCATCTGCTGTCGCCTGTTACGTCTTCATCTCTTTCCCGACTGACCGAGCTGTGATATCCTGTCACTCATAGAAGCGAATCATTTCCATTGTTTGATTTATGAATTCAGAGATGTCTGGAAGCAACCCGGGGCGGGCTAATAAATTACACCGTCACATTTAATTACTCCATATTTTCTCTCTTATTTTCTGTTTTGCAGTAACAACAAGAGAAGAACAAATATCTACGAATACATGCAGCCCTAGGGGGAAAGTAAATGACTTGTGTTGGTTTAGCCTGCTGTAAGTGATAACAATTATGGCGGCAGTAAAATGCAATGTATTACCCCCTTCCCGTACAGACGCAGCTCAGCAGCCAAGGGATGATGTGGAGATAATTGATGTGATATCTCTGCGCTCCGGTGGAGATGCGCGGCCATAACGCCGGAACCCAGACGGAACAGCGTGAAGCTGAGAACTAACACACAGCAACTGAAGCGTCTGATGATTAAATGTATAATTGATCTGTGGGTAGAAAAGGGAATTTAAAAAACAAATTGCTAAATAAAATTAATTTATGAAATATAATGTCATCTTTTAAGGGGAGTTTGTATCAAATCTTGGAGAGAGATAAAGTGTAGAGAGACTTGGGGGACATGTACTAAGCAGTGATAAAAGTGGAGAAATGAGCCAGTGGAGAAGTTGCCCATGGCAACCAATCAGCATTGACGTAACAATTATAATTTGCATACTATAAAATTATACAGAGCAGCTGATTGGTTACCATGGGCAACTACTCCACTGGCTCATTTCTTCACGCTTATCACTGCTTAGTACATGTCCCCTAAAAGTACCAGCCAATCAGCTCCTGACTGCCATGTTACAGGCTGTGTTTGAAAAGTGACAGTTAGGAGCTGATTGGCTGGTACTTTATCTCCATCCACGTTATCTCTCTCCAAGGCTTAGTACATAGCTACGAAAGAAACTTAAACGCAGTTGACTCTGTCCGCTATGCTCATATTTCACTCACACTTTTTTAGTTTAGCAAAATTGTTTGAATTCCTAAAATCTTATTTTTATATTTTTACTTTTCAGCCATTGACCTACAGGAACGTTCACAGAGAGCTGATGTGCAGATAAGGTTTGTTTTAAGAAGTCCTCCCTGCGCATCAGACTGCTGTTGATTCACAGTCTGATGCAACTGTACAGTTATTGGCGGTAGGAGCCCCTCTCTGTAAGGGCCCAGGACACCAGTCCCCTCAGTCCCCCCCCCTGCTGGCTGCCCTGCACAGCGCAGCGCGTCTATGGCTCCATGGCGTACAGTCCGGATTCATTTGAACCCTCTGCGATCTTAACATTTGTTTTCAGAGAGGTCCTTCCGAGCAGATAAGTTACAGCATGTTTGCTCTCCCCCGTTACCGCTTTCCCAGCTGAATGTACTGCATCCCCTTTATTCATCCATGTAATACAATGACACTCTTCATAAAGAAAAGGAAATAGTCTCTTCAATGTTGATCCTCTCACTTGAGCGACCACACACAGCAGAAGATGTTATCTCCCTGTATCCCGGCAGCTCAGTAACTCTCAGCTTCCAGGGGAGGAGATGGGGAGGGGGGGGGGGGGGGGGGGAGGTACAGAATAGTCTACCTGGGCCTCAGACAAGCCTAGGAATAAAAGCAGATGCCTAATCCAATTGAACTGGGATGAAAGGGGAGCGTGGTTTCCTGAGAGACGTGGGGATGGCGCTCTTGAAGCCAGACGGGCGCATTCGCCGAGCTTAGATAAACTTTGCACATCTGGATTTGTAGTGCCTGTGCAGCACAGTGGGAGAAGAGGAAGACAGATGCTACAAACGTACTTTATTCTCCATTATATCTGTCGCTGCAGCGTCTTCCGTGCTTTTATTGCAAGGGTGAAATATGTCGGTGAAAGGAGAACACATTTTACATGAGGCCGCCGACTTCAGAGAACAGCTCCCGGCGGGATCTCCCGGCGGGATTTCTGCGGGGAACAGAGAGAGGTGGAAGGAAGCGGTAACAACGTCCTCAGCTGCAATAACTTACATAACTATAGGCAGGAGGACGGGGGCAGGTAGACTGCTCATTTGTTTCTGGTCCCTCACACAGCAGGAAGAAGGTGCCAGTTCATCATGTCCCACAATGCCATGTATTATCGCAGCAATAAGACGGTATCTGTCAGGGCAGCTTATGAAGAGTCTTTGGCCTGGGAGATGCCTCTGATAACAGAGCTAGTCCCAGCAGAGAGTAAGCACCGACACCGTCACTCTACTGCTGGGCACAGGCCGGTCTGGCCTAATGAGCAGCTATTGTGCGAGTATGAGGGGTCATAGGATAATGTAACCTGTAGGCTACAATGGGTAATGCCACCTAAGCGTCACGCAGAGGCAGAACTCATCAGGAGATTACTGGGACTGGTGCTGCTGTAAGAGGGTGGCGGTGCGGTGTAGTGCCTGCTGCCGTGCAGGTGTAGACTCGCTACTCACCAGGCGCCGCACTCTCTCACCTTCAGGTACCGGAACCTTCAACGGACCTGGAAATCTTCAGTTGGACCCGAACACGATGACCTAGGAGGAAGGAGATTGCTGAGTGCCGTTCCTCCTAACTGTGGACCGAAACGCCCTCCGAAACAGAAAAATAGAGCTTTCGGGCTAGGTGAAGGTCATCCTGGGTGAACGGCCTCAGAGCCTGAATTTCACCTATCGGTACTCTTGCACCAGGTGTAACTTCAACCTTGCACCTGCGTGCAAGGTTCACCATTCGCCCTGAAGGAAGGGAGACAGATAGGGACAAACACACATCAAAAGGGACACAGGGACAGAGGTGTTACTCACCGTTGTCAGTCTTGCACTGCGATCTTCCTCTCTCTTACAGGTCCCTGTAAGGAGGCAACCAAACAACAGCCGTGCAGGGCCTAACTCTACCCTGATGTAACACCACTACACTAACTACAACGGCAGAGCCCTCAAACTAGCTCTGTGTGTGTGGTGTGACAAAACTAAACAAACTATAGACAACCTTGGCTCTGCACAGAAACAACACACATCACAAATATCACAGTACAAGGTTAAATGGTGCTGTCCCTTTAAATCCCTACCTGCTCTCTGGGGGTGGGCGCCGTACAGCCTACCCACCTCCTGTACACTTTCTTATATGGGGCTCAGGCCAAGCGGGCCTGCCTACCTGTACCCACTGGGATGGCCTGGGCCTATGGTCCAGTACCACCTTTTTTACCTGAGGGATCACTAGCGCCCCTAATTGCACACAGGCCAGAGGCCTGACATCTGCCACGGGCCTAGCGCCCACCTAACTTGGGGCCCGTTGGGTGACCTGGACCTAGTGCCCAGGGTCACCTTATATACCTGACGGCCGTAAATGAACTAGTGCCTAATGCCCTCTAATGCCTGATGTTGCTCACGGGCCTAGTGCCCGCCTACAGCGCCACAGGCCTGTGGCCTGACTGTGCCCACGTGCTTAATGCCCGAACACCCGGTGGTCAAGGGAGGAGAGAAGGGGGGGTGACAGGCGCCCTCACCAAGGACCTACCTGCCCGTTGGGAGAGGCACCAGGGGGGGAGCTTCGTTAGCTCTTTCGCTTCCCACCCCTGGTGACCTCTCCGGCGCTCCTCTTCACTCTTCTGCCGGCGTCGCCTCTCCGTGTCATCTTCTCGCAGGAGCCCGGCGTCTTCTGGCCTCTTCCGCGGCCTCAGGAACTCCCTCCGCGACGTCCTCTTCCTCCTGGCGCCGCCCGACTCTTCACCGCGGCTTCTTCTTTCTTCGGTTCTCGCCCAGCATCTGATGTCATACGCCGGGGGCGGGGCCTATGACGCGGCGAGCCCCGATTGGCTCGCCGTGCCCTCTTCTGATTGGTCGGCGCCCCGCCAGCCGTGATTGGCTTGCGGACGGCGCCGGATTTGAACTCCCGCCACCGGCGCTTCAGATTGGCTGCCAAAACGGCGCCAAGTTTGAAGCGCAGCTGCCATGGCAACTGCCCGTCTCCTGACCTGCACTGGGGACGGACACACAGGGCACATCTCCACATTGCTCCATGTGCCGGCTGTCTCTGCTCCTCTCCTCAGTGGTGGTGTATACTCTCCACTGCCTGCGTCCTACTCATTGCCAAACTCCAGGCTTTGCACCGTGCTGTAGGTTTTTGACCCTGACTGGTGACCTGACCATGCTGCAGCTCTACACCTTAAGGCCACCGTGGGTGATTGAATTGACCCCTTTATCATGCTAGGAACCAACTCAGGGGGACACAACCTGCGTACTGGGAGCTCGGGGGGTTTGCAGACTGCGTACTGGGAGCTCGGGGGGTTTGCAGACTGTATACTGGGAGCTCAGGGGGTTTGCAGACTGCATACTGGGAGTTCAGGGGGTTTTGCAGACTGCATACTGGGAGCTCGGGGGTTTTGCAGACTGCATACTGGGAGCTCGGGGGGTTTGCAGACTGTATACTGGGAGCTCAGAGGGTTTGCAGACTGCATACTGGGAGCTCAGGGGGTTTGCAGACTGCATACTGGGAGCTCAGGGGGTTTGCAGACTGCATACTGGGAGCTCAGGGGGTTTGCAGACTGCATACTGGGAGCTCAGGAGGTTTGCAGACTGCATACTGGGAGCTCAGGGGGTTTGCAGACTGCATACTGGGAGCTCAGGAGGTTTGCAGACTGCATACTGGGAGCTCGGGGGGTTTGCAGACTGCATACTGGGAGCTCAGAGGGTATGCAGACTGCATACTGGGAGCTCAGGAGGTTTGCAGACTGCATACTGGGAGCTCGGGGGGTTTGCAGACTGCATACTGGGAGCTCGGGGGGTTTGCAGACTGCATACTGGGAGCTCGGGGGGTTTGCAGACTGCATACTGGGAGCTCGGGGGGTTTGCAGACTGCATACTGGGAGCTCGGGGGGTTTGCAGACTGCATACTGGGAGCTCAGGGGGTTTGCAGACTGCATACTGGGAGCTCAAGGGGTTTGCAGACTGCATACTGGGAGTTCAGGGGGTTTGCAGACTGCATACTGGGAGCTCGGGGGGTTTGCAGACTGCATACTGGGAGCTCGGGGGGTTTGCAGACTGCATACTGGGAGCTCGGGGGGTTTGCAGACTGCATACTGGGAGCTCGGGGGGTTTGCAGACTGCATACTGGGAGCTCGGGGGGTTTGTAGACTGCATACTGGGAGCTCGGGGGGGTTGCAGACTGCATACTGGGAGCTCGGGGGGTTTGGAGACTGCATACTGGGAGCTCAGGGGGTTTATAGACTGCATACTGGGAGCTCGGGGGGTTTGTAGACTGCATACTGGGAGCTCGGGGGGTTTGCAGACTGCATACTGGGAGCTCGGGGGGTTTGCAGACTGCATACTGGGAGCTCGGGGGGTTTGCAGACTGCATACTGGGAGCTCAGGGGGTTTGCAGACTGCATACTGGGAGCTCGGGGGGTTTGGAGACTGCATACTGGGAGCTCGGGGTTTGCAGATTGCATACTGGGAGCTCAGGGGGTTTGCAGACTGCATACTGGGAGCTCGGGGGGTTTGCAGACTGCATACTGGGAGCTCGGGGGGGTTGCAGACTGCATACTGGGAGCTCAGGGGGTTTGCAGACTGCATACTGGGAGCTTAAGGGGTTTGCAGACTGCATACTGGGAGCTCGGGGGGTTTGCATACTGGGAGCTCGGGGGGTTTGCAGACTGCATACTGGGAGCTCAGGGGGTTTGGAGACTGCATACTGGGAGCTCGGGGGGTTTGCAGACTGCATACTGGGAGCTCAGGGGGTTTGGAGACTGCATACTGGGAGCTCAGGGGGTTTGCAGACTGCATACTGGGAGCTCAGGGGGTTTGGAGACTGCATACTGGGAGCTCAGGGGGTTTGCAGACTGCATACTGGAAGCTCGGGGGGTTTGCAGACTGCATACTGGGAGCTCAGGGGGTTTGCAGACTGCATACTGGGAGCTCGGGGGGTTTGCAGACTGCATACTGGGAGCTCGGGGGGTTTGCAGACTACATACTGGGAGCTCGGGGGGTTTGCAGACTGCATACTGGGAGCTCGGGGGGTTTGCAGACTGCATACTGGGAGCTCGGGGGGTTTGCAGACTGCATACTGGGAGCTCGGGGGGTTTGCAGACTGCATACTGGGAGCTAAGGGGGTTTGGAGACTGCATACTGGGAGCTCAGGGGGTTTGCAGACTGCATACTGGGAGCTCAGGGGGTTTGGAGACTGCATACTGGGAGCTCAGGGGGTTTGCAGACTGCATACTGGGAGCTCAGGGGGTTTGCAGACTGCATACTGGGAGCTCGGGGGGTTTGCAGACTGCATACTGGAAGCTCGGGGGGTTTGCAGACTGTATACTGGGAGCTCGGGGGGTTTGCAGACTGCATACTGGGAGCTCGGGGGGTTTGCAGACTGCATACTGGGAGCTCGGGGGGTTTGCAGACTGCATACTGGGAGCTCGGGGGGTTTGCAGACTGCATACTGGGAGCTCGGGGGGTTTGCAGACTGCATAATGGGAGCTCGGGGGGTTTGCAGACTGCATACTGGGAGCTCAGGGGGTTTGCAAACTGCATACTGGGAGCTCAGGGGGCCACAACTAGCGTACTGGGAGCTCAGGTGGCCGTAATCTGCGCACTGGGAGCTCAGGTGGCCGTAATCTGCGTACTGGGAGCTCAGGTGGCCGTAATCTGCGTACTGGGAGCTCAGGTGGCCGTAATCTGCGTACTGGGAGCTCAGGGGATCGCAACCAACTTCCTGAACCTGCACATTACCGATTCATGCAAGGTCCAATGTGCAAATGTCTGCACGGTCAACTCCGGCATCTGCTCCGCTGTCTGGGCCCTGCTGCGAAGTTACTGCTTGGTTGGGTCAAAGTTTAGATCGGTCCAATCCACTCGCCCAAAACAGCCAGAGATTTGATTGTCGGACAACGTGAGGAGTTACATCTGCCTGTGTTATGACGCCATCTTTTACCGCCCAAGGGAAAACTCTGACAGTAAAGTGACATCAAAGAGAAACATAAAAACAAATGATTCTAATAATGAAAATGACCTGATTTTTAAACAAAAAGATTGCACAGATAACGAATGACTGAATACGGGAGTTGGCAGCTACAGTCCCGCACAATGAAATCTTAACTAATTAGAAAATTGTAAAAAATGGAAAAAAAAAAAAAAGCCAAATAGCTTTTTTTTCTGCTGTCTTTGTTTTCCCACTTTACTGCGCCTTCGTTATTTTCCTGGTGTGTAATTAACATTAAACCTCATCTTAGCATCAACTGTCTATGAGAGGAAATAGATTTAATGGCATTATAATTCAGGTTTATTAGAAATATTGTGACAAAAAAACGATTCTGCAGGCAGAAAAGAAAACTCTCCTAAGGGCCACGGACACCCCTATCCCTCCAATTCCATGAGCAGTCAGTGGGTGTAATACCGACTAAATAGATTTTACTTGTCTTTATACCGCCATCTGTTCAGCATTGACAGGGAACGATCAATGGGCATCGCTGCTGTGGGTCACAGGAAAGCAGCAGGCCAATCAAGTAAGTGGGAGGTGGCTAAGCAATGGAATGGGGGCGGGGCTAAACACCACACATGGGGGGGGTGGGGGGACAATCAGAGAATATCTGCCATCGATGGAAAAATCATCAACCAACAGTGGCAAACCATGAATTACCCATTCTTATCATAGCGTGAGGAGGGCAATGGAGGTAGTAGAGAGCTACAGACTGCATGTGACAGGGCCAGTGACATGATGTGAGGAGGGGAATGAAGGCAGCAGGAAGTCACAGACTGAGAGTTATATAGTGGGAGGAGCAGGGTCCCCAGCAGCACAGAGTATATCAGGAGGTGAGTGATGTCAGTGAGGACTGGGCTGCATGTGACAGGGGCAGTGACATGATGTGAGGAGGGGAATGGAGGCAGCAGGAAGCCACAGGCTGAGAGTTATATAGTGGAAGGAGCAGGGTGTCCAGCAGCACAGAGTATATCAGGAGGTGAGTGATGTGTCAGTGAGGACAGGGCTGCATGTGACAGGGGCAGTGACATGATGTGAGGAGGGGAATGGAGGCAGCAGGAAGCCACAGACTGAGCGTTATATAGTGGGAGGAGCAGGGTCCCCAGCAGCACAGAGTATATCAGGAGATGAGTAATGTGTCAGTGAGGACAGGGCAGCATGTGACAGGGGCAATGACATGACGTGAGGAAGGGAATGGAGGCAGCAGGAAGCCACAGACTGAGAGTTATATAGTGGGAGGAGCAGGGTCTCCCAGCAGCACAGAGTATATAAGGACATGAGTGATGTGTCAGTGAGGACAGGGCTGCATGTGACAGGGGCAGTGACATGATGTGAGGAAGGGAATGGAGGCAGCAGGAAGCCACAGACTAGGAGTAATATAGTGGGAGGAGCAGGGTCCCCAGCAGCACAGAGTATATCAGGAGATAAGTAAGGTGTCAGTGAGGACAGGGCTGCACGTCACAGGGGCAGAGACATGATGTGAGGAGGGGAATGGAGGCAGCAGGAAGCCACAGATTGAGAGTTATATAGTGGAAGGAGCAGGGTCCCCCAGCAGCACAGAGTATATCAGGAGATGAGGGATGTGTCAGTGAGGACAGGACTGTATGTGACAGGGGCAGTGACATGATGTGAGGAGGGGAATGGAGGCAGCAGGAATCCATAGACTGAGAGTTATATAGTGGGAGGAGCAGGCCCCCAGTAGCACAGAGTATATCAGGAGATGAGAGGTGTGTCAGTGAGGACAGAGCTGCATGTGACAGGGGCAGTGACATGATGTGAGGAGGGGAATGGAGGCAGCAGGAAGCCACAGACTGAGAGTTATATAGTGGGAGGAGCAGGGTCCCCAGCAGCACAGAGTATATCAGGAGACGAGTGATGTATCAGTGAGGACAGGGCTGCATGTGACAGGGACAGTGACATGATGTGAGGAGGGGAATGGAGGCAGCAGGAAGCCACAGACTGAGAGTTATATAGTGGGAGGAGCAGGGCCCCCAGCAGCACACAGTATATCAGGAGATGAGAGATGTGTCAGTGAGGACAGGGCTGCATGTGACAGGGGCAGTGACATGATGTGAGAAGGGGAATGGAGGCAGCAGGAAGCCACAGACTGAGAGTTATATAGTGGGAGGAGCAGGCCCACAGCAGCACAGAGTATATCAGGAGATGAGTGATGTGTCAGTGAGGACAGGGCTGCATGTGACAGGGGCAGTGACATGATGTGAGGAGGGGAATGGAGGCAGCAGGAAGCCACAGACAGATGTATATAGTGGGAGGAGCAGGCCCACAGCAGCATAGAGTATATCAGGATATGAGTGATGTGTCAGTGAGGACAGGGCTGCATGTGACAGGGGCAGTGACATGATGTGAGGAGGGGAATGGAGGCAGCAGGAAGCCACAGACTGAGAGTTATATAGTGGAAGGAGCAGGGTCCCCAGCAGCACAGAGTATATCAGGAGATGAGTGATGTGTCAGTGAGGACAGGGCTGCATGTGACAGGGGCAGTGACATGATGCATACTGTACTTCCCTCCGGGAGGGGGCAGCCAGATCGGCTTAGCAGGGGGAGTGTGGCATTGGGGAGGAAGGGGGGCACGGTGCCTAATAGGGGCAGTACTGAGGGCGTGTCTGCGCGACCACATCATCGTGGCCCCAACGCCATTTTGAGGCAGGGGGGATGAAGTCGCAATGATTTGATTCAGCGTGAAATGCATGATCGTACCCCAGGACCACCCACTTTTGGACAACTGGGGGGGGGGGGGGTGTGTAGGGGGCGGTGAGCAGGTTTGAACTGGCCCATAGGGGTACGTGGGAAACCACCGGTGGGCGCCACTGCCTGGGGTCCCACCCTCTCAATTATACATTATACATATGTTACCTTATACTGCTCAGGACTATGGTGTATTCTCTACAGTGCATTTCTGTTATTAATCTGGTACATTATCATGCATGCACTAGCAGTATTTACTATATATATTATTTATCAAGGGGCCCAGACCATGCATTACTGGTTAGCCAAGCTTCTAAGAATGGGCCCCTACCACTGCATTTCCCCGGTGTACCCTTCATGCCCCAGTCAGACACTGGCAGTGAGTTAACAACTGCAGGGATTTATGGGGGTCTGGTGCCTGCCTGGGTTTCTTGCCCAGTCTACCAGGGGGCCCATAGGGCCACCTCATTTTTGTGAGCCTCCCGCCCATTTCGGGAGAGTAGGACAGTATGACACACTGTGAGGATGGGAATGGAGGTGGCAGGAAGAAGCAGGGTCCCATGCTGTACAGAGCTGTGAGGTGAGGGTCCTGATACACTGATCTCCTTATTAAGTTACTTATACAGCGCCAGCATATTTCTGGACTTTTTGGCTGCAAATTCAGACTAACCTGTGCAGGAGGAGGATTTGTCTGAGTGTCTGGCAGCAAATATTTCTAAGGAAATTGAATACAATGTAATAAAGCAGTTTTAGGCGCATTTCACTAGCAATACCACAATACATCAATTGTATGTTACAATTATTATTATTATCCTTTATTTATATGGCGCCACAAGGGTTCCGCAGCGCCCAATTACAGAGTACATATGCACATAATCAAAACATGAAAACAGTGACTTACAGTTGAAAACAATATAGGACAAGTACAGGGTAACTAAGCATAACTACACCAGTAAATGACAGAGATAAGTTCCAGGTGGCCAAAAAACTGCGTGATTTGGGCAGTTGAGGATTATTAAAGTAAGAAAAGGATAAGCACATGAGGGACGAGGGCCCTACTCGTGAGAGCTTACATTCTAAGGGGAGGGGTGGACAGACAGGGGTGACATAGATGGGGTACATAGAGAGCGTGGAATAGAGGGTTAGGATGAGATTTGGCTGGGTTTGGTAAAGAAATGGGTCTTAAGAGCCCGTTTGAAGTTTTGTAGAGAGGTGGAGAGGTAAAGAATTCCAGAGGAAGGGAGCAGCACGTGAAAAATCTTGGAGATAGGAGTGGGAGGAAGTAGTCAGAAGACAGGAGAGCCGGCGTGCATTAGCAGAGCGAAGAGGACGGGTGGGCGAGTAAAGGGAGATAAGGTCAGAGATGTAGATGGGAGAGGAGTGGGTGAGTGCTTTGTGAGAGTGAGAAGTTTGAATCGGATTCTGAAAGGGAAGGGAAGCCAGTGAAGGGCTTAATTTGTTCCGTACTTGTGTGTTTATATTTACAATGCATGGAGTCTTAGCTATGGGATCTATATCACTGTACGTAATTGGGCTCCAGTAATGTAGGAGCCCCCTAGAGCTGTATTTACTGCGTCATTCCGCGTGTGGTATGTTAGATAGAATAGACTTCGGTCGACAGTGTCTAGGTCGACCAATATTGGTCGACAGTAAGTAGGTTGACATGGTTGCTAGGTCGACATGAAAAAAGGTCGACGTGAGTTTTTTTACATTTTTTGGGTGTCGTTTTCTTCGTAGAGTGACGGGGAACCAAAATTAGTGCACTGTGTCCCCTCGCATGGCGAGCGTGAACTTCGGGCACGGTGCTTCGGTTCGCTACCGCTGCAATCGGCAGAGGTTGCCATTCCCAGTTGTAGTCCACGTGGATCGTAAAGTATGAAAAAGTAAAAAAAAATGAAGAAAAAAAAGTGAAAAACTCATGTCGACCTTTTGTCATGTCAACCTAGTACAAGTTGACCTAGAAACCATGTCAGCCTACTTACTGTCGACCAATAGTGGTCGACCTAGACACTGTTGACCTAGAGACCGGATCCCGTTAGTCAATAGGATAATGCTTACAAGTACACAGCCAATATACAAATGTTTATGGTTGTTTTATGTAAGGGAGCGTCAGAGCCTTCTAATTTAGTTTTGCTTACAGCAACACAAACTGTAAATACTGTCAAGAAGACATCCAGACCCTTAAGGGACATAAACATTAAATACATGTTAGCAGAGACAGAAAAGATGCAGATAACATTTACAGGGCTGTCACCCTTCCTTTCTGACCTTTCCTTCTCGGTCTCCTCTCATGACTCTACCTCTCCTCCACTTCCTTTACCAGCAGGTGTCCCCCAAGATTCTGTTCTTGGTCCTCTCCTTTTCTTTCTCTACATGTCTTCTTTAGGTGAGCTCATTAGCTCCTTTAACTTACAATATCATCTCTATGCTGATGACACTCAAATCTATCTTTCTTCCCCTGACCTCTTCCCTGCTCTTCTGTCTTGTATCCAACTGTCTGTCTGCTATCTCTTCCTGGATGTCTCAGCACTTTCTAAAACTCAAAATGTCTAAGACTGAGCTGATAATCTTCCCACCCTCCCACACAACCTCACCTCCCACAATTTTGTTATCTATTGTTGGCACTGCTATCTCCTCTAGCCCCCAAGTGCGCTGTCTTGGAGTAATCCTCGACTCCTCCCTCTCCTTCAAACCACACATTCAGCACCTCTCACAAACCTGTCATTTTCATCTTAAAAATATTTCCAGGATCAGACCCTTTCTCACCCAGGACACCACTAAGACCCTTATCCACTCAGTGGTCATCTCCAGACTGGACTAATGTAATCTCCTTTCTGGCCTCCCTAACATATGCCTATCTCCACTCCAATCTATCCTCAATGCTGCTGCCTGTCTCATCTTCCTCACCAAACGCACTACATCCACCTCCCTTCTCTTGCAAGGCCTACACTGGCTCCCGTTCCCATTCAGAATCCAATTCAAGCTTCTCACACTCCCCAGCTCTTCTCTCTCTACATTCCCACCCGTCCTCTTCACTCTGCTAAAGCACACCACCTCTCCTGCCAACTTATTACCACCTCCCACTCCTATGTACAAGATTTTGTATGTCCTCGCTCTGGAATTCTCTACCTCTTCCCATCCAACTCTCCACAAAACATCAAACGGACTCTCAAGACCCACTTCTTCACCAAACCCAGCGAACTGTCCTCTTAACCCTCTTGTTCATGCTCACAGTCTACCCCTTCTGTGTCACCCCGGTTTATTAGGCCCTCACCTTTTATAGTGTAAGCTCACAAGAGCAGAGCCTTCTCCCCTCATATGCCTATACTTCTCTTACTTACACTATCTTATTCTCAGTACTCCCTTTGATGGCACCTAACCTCGGGTTTCCTGCGTATACCTTGTACTTGTCCTATGTTGTCTGAAACTGTAGGTGCTTTTTTTTCTTGGATTGCTCATTTGTATATTGCACTCTGTAATGGGCGCTGTGGATCCCTTGTGGCGCCATGTCAATAAAAGATAATAGTAACATCTTAGGAAATGCAATACAGAAGTTGTGCATTACAATTTGTCTGCAAATGACAATTGTTAACAATGACACAGGGAAGTTACACTTTAGAATTCATGTTAATTTGTAAAAGTCAACTATAATCAGAAGAGTCTTTAGGTATTTACTTGGCCTTGTTCTGAATTGCTGTTGCCTGCGTTTTCACACTATTGCAAACAGCAGTTGGCCCTTATTTGAATCAAACCCCCCCCCCCAAAAAAAAAAAACCCTCCTCAACCACAATAAACCCTATTAATTTTTTTACTATGGAACTGGGATCACTGATGAAGTCCCCAATGATGAAGTAAGCTTTCCTATCCGATTATATCCCCACTGTACAGTCTGCACATATCCTCCACATATTTTCTCTTTCTTCACTTTCCCTTCTTTCTGACCATGGTTCATCATTGCTGTGACGTGATATCAGGCAGCCCACCTAGAACCTTTACAATCTGGTGGACAAATATGCATTAGATAATGCCTTTCCATGTGTATCAATGCCTATTTCCCTATAGATTCTAAGCTTGTGAGCAGGGCCTTCCTACCTCTGACTGTTTGTTTATTACCCAGTTTTGTTTTATCATGGTGTCCAATTGCAAAGCGCAACGGAATTTGCTGCGCTAAATAAGAAACTGTTAATAAATAAATAAAATAATAAATACATTGTGGGTAGCCTGACACAATATACAAAATTAATGGTAGATGCTATTTTATATATCGCTACTATTCTACTCCAAAGGTGGTTCTACAAAATGTTGAGAATATGACTGAATAAATTTTGCTCGGCTATAATGTGGCAAAAAAAAGGTAGTTTGCTACACACAGTGCTACGAGAGAGGCTACGGCTTACCCTGAGAGTCTGCTGGCTTATGCTACAAAGAGGGTTAAACCTTCACATTCTTCTGCACAAACAGCACCGCTTCACACAGTGGCGGAACTAGAGAGCGGTGGGCCCAGGTGCGACAAAATGCTTTGGGCCCCCACTCCCCCATCCCATCCAAGTCCACCCCCTCACCCCTGGAGAGGATCTGGTGAGGGGGACCTGCTCAGAGCCAGAGAAATGGATACCTAGCAACAGTGCCGTAACTAGACATTTTAGCACTGTGTGCAAGAAACGGCATCGGAGCCCCACCCCTGCATGCAAAACAGGGGCAGTGCGCGCCGTAGGCTCGCGCAAAAATACATAGTGGCGTGGCTTTGTGGGGAAGGGGTGTGGCCACAAAATAATACCAATTCATAAAATGGTGCACATTAGTCTCCATTATTCAAATTACGCCGCACAGTAGCACCACTACACCAGGTAGAGACCCTTTTACACCTTACGGCGGACAGCGTCCCCTTTTTACTCATTACGGCAGACAGCGTCCCCTTTTTATGCATTACGACAGACAGCGTCCCCTTTTTACGC
This sequence comes from Pseudophryne corroboree, assembly GCF_028390025.1. Classification (NCBI taxonomy): domain Eukaryota; kingdom Metazoa; phylum Chordata; class Amphibia; order Anura; family Myobatrachidae; genus Pseudophryne; species Pseudophryne corroboree. Next base: position 1,208,007,473 of record NC_086444.1, read on the forward strand.
ATAGCGGCAGGCAGCGTCCCCCTTTTTACGCATAGCGGCAGGCAGCGTCCCCCTTTTTCCGCATAGCGGCAGGCAGCGTCCCCCTTTTTACGCATAGCGGCAGGCAGCGTCCCCCTTTTTACGCATAGCGGCAGGCAGCGTCCCCCTTTTTACACATAGCGGCAGGCAGCGTCCCCCGGCAGGCAGCGTCCCCCTTTTTACACATAGCGGCAGGCAGCGTCCCCCTTTTTACACATAGCGGCAGGCAGAGTCCCCCTTTTTACACATAGCAGCAGGCAGCGTCCCCCTTTTTACACATAGCGGCAGGCAGCGTCCCCCTTTTTACACAGAAGGAAGGAAGGAATTATACTTACCCTCTGCGCTGGCTCAGGCTCCTCGGTGCAGCTTCTGACGATTCCCGGGTAGGAGAGAAGGTGGAGGAGGGAGCCGCAGCAGCGCTGTGTCATTGGGGGAGGTGCTGCTGCTGCCCCTCTGCTTCACTATAGGCTGTTCTCGGAAGACAGCCTATAGTGAAGCAGAGGGGCAGCAGCGCCTCCACCAGTAACAAAGCGCTGCTGCGGCTCCCTCCTCCACCTCCCTCCTCCTCCTTCTCCCCCGTACCGCTGCAGTGCGCTCCTCTCCGGGCGGCTGTGTGCTGCGGGCAGCAGTTGCCCGCAGCACACAGCGGCATGTAATGAGTCAGTTTGACTCATTCCATCTTTGGGCCCCTGGACAGAGGCGGGCCCCAGTGCAACGTACTGGTTGCACTGGCGGTAGTTCCGCCTCTGGCTTCACAGGTGGAACACATGTGTGAGATTAGCTAGTGACTGCTTGAGAGGAGATATAAGGAGCAGGTGACAAGTGTCTAGTCAGGGTCCCGGGAATACTTTTTGGTGACGTGAGGACTGGAACCAGAGGCTTGTGCCAACTGTAACATAAAACGGCAGTGCCCTGGTTCAGCAAGACACGTGTGGGCATCATGAATTACATTACCACAATAAATGCATACACGTTCAGTTTCCCATATCCAAACGGAAGGATTTTTCCGTACTTTGGAATATTTGCATACCATAATGAGATAGAGTATCTCGGGGGTGTGACCCAAGTCTGATCACAGAATGCATTTACGTTTCATATATAACTTATACACACAGCTTGAAGATATTTTTATACAATATTATAAATAATTGTGTGAATGAAACAAAGTTTGTGTACACTGAACTATCAGAAAGCAGCCACGCTCAAAACATTTTGATTTAGGAATATTTTGGATATTGGATATGGGAGACTCATCTAATATACCTGCACAGCAATTGTTACAGAGGCATCAGTAACGGCAACCGGTCCTAAGGTGGAGCCTAGTCTTCAGAAAATGTCAGCTGATGATGACATACTGTAGAACCCTATCTTGACAACTTTAAAAGAGCAGCAAATAGGGTGAAATGGCCACCGGAAGTCTGGTTGAGAAGCTGGCACCATACTTGACCAGAGAGGCCCAGCAGGCTTATATGGATAGTGTACTAGACTAGACTGAGATACTATCTCGTGTCTGGGTTACCGGGCCAGGCCAAGCTCAGCACTTCCATGAATGGCATTACTCCAAAGAGACTCCGGGTTATATCTCAGTTGACCAACTTTAATGTAACTATTGGAAAAGTGGTTAAAGCCAGAGGACATGGACAGTGGAGCTGCGGACCACAGCATTCGGACTTTGGATCTGTTTTGTTCATATGTTTGTAAATCCAGTCATCAGGACTTTTCTTTTCAACAATTACTAAGGAGCTTACCCATTCAGTAGTCTCATCAACTTTCTGTATCACACCCAAGGCTTCCATGCTATTTATCTCTTGTTTCAGTTTTTCTCTCAGCGCAAATGGCACTTTTCTACAGGGGTGTATCACTGAAGAAACTTGCGTGTCTATATTTATTTTATGCTCTCCAGGCAAACAACCTAGACCTTCAAACAAGTCTCTGTATTCTGTAAACATCGATTTTGTCAAAGTCAGAAAAATATCTCTATACACACTGCCATATTTGCACCTCACACTGGTCCGCGCTGCGCATGCGTGCGCTCTCCCGTGAAGGCGCATACCCGCTGTTGCGTGCACCCGCTGGTGCACGGTATGCGTATTTACGGTAAAGTTTGTGTAGTCGTAGCGTGCGACTCAATCGTTACACATTTTCACAAATAATGTATTTTATAGATCATGGTCCCTTTGATAGATTCTGAAAGTTTGGTTAATATAGAATGTTTATGAACAGAGGAATCCCTCTTTGTTTGATACGAAGGGTCAGATAGGAGTAATACAGTGGTGTTTAGTATCCATCGGAAGAATATTTAATTAGAAATATTCCGGTGTTGGTTTGAAGCAGATCAATCGCTCGTGCGAATAGTTATGGACATAAGAAGTTTATGAACATTTACTTTATTTGCACTTTATTACCCATGCGGCGGGAAACCCAGTTTCCCTCCCACCTGAGCAGTTGGAAATAGTCACAGCCCACCTGTATGAATCAACCTATGACCTTTTGTTATAATGCGAAGCCGAATTCCTGTGTCCAATGAACAATGAGATTGTAGGGACCATTGAATTGTATTGTGTGTGGGGCATAAATAGCAGGCCAACCATATCCAACTTCACTCTCTTCAACGGTTCTCATTGCTGATAATCGGGAGCTGGATATCGAGGCGCATGCGATCGTTCCCCTTGTGCGTAAGTTCTCTCTGTAATCATATTGTCTTACTGTGAGCCATTTCTCTCTCTCCCTCTCCTCTCTTTCTCTCGTATTTTCCCTTGATTAGACTTAATTGTATTATATTGTATTTCCTGTGTAGTTATCTGGTTAGTTGGTTTATGTTATATTGTAGTGTATGCTTTGTACTGTGATTCTTTTTGCAAGTATAATAGTCATAATACACATAATAGGTTTCGGACCCTAAGCCCAGGTATCTGTGTATTCTTTTTAGTGTTAAATATTCCCTGAGCGTCGGTGACGCTCAAACAGCTTTGTAGTTAATCAGGTTACACAAGGTTGCACTTACACTTTGTCTCTACACTAAGGTTTGCTGTGTATTTCATTGCTAAAGGTATAGATATAAAGGTTTAACGTTGTGAGCGTCTGCATCGCTGGTGATCTCCTCGTGGTCCCGAGCGCCGCTACGCTATAGCGAATCATTACGATAGTCAACAGCCAATAGTCTGCCTGCCTGTGATCACTTGGCCGTGAGTGAACGTGACGCCTGAGCGTCTCGATCACGGCTAAGCGATCGATACGCAACTTGCGTACCCTTACGGTACTTCTTACGTAGATAGCGTACAGTGTTCTAAGACCTCATATAAGGTTATATACACGATAAATATTTAGCTTTATCAATTGGCGGCTCGTCCTGTCCTTCACATATCTGCACTAGGTAGATCAGCAGACATTATCCCTCAGCAAAGAGCGGGAGGTTGTCTCGTAGTGCTGACGGGATAAGCGTCTGCTTCGCTTAGATAAAAGAGTGCTGAAGGAATCCGGGAACCGGAGGTAAGAACAAAACGCTAGTGTCTTTTAAAACTGTTTATTTTTCTGTCTTGCGTACACACGCACGCACACATATATATCTGCATTTCCGTTTCATTTTCGTATATCATTCTCCTGTCTGCCAGTTTTATAGTTGATAAAAAAAAAAGTGCCAAAAGAGATTTGCTGTTATTTCATAGTTTAAGAGTAAAGGTAATATAGTTAAAAGATAGACAAACACACAGTTTTGCCTGGGAGATAAGGCAAAGTCAGTGTGTTGTGTGGTAGATGACCAGGGATCATCTACATTGATAAAAATATAAATTGTGTTACGGTGGATCTTTGCTTTGCGTACACGTGTCCCTAACAAAAGACTTGTGTACGCAATCCAAAGGCGGACGCACGCAGCGTACATTACGCAACGGAGCGTCCGGTTACGCCCACGTAGCTCAAGTCACGATAAGTTGATTTTTAACGCAACGCGGTAAGTAACGCAAAGCGGTAAATAGCGCCACAGGCGATAAATAACGCAAGTCTATTTTTGGAAATCCAAAATTTAAATTAACAGATCCTGCTCCTAATTGGTAACACAGCTGGGCTAAAGAAAAATTTCTGCGCAGAAATAGAAATAGAAGCAAAAGTGTACATGTGATGAGTGAGTGTTTTTGTATTACATAAGTTTATATAACTTAAAGGTTGAACCACAAGAAAAGTCGAGTACTCGTGAGGTACACGCGTGTAAGTGACGTGCACGGTGGCTAGGGAGGCATCCTTGCTTAAACATAATATTTGAGCATTAGAGTATAGCGGACCAGTATAGAACAAGACCAGGAGGTCGTACAGAACAAGACCAGGAGGTCATAGTAGACCAGCAGGTCCAGGTACAGTAAACAGGGAAGTCCGCTATACAGTTCAGAGGCACAACACCAAAAGAAGGGTTGGTGCAAGACCCATATAGGCCGTACAAGCTCTGGCTGAAGGAATTCGCAGTCGTAAGTTTCGATTCCATTGGTCTTTCCGTACACAAGCTTAGTTGTTTGTGTACTGAACGACTGGACCGCACGTAATTGTGTACAGTAGTTAGTAATCTGACCTAGTACCATTAGAGTAAAGGGGTCACAAACGCTATTTGTACATTCTGACGTGATTTGTGTAATTTTTTATTTTTTCAAGAAGGGAAGTTCGCTGGTCACTCAGGAACTATCTGACAAACCTCACCTTTACTGGAAAGAGTAAGTGTTCTGCGGATAACCCTCGCATGTTCCAGTAAACAACGGTTTTTATAGGTGCCCTGGGTCGAGTGCGCCAGCAACATATCGGTGTGATCAGGTCGCATTGGTCGGCGTGGGCGAGTGAGTGGGGTACTCGGTAAACCGCCACCGTCAGCCTATTGTGAACAATCTGGTTTTCTGTAAGGGTTCGCTGACGACCTTGATATAGAGATCAGAGGTAGAGCAAGCAACGCCTGCAGAGTTATGGGGGCCAGTTGTTCAGGTAGGGGGCGATCAACCTCGGTTCGGGTTGATTCAGTGGTCCGACCAATTGGGTCGGCCAGGTATATCATGTGTGAGAAATATGGAAGTCACACAGAGGTTTTATGTGATGAATGGGAGAGAATGACGGTACAAGACCGGGAGAAATTCCCAAGAATAGGTAGCTTCAGCCCAGAGGTGTTACAAAATTTAAGGAGGAGGATATGTCTCATAAAATCAACAAAGAGACGAGTTCAGCATTATGATTATTTACAGTTGTGGCAACAGGAAGGTGAGATACAGAGAGGTTTGGCTCAGGCGGCAGGATCTGGCTCTAACAGAAAACTGATTGCCACGGCCCCGCCGCCACCATATATATCAGGAGAGAAGTTGATTACGGAGAAAGACGCACTAAGGTGTAACACAAAATCACTTAGTAACTGTGTAAATGTTAATGATAATGTTAACCCATTAACCCATGCAAGTATTAACCCGTGCAAGTTGTACCCTGTTTTGAACTTTCCTCAGGAGTGTGATCAAGAGGACGAAGCGACAACGATTTCAGCGCTCTCTCTAGCAGCCACCATAGCAGAGACCACAGTAGGCACAGCTCCACCCACGAGATTAGTAAAGGCCCCTAGCGGAGGGATAGGTGAGGTCGTATCAACTGGTAAGTACGGCACCATGCATTATGCTGAGACTATTTCACCACAAGCTGTAGAATCTACACAGAATGAGGTTGTTAGAATTACTCCTGTTAGGGTAATAGCAGTTCCCAATGGGAAAACAGATGTATCAGGAGCCACTCCCATAAGGAACATTGCCATGTACAGCCCATTTTCCCGAATGGAATTAAGGACCATAGTGTCTGAATTCCCTGACCCTAGAAAAGATTTAGTTGCCAGCCAAAAATACATCACAGACTTAGGAAACACTTTAGAGCCCAATAATAAAGATTGGCAGATATTGCTAAAAGCTTGTTTACCCTCCAATGTCGACTCAGCCCAATTTTTAGCTGATTGTGGACTAGATCTGGATGTACCTCTTACAGATGTGTACAACAAAGATAACGTAAGAAGGATAAACTTACAGTTAAAGGAGCATTTCCCAGCAGTTGTTAAATGGAACAAAATATTTTCCATTAAACAAAAAGAGTCAGAAACAGCTGCAGAATATTTTCACCGGGCACTATTAGAAATGGCAAAGTACACTGGTATAGAGGACATTAAGACCAATGCAAACCATCGAGAAGTAGCAGTATCTGTACTAATGGATGGTTTGAAGGAAACCTTAAAGGCAAGGGTACAGACCACGCAACCATGTTGGCGAGGTCTGTCAGTGTCCACTTTGAGAGAGGCTGCTATTGATCACGACCGAAACATCACCAGACACAGGGAGTCGCAGAGTGATAAGCTAATGTCAGTAAGTATACAGGCTCTGACCACAAAGCAGCCTGCGTATGTACCATCCAACCCTATGGGTAAGTCAACTATGATAACATGTTATTCTTGTCAAAGACAGGGACACTATGCACGAGACTGTAGAGCGAAAAACTCGCAAAGATCATACCAACCCCCTAGACAACGACACGACACACGACATTGGGAGCAAGGTCCGCAGAAACGAAGTTATGAGCCACATACAGGGGAAACAAAAAGATATCCCCCAAACAGAGACTGGCATGCCTCTGGTAGTTCCCAACTGTCTCCCTCACAAATAGTTGCTGCCAGCGGGATTCAGGGAGGTCACCATACCCAATAGGGGTGTGGCCATACCTGTAATCTGCAGCCAGTGAAATTGATTGCCAACCTTGAAAGTGAACCCGAGGTCGCAATTAATGTAGCTGGTAAAACTTTAAACTTTCTTGTAGACACAGGGGCGGCCAAGTCAGTGATAAATTCGACAGTGGGCATGAGAACCACTGGTAGGACAATTCCAGCCATGGGAGTAACAGGAGTAGTCCAGCACTACCCTGTTAGCAAACCAGCCGAGATTACAATAGGGCCTTTGCATACCAAGCATTCCTTTTTGCTGGCTGCATCGGCACCAACCAATCTCCTGGGAAGAGACTTACTGTGTAAAATGGGGTGCGTCATTTATTGTACTCCTGAAGGTGTATTCTTGGACATACCTGAGAATCACGCTCAGGAAGTGCGAGACATGTTAGACTCCCCATCAAAATTAATGTCACATACCATTATGACAAATAGGAATCCATCCCAAGTAGAAGAAATGACATCTCAGATACCAGAGTCACTTTGGACAAAAGACGGACAGGACACTGGATTAATGGCAAACGTAGCTCCAGTAGTTGTACAAGTAAAAGATGGTAGGATAGCTCGAAAAATCCCACAGTATCCTCTGAAGCCAGAGGTGGAGTTAGGAGTTTACCCAGTAATAGAGCGCTTGCTACAACAGGGCATTCTGGTAAGAACGTCCAGCACTGCCAATAGTCCCATCTTCCCTGTTAAAAAGAGTGGGGGGAGGGGTTACAGGCTAGTGCAGGATCTAAGGGGGATTAACAAAATAGTTGAGAGTCAGTTCCCCGTAGTGCCAAATCCAGCTGTCATCTTAATGCAAATCCCTCCCACTGCCAAATTTTTCACTGTTATTGACCTCTGCTCCGCTTTCTTTTCGGTACCTCTGCACCCTGACAGCCAATATTTGCTTGCATTCACATACAGAGGAGTCCAATATACGTGGACTCGACTACCCCAAGGTTTCATAGACAGTCCAAGTATATTTTCCCAGGCTTTGCATGATTGTTTACAGTCTTTCCAACCAGACAGTGGATCAGTATTGATACAGTATGTGGACGATTTATTACTGTGTTCAGATTCACTGGAAGCATCTCTGAAGGATACGAAACAGCTCCTGTTTCATCTTTCAGACACCGGACACAAGGTGTCCAAAGACAAGTTGCAATTATGCCAAACTAAGGTAAAATATTTGGGACACTGTCTAACACAAGGACTGAGACACCTGACCGCTGATAGAATCCAAGCAATTAGAGACATGACCCTGCCACAAACCCAGCAACAGATCAGAACGTTTTTAGGAATGTGTGGGTATTGCCGCAATTGGATCCCAGGGTTTTCCATTTTAGCGTTACCTTTGCAGGAAATGGTCTCCTCAAACAAACCTGATAGGATCTCGCATACAGACGAGTCCGAAACAGCATTTGAGAGACTCAAACAGTGCCTAACGCAGGCACCAGCACTAGGTATGCCAGACTATGGGAAACCCTTTGAACTATACGGAACAGAAAGTGCTGGTTGCGCGGCAGGCGTACTAACCCAAAAACACGGTGATGCCAGCAGGCCAGTTGCATACTACAGCGCTCAGCTAGATACGGTAGCGCGATCCCTCCCCACTTGCTTGCGAAGCGTGGCTGCAATAGCATTGCTAGTGACAAAAAGCGAAGATGTCGTGCTAGGCCACAACCTCACAATCCATACACCACATGCAGTGTCAGCCTTATTGAATTCTGCCCAAACCAGACACGTCTCATCAGCGAGGTTTACAAGATGGGAATTAGCACTAATGGCCCCCGTAAACATCACCATAAGGAGATGCAGTGCATTAAATCCTGCAACATATCTCCCAGGTGTGCCTGGTCAGGCACAAAGGGTGGAAGGTGAGAGTGATGGGGAAGGAGGATTTAATACAAAGGAAGATACACATGATTGTATGGAATATTTGACCCAAAATTTTACCGCAAGGCCTGACATCAGTGACAACCCACTGAAAGATGCAGAACTCACGTTCTACACGGACGGTAGTTGTCACAGACAGTCAGACTCGGGAGACTTGTGTACTGGATACGCAGTCGTAGATGACCAAGACACCATAGAAGCGGAACCGCTAGGCCCACCTCACTCAGCCCAGGTTGCTGAACTGGTCGCCCTAACCAGAGCATGTGAATTGGCTAAGGGTAAGTCAGCCAATATCTACACCGATTCTAGATACGCATTCGGGGTAGTCCATGATTTCGGAGCCCTATGGCGCCTCAGAAATTTCATGACGGCAGCTGGTACACCGGTAGCGCATGCAGCTCACATAAAACGGCTTCTAACAGCGATACAGGAACCCGACAGAGTGGCTGTTATCAAATGTAAAGCACACACATATAGCCAAGACCCGGTATCACTTGGTAACAGCCGAGCAGACGAAGCTGCTAAGTTAGCAGCTGCTACCCCCATACAGACAGACACCACACAACTGATGGTATTCAATACCATCAACACACAGAAGTTGTGTAAAATGCAAAATTTGTGTTCCACACAGGAAAAGGCAGTCTGGAAGGCAAAGGGATGTGGCCAAGAGTCCTCAGGACTCTGGACGGATGGACATGGTAAACCAGTGGCCCCCAGAGCATATCTTCCATGTCTGGCTGAAGCAGCTCACGGGCTGACTCATCTAGGCAAGGAGGGAATGTGCAAATTGGTAAGAGCATATTGGTGCGCCCCAGGATTCTCCTCTCATGCGAGTAAAAGAGCAATGTCATGCCTTACCTGTCTGAGAAAGAATATTGGAAAGGCAATACCTACAGAACCATCCCATATCCCACCTGCCGGCGGCCCTTTCCAGGTAATACAAATTGACTTCATTCAATTACCCCCTTGTCGGAATTTGAAATATGTACTTGTTTGTATAGATGTTTTCTCGAATTGGGTCGAAGCATTTCCTGCAGCTACAAATACCGCTATGTTTACAGCTAAGAAAATTGTGCAGGAATTTGTATGTAGATATGGTATCCCTAGAATAATCGAAAGTGATAGGGGTACCCATTTTACAGGTGATGTCTTTCAAGGAATGTGTAAGTTGATGGGAATTGATAGCAAGCTGCACACTCCGTACCGTCCACAGGCGAGTGCGAAGGTCGAAAGAGTGAACAGCACTATTAAAAATAAATTGAGTAAAGTGATGGCAGAGACAGGATTGACATGGCCAGAAGCTTTACCCATTGTATTGTACAGTATCAGAACCACTCCCAGGTCCCCTCTTAATCTGTCCCCCTTTGAAATCTTATTTGGTCGACAACCGCATGTCATGATTAACCCTCAGGATGATTTGAAATGTAACAATGAAGTAACTGTAAAGTACTTGATTAACATGAGTAAACAGTTAAGGAATCAAAATGATAATCTAAAGTTGGTGATTCCTGATCTACCTGATAGTAATTGTCATGACATTGAACCTGGGGATTATGTAATGATACGAAATTTTCTACGCTCAGGTTGCCTTATTGACAGATGGGAAGGACCATACCAGGTCTTATTGACTAGCACTACAGCATTGAAGGTTGCTGAGAGAGAGACTTGGGTCCATTCATCCCACTGCAAGAAGGTTGCTGATCCAGAGAAGTCCCGTGATAAGGAACAGACGGTAGAGGTTGTATCACTGGAGTGTCTGTTCCAGGAGGACTGAGGCGGCACCTGAGCCTTGAAGACCGAAAGCAGTTGTCGACTCCCCACTCCCTTTTATTGTTTTTCTCCACTTCCCATCCCCTCTCCCTTGAAAATTCTTTTTCCCCTTTCTCATTTTTCTCCGTTTCCTCCTATAAGATGGACTTGCCCCAAGAGACTGTGATCCGGATTTTCCTGTTGACCATGATGTTGACCAGAGCAGTCTGTTCCGGCGAGAGTACCATGGAGGTCGATAGAGGTTCTGGAATGAGTTCTGATGATAAAGATGGAGGCGTAGTTTTCCAAGATCAACCTAACCAACAAGCAAAGGCGAGTATCAGAAAACGATCCGATAGCATTGATCATAGAAGAAATTGTGACGGATTGTTAGCTGAAGAAAATTGTATCTGTAGGCTCTGTAACAATGTCATTGAGGATGGGTGCATTAAGAAATGCCAATCCAGTTTTAATATCCATATGGACCGGCATCCATTGAGCGATTATCACTCCTTAGTGGGTAATGTATTAAACAAAACAGATTGTTGGGTATGCTCTCAAGTACCTCAGGGTCATAGCAAATCAGGGCTAGTACCATTTCCTTTAACGATAGGAGAGGTACTTGAGTTAAATGGTGGGAGACCGGTGGACCGGAGGTTTAATATCTCCAGCCCTCCTAGTTTGAAGCTCCACCAATACCACGTGGATAGGTCCCTATTATGTTTTAACATCTCCAATCCCAGAAAGCCGGGAAATTGGGAAGTATCATGGAGTAACCACACCATGACCTTTTCACATAGAGCAGATAGAATGCCTACAGATACAGAGCTTGTACGCCACATAGCCAGTAGAGGAAAATCTTTCCGGTATAGATACACCTTAGGAAATAGGATTACTAGAGTTGGAGAAGTATCACCAGGATACTGTGCACATATCGTACAACCTGATACGTGCATTAAGCAGATGGAAGAATTAGGGCTAGGAGATTTCACCTGGAAGGTGTGTAATATGGTAATGTCTTTCTCCGTCCCATATGTTCTCCCCGATGATGCATATTTCATATGCGGGAGAAAGGCGTACAAGTGGCTTGCCCCAAACTCTGAAGGATTGTGTTATATTGGAAGAGTATTGCCTGAAGTAATGACTGTAACTCATGATAAAATGAAAGACATACACCGTGGTGCCCAAGCTCCTTATACTCACACTCATTACGAGCACCTCGTTAAAAGACAACTGTCAGAAAGGTTAGAGCATCCGGCCTCTGATCTGATCCATGAATCCACCGGGATTCAGGTTCTGGTGGCGTTAGATTTCACTCGCACCGCTCGAGGAGTGATGAATTATAGATACATTTCCGCACTCGCCAATTTGTTAGATAATATCACTGAAATGTATGATGACACGTTTAGATATACTGGAAGAGAACTTCAGGCTTATAAAACAGAACTGGTACAGCATAGAATGGTTCTTAATTACCTCACAGCAGTGACAGGTGGATATTGTGTTACATTGGCAACACAGTACGGCGTGAAGTGTTGCACGTATATCACGAATAGCACCGAGGATCCGGTAGAGGTCATAGACCAAAAGATGGACGATATTCTCCAATTAAAGTGGGAATTTCGTCGAAAACACAATCTCACTCTTGCTGCTGTAGGTAATGAGCTGACTGGTTGGGTGTCATGGTTGAACCCGCGAAATTGGTTCTCCGGTTTGGGAGACTGGGCTCAAGGAGTCATAATGGATGTTGGGAAGTTTCTACTATGTATCTTAGGTGTCGTTATATCGATTGGATTGATATTTAGATGCGGGCAGGCTTTAATGAGGTGCAAACAAAGTACCAGAGTGATGAGTTTGAGGAGTGAGGAAACTGTAATTAACCTGGATTTGATTTATGACCCAATGATAGAAACAATAATGTGATGAAAATGCGATTTCTACGGTCCGTTTCTTTCACCTGTTTTTTCTGGTTTTTCTCCAAGATAACAAGACCCCCTTGGACGAGGAAGTTGATGAGACGCTATACAGACAACGGATGGACCAAAGAAGGAGTTTTGACCACTTGAGATATGGACATTTGATGAACTTTGCCATGGATCCCCAGTTTCCCTAGAATTCTTAAAATTACGCTAGCCCAACATTTTTTGTAAATCTAATGGCATTGACAAAGCTTATTGCTCACGCCTAATGAGCAAAACAGCGCAAAGAAGACGACTTTCAACTGATACCGAACAAAACTTCAACCGACAGATGTACATTAACCTGACATAGAATACCACCGCATTTACCGTAATTATGTCTTTTCTTCATTTCTACAACCCTCAGGTAATGACACACATAGTATAGGGAATACAGGCACAGATATCAGCAATCACATATTCCCCCATTCATGTATCATCAACTAAAATGTGCTCCCCATTTTGTTCAAAATCCGAAAAGAGCTCGGTAAAGTTTGACAGCCCATCCACAGACCTGTACCACGGGATAAGAAGGAATTCAAATGTATACTTCGCAATACCTCGAAGCTTGATTTACAACACGTACGGCACGATGATACATGACCCCCCCCAAACATGGACTCATACACACATGCTTCTGCTATCACACTAGGTCATACCTTCTTCACACCTACTCCTCTCTTCTCCCTCACCCAACCATGGAAATGAATTAACCCCTGACATATATTTTTCTCCTTTTGAAATGTTTTAGAAGGTGGCAGTTATTATTGACTGCCAAAGGGTGGACTGTCAAAGTCAGAAAAATATCTCTATACACACTGCCATATTTGCACCTCACACTGGTCCGCGCTGCGCATGCGTGCACTCTCCCGTGAAGGCGCATACCCGCTGTTGCGTGCACCCGCTGGTGCACGGTATGCGTATTTACGGTAAAGTTTGTGTAGTCGTAGCGTGCGACTCAATCGTTACACATTTTCACAAATAATGTATTTTATAGATCATGGTCCCTTTGATAGATTCTGAAAGTTTGGTTAATATAGAATGTTTATGAACAGAGGAATCCCTCTTTGTTTGATACGAAGGGTCAGATAGGAGTAATACAGTGGTGTTTAGTATCCATCGGAAGAATATTTAATTAGAAATATTCCGGTGTTGGTTTGAAGCAGATCAATCGCTCGTGCGAATAGTTATGGACATAAGAAGTTTATGAACATTTACTTTATTTGCACTTTATTACCCATGCGGCGGGAAACCCAGTTTCCCTCCCACCTGAGCAGTTGGAAATAGTCACAGCCCACCTGTATGAATCAACCTATGACCTTTTGTTATAATGCGAAGCCGAATTCCTGTGTCCAATGAACAATGAGATTGTAGGGACCATTGAATTGTATTGTGTGTGGGGCATAAATAGCAGGCCAACCATATCCAACTTCACTCTCTTCAACGGTTCTCATTGCTGATAATCGGGAGCTGGATATCGAGGCGCATGCGATCGTTCCCCTTGTGCGTAAGTTCTCTCCGTAATCATATTGTCTTACTGTGAGCCATTTCTCTCTCTCCCTCTCCTCTCTTTCTCTCGTATTTTCCCTTGATTAGACTTAATTGTATTATATTGTATTTCCTGTGTAGTTATCTGGTTAGTTGGTTTATGTTATATTGTAGTGTATGCTTTGTACTGTGATTCTTTTTGCAAGTATAATAGTCATAATACACATAATAGGTTTCGGACCCTAAGCCCAGGTATCTGTGTATTCTTTTTAGTGTTAAATATTCCCTGAGCGTCGGTGACGCTCAAACAGCTTTGTAGTTAATCAGGTTACACAAGGTTGCACTTACACTTTGTCTCTACACTAAGGTTTGCTGTGTATTTCATTGCTAAAGGTATAGATATAAAGATTTAACGTTGTGAGCGTCTGCATCGCTGGTGATCTCCTCGTGGTCCCGAGCGCCGCTACGCTATAGCGAATCATTACGATAGTCAACAGCCAATAGTCTGCCTGCCTGTGATCACTTGGCCGTGAGTGAACGTGACGCCTGAGCGTCTCGATCACGGCTAAGCGATCGATACGCAACTTGCGTACCCTTACGGTACTTCTTACGTAGATAGCGTACAGTGTTCTAAGACCTCATATAAGGTTATATACACGATAAATATTTAGCTTTATCAATTTGCAGTCATCTTCTACTTGTGATGTCACCATAAAAACTTTTAGCAAGCTTAGTTTCTCACAGGAACTTAATCCTAGAATCGGTTGCACATTTTTATCCACAATCAGTAGAGATGTTTTAAACTGTTGTCCCTTATATTTCAGTGTCACTAAGCATGTACCTTTCACAGGAATTTCCTCCCCAGTGTACCCTGTAACTTTCACTTTGGCTGGGTGAATTTTAGGTTTTACTCTAAAAGTCTTACAGTCTTGAAATTATATTAAATTCACCTGCACACCAGTATCAAGCTTAAAGGGAATGACAATCTCATTCACAGTTAAAGGGACAATCCATTCTTTCTTATCTGCACTGCAAGTTCAATGCAATCCACAAAGAATTCATCTGTTTGTTTAACAGCATGCACTTTGGTTGTTTTACTTTTAATTTTACAGCATTTGGCAAAGTGATTAAGTCTACCACATTTCATGAACGTTTTACCATAAGCAGGGCACATTTTAGGATTGTGAGCATTTCCACATCTACTACACATTTCCTTATTAGACTGTGGCTTAGACTGCTTCATTCTTGAGAATGGAGGTTTGCATGGCTCTGTTTTCTGCACTACATGCACATCAGCTTCCTTGTGTAACTTTTTGGCTTGAAATCTAGTTATTTCTGCAGATCTACACATAGTCACTGCCTTTCCTAGTGTTAGGTCTTGCTCTCTCAGCAATCTCTCTCTGAGTCCATTATCAGGTATTCCACAGACAATACGATCTCTAATCAGTGAATCCTTTAAATCACCAAACTCACAGGTTTTACTGAGTGATTGCAGCTCTGTAACATACTGATCAAATCCAGCTACAGACTTCTGATCACATGTGAAAAACTTATATCTTTCATATGTCACATTTTTCCTTGGCACAAAGTAATCTTCAAACTTTTGCATTATAGAAGATAGCACCATATTCTGCCCCTCATCAAACTGAAAACTATTATAAATGTCCAGCACATCCTCTCCTATCACATGGAGGAAAATGGATGCCTTCGTTTTGTCAGCCTCTGAATCAGCTCCACATGCAGCAAGATATATATTAAACCTTTGCTTAAATCTTTTCCAGTTTTCAGACAAGTTACCAGACATCAGCATGCTGGTTGGAGGAGCTAGTTTATCCATGGTTACTCACTGTTTGAAGACAGGAGCACATGGCAGGCTTTGCAGACACACAGTATCACAGCCACAGACTTCTGCAAGATTCTTTCACACTCTGAGAGCACTAGCAGTCCAAGTTAAACTTCTTCTGACACCATGTTTTGTTCATATGTTTGTAAATCCAGTCATCAGGACACAGAGACATGTGAGTTCACTGCTGTGCTGTTTATTCCCTCACCAACTCCAGGCACACTGCACACTGGACCACCCACTTCCCAGCATCCCCCTGGTCCCAGGGACCATCACTGAAGATACAGGCTTACACATATTAGTAAGGGAGTGTCTACAAATATTAAGCATTCTAATACACTAACATCACAGGATCGGGGTCTGCAAAAGTAGGTGATACAGGCAGACCCCCAAATTCCTGAAGAACTCGCCACACTGGTGGAGAGGTTTGGGGCGATGCAACAAATGGCCAAGCCTCCCATCTTTACGACCCCAAAAAATGGGGCTGGCTGGGAACCGCCTGGGCTCGACATGGAAAACCCCCTTAGAAAAATTAACCAGAGGCTGGCTAAGTGAACATGTTTTGAATGTGGGGAACCCGGACATGTCTAAGTGGAGTACCCAACACTGCAGGAGTCTATGGCCAGTTCCATTGCTACTGTACCATGAGCATACCCCAGAAGGGCAACGGGTTATTTAACATAACATTCCTTATTAATGAGGAAGTAGTCCTGGAATTGTTAGACACCAGTAGTGCACTCACTTTGGTTCTGGGTTCTCTGATCTCAGCAAAGCCAGCACCTTGGTTGCCAGAAGTAAAGGTTCTGTGTATTCATGGGACATCTGAGGAATACGAGAGGACCCTCCTCCCAATCACCATCAAGGGCAGACAGTATAGGCCGTGGTGGCGTTAGCTCTTAAGCTACCATACACCCTAATCTTGGGATGTGATTTCCCGCTGTTCCAGGAGATAATCTTAGAGAAATTGCAACTGGGCATACCGGTAACTGATTCACAAGCCAGGTCTTCGGTTTTAAAGGATATGCCAAAGGATATCGGTTTTAAAGGATATGTCCTCGATACAGCAAAGTTGTTATTGCAGGAAGATGTTCCACCAAATGCAGGCAAGGTGACACAGAAATCACCCTGGTTAAAGGGCATGGGCCTACCGCTCCCGGTCCTCCTGGGGGTACAGACAGACAAGCCCATCCCAGAGCCTAATGTAGATATGTAATGGTCACTGGTGCTGAGATTATTTCCATTACAGAACTTTGCTTGGGACCAAGTTAATGATGCTATCTTAGAACAAGCCTTTAAGGCAGTGACTGACGTAAACAGGTTGCCCAGGGTGGCTCTACTTTATGATTAAGAATGATTGCCTGAGTAAAGTAAGCACTGTGCAGGAGAAAGTAGTGGAAGAGCTAGTGGTAGCCTAAGTGCTGGTTCTAAAAGCAGCACATATCCATGTTTGGGGGGGGGGTAGCACCTCGGTGAGGAAAAAAAACCTGGGAAAGAGCACTCCTTAGGTTCTATTGGCCGGGGGTACACATGGCTATGAAAAAGTATTGTCAGACTTGTTCTGTTTACCAGCTAACCTGTCCTACACTCAGTACCGTTGATATAGGCTATCAGGAGGTCATAAGTTTGTGAAATATAAAGTCTGGATAACAAACAAAAATATGACAATTTTTAGCGCTCCTGAACACAATATAGGTGACAGCCTCCAAAGACAATACAAAGAAAACCACCGTTCTTTACAGAAACAGATTTCCAAAGAGAAGAATGTCAAAAGGAATGGCGCCCCTTTCCGTTCTTTATGTTCCTCAAAGAAAAAAAAATGTAAAAACGAATCATAGCGTAGTATGCTTCTAGTGTATAATTAGACACCATATGTGAAAGAGATTCCAATATTTGTGGTGTATAACATAGAGAAGATGCCCATCCACAGATTAATTAAATGGAGAAAACACTTTCCAGCTAGGCATATGAGGTTACTTTGAGGAACATAAAGAACGGAAAGGAGCACCACTCCTTTTGACATTCTTCTCTTTGGAAATATTAAGTCTTGCATGATAGCTAGGGAACTGGTTCATTTGGTCACCTGACTTGGAATCCCTAAGGAAATTCTTACCAATCAGACTACGCCTTTTATTTCCACACTAATGCAGGATATGTGTCAGTTGCTAGGGGTGAAAACCCTTCGCACTTCTGTTTACCATCCACAAACGGACAAGCTAGTAGAAAGGTTTAATGGGACCCTAAGGCATATGCTCAGAAAAGCAGTGGTGCAGGAAAAGTAGTATTGGGACACCCTTCTTCCTTACCTGTTGTTTGTGGTCAGAGAGGTACCCCGAGCCTCAATGGGGTTTAGGTCTTGGTTTTAGTGCCAACCAAAGAAAGTAAGCTCTTTGCACTTAGGCAATGGACCTATGAGGCGGCAGAGGCAGTTGGCCCTGTGAACTATAATGTCCAATAGGCCACGAGGAGATAGGAAGAGCACATATTACATATTATGTACTGTACATTTATGGAAATCATGGCACGATAAGAATTTGGTGCCAGGGTTATTGAGAACAGTAGTGGAAAAGTCCTTGATTACTGTAGAGCCTGCTTTGTCCGCAGAGCAAAAGTAGCAGGTAGAGATGGTACAACGAAACAAGGACGTTTTTCATCCCTACCAGGGTGCACAGCATTGATAGAACATAGAGCATGACATTATGATGCTTCCTGGGGTAGTGGTGAACAAAAGCCCTATCAGATCCCTGAGGCTAGGCGGCATGCATTTAGAAAAGAGGTGAAGAGCATCGCCCAACTTGGGGTTATTATTGAGTTTACCAGTAAGTGGTGTAGCCAGATTGTGCTGGTTACAAAGCCCGATGGCAACTTATGGTATTGCAATGAATTTAGAAAGTCAAAGTGTCCCAGTTTGATGTCTACTCAATGCTACGGGTGGACGAAGTGGTGGAAGGTTTGGCTGGTAGCAAAAATTTTACCACCCTTGATCTCACAAAGTGCTATTGGCAGATACTTCTTACACCAGCAGCAAAAAAAAAAAGAAAAAAGAAAGCTTTATCTACACCTGAAGGTCTGTCCAGTGCAATGTCCTACCCTTTGGTTTGCATTGAGCACCAGCCACTTTCCAAAGGGTTATGAACAAGGGCCCTCATTCCGAGTCGTTCGCTCGGTATTTTTCATCGCATCGCAATGAAAATCCGCTTAGTACGCATGCGCAATATTCGCACTGCGACTGCGCCAAGTAATTTAACAATGAAGATAGTATTTTTACTCACGGCTTTTTCATCGCTCCGGCGATCGTAATGTGATTGACAGGAAATGGGTGTTACTGGGCGGAAACACGGCGTTTTATGGGCGTGTGGATGAAAACGCTACCGTTTCCGGAAAAAACGCAGGAGTGGCTGGAGAAACGGGGGAGTGTCTGAGCGAACGCTGGGTGTGTTTGTGACGTCAAACCAGGAACGACAAGCACTGAACTGATCGCACAGGCAGAGTAAGGTTGAAGTTACTCAGAAACTGCAAAGTAGTTTGTAATCGCAATATTGCGAATACATCGGTCGCAATTTTAAGAAGCTAAGATACACTCCCAGTAGGCGTAGGCTTAGCGTGTGTAACTCTGCTAAATTCGCCTTGCGACCGATCAACTCGGAATGAGGGCCAAGGTACTGAAACCTCATATTGCCTATGTGGCCACTATCCTGAGGACATGGTTATACACTCACAAGACTTGGAATCACATCTTCTTAAGGTTGAGGTAGCACTGGCCTCACTGAGATCCGCAGGGTTCACAGCTAACCCTGAGAAGCTTACAGCGGCCATGAAACAAGCCAAGTAATTGAGTTTCATAGTTGGACAGGGTCAGGTAAAACCCCAAATAGGAAAAGTTGAGGCTATTAAAAATAGGTTAAAGCCTAAGACCAAGTCACAATTGAGAACCTTCCTGGGCTTGGTAGGTTACTATAGGTAGTATATCAGCTGCTTTGCAACTAGAGCAGCTCCACTGACAGACTTCCTTGAAAAACGCTGGCCCAATCGGCGGGAGTGGACCAGTCTTGAAGAGACAGTATGGCTGGCCCTTTGTACCTCTCCGGTACTGCAGGTACCCGATTTTACCTGCATGTTTATCTTACAGACACGCTTCTGTTTGCTTAGGTGCAGTACTGTCTCAAGGAAAGCAAGGGGGTAGAACATCCTGTATTGTACTTGAGCAGGAAGTTGTTGCCAACGGAACAAAAGTACAATACAGTAGAGAAGAAGTACAGTGTATCCTGTACTTTTGCCACATTTTACAGCCTTATTCCAAAATGGAATAAATTCATTTTTTACCCCAAAAATTTACACACAATACCCCATAATGACAACGTGGAAAAAGTGCCTTTTAAGATTAATAAAAATAAAAACCTAAGCAATCACATGTACATAAGTATTCACAGCCTTTGCTCAATACTTTGTTTATGCACCTTTGGCAGCAATTACAGCCTCAAGTCATTTTGAATATGATGCCACAAACTTGGCACACCTATCTTTGGGCAGTTTCGCCCATTCCTCTTTGCAGCCCCTTTTAAGCGCCATCAGGTTGGATGGGAAGCGTTGGTGCACTCTCCGGAGATGTTCAAGCAGATTCAAGTCTGGGCTCTGGCTGGGCCACTCAAGGACATTCAGAGTTGTCTGGAAGACACTCCTTTACTATCTTGGCTGTGTGCTTAGGGTCGTTGTCCTGCTGAAAGATTAACTGTTGCCCCAATCTGAGGTCAAGAGCAGGTTTTAATCCAGAATGTCTCTGTTCATTGCTGCATTCATCTTTCCCTCTATCCTGACTAGTCTCCCAGTTCCTGCCTCTGAAAAACATGCCACCACCATGCTTCACTGTAGAAATTGTATTGGCCTGGTGATGAGCGGTGCCTGGTTTCCTCCAAACAGGACGCATGGCATTCATGCCAAAGAGTTCAATCTTTGTATCATCAGACAAGAGAATTTTGTTTCTCATAGTCTGAGAGCCCCTCAGGTGCATTTTGGCAAACTCCAGGCAGGTTGCCATGTGCTTTTTACTAAGGAGTGGCTTCCGTCTGACCACTCTACCATACAGGCATGATTGGTGGATTGCTGCAGAGATAATTGTCCTTCTGGAAGGTTCTCATCTCTCCACAGAGGAATGCTGTAGCTCTAAGAGAGTGACCATCAGGTCACCTCCCTGACTAGGGCCCTTCTCCCCCGATCGCTCAGTTTAGATGGCCGGCCAGCTCTAGGAATAGTCATGGCGGTTCCGAACTTCTCCCATTTACGGATGATGGAGGCAACTGTGCTCATTGAGACCTTCAAAAGCAGCAGATATCTTTCTGTACCCTTTCCCAGATTTGTACCTCGAGACACTCCTGTCTCGGAGGCCTACAGACAATTATTTTTACTTCATGCTTGGTTTGTGCTCAGACATGCACTGTCAAGTGTTGGACCGTATACAGACAGGTGTATGCCTTTCCAAATCATGTCCAATCAACTGAATTTACCACAGGTGGACTCCAATTAAGCTGTAGTAACGGGATGCAGTCAATTTACCTACAATCAAAATCCTGACAACCATTGACTGACGGTCAAAATCCAGACATGGTCAAAATACCGACATTAAAAATGCAGACAGGCCAAAAACTTGACATGAGTTTTTCATTTGTTTTTTTATTGAAACTGACTTGTTCATACTTTACCATCCCAGTGGACCTGGAGGGAAAATATAACAGTGTGCCGAGAGCAGCGAGGCACCGTGCCCGAAGCATGGCGAGCGCAGCGACCATGCGAGGGGACACGGTAAACGTATACGGTGTCCATGTCAACCTATATTGACATATACACCAAAAACAATGAAAAACTTTTTGACTTTTGACCTGTCGGTATTTTAAATGTCGACATTTGGACCTTGTTGGGATTTTGACCATCGTCCAATTGTTGTCAGGATTTTGATTGTAGGTATTTCATACTGATCCCGTAGTAACATCTCAAGAATGATCAGTTGAAACAGGATGCACCTGAGCTTCATGGCAAAGGCTGTGAATACTTATGTACATGTGATTTCTTAGTTTTTTATTTTTAATAAATTAGCAAAAATCTTAAAAAAAACATCTTTCACGGTCATTATGGGGTATTGTGAGGGAAAAAATTAATTTACTCCATTTTGGATTAGGGCTGTAACATCAGGATTTTGGTACTTACCGATAAATCCCTTTCTCCGATTCCACAGGGGCCACTGGAGCGTAGTTACAATGGGGAATAGTAGGCAGTAATTGGGAGCTGGCACTTTAAAAAATTCTAACCCTGTGGCTAGCTCCTCCCCTACTATCTCCCCTCCAAGCCAGTCTACGTAAAACTGTGCCCAAGGAGAGCTGTAATAAAGAAAACCATAAGGTAGAGGAGGTTATTGACGTCTACTCAACCAGGATAACCCAAACTAACCCTGGAATCGAACCTAATAATAAACAGGTTAACCTGAACTCAACAAGCGGTCATTAATTGAACCGCAAACCGTTAAGCAAAAAACAACAAGGAGGAACAGCGCTGGGCGGGCGGGCGTCCAGTGGCCCCTGTGGAATCGGAGAAAGGGATTTATCGGTAAGTACCAAAATCCTGATTTCTCCTTCATCCACTAGGGGCCACTGGAGCGTAGTTACAATGGGGACGTCCCAGAGCTCCCAGAACGGGTGGGAGAGCGCTGAGAGTCCTGTAAAACCGCTCGGCCAAAGTGAGATGCAGAGGCCGCAAAAGTGTCAAACTTGTAGAATTTGACAAACGTATGGCGGCCGGACCAAGTAGCCGCCCGACATAAAGTAGTCATAGAGACCCCCCGGGCAGCCGCCCAAGAAGGTCCCACAGAGCGTGTGGAGTGTGCTGAAATGGAAGATGGAGGTTCCCGAGAAGTCGCCAAATAAGCTTGTCTGATGGTCAGTCGAATCCATCGAGGCAAGGTCTGCTTAGAGGCCGGCCAACCACGGCGGGCAGCGTCGTACAGCACAAATAAGGAATCAGACTTCCGAATAGCCGAAGTCCTATCCACATAGATCTTGAGCGCTCTTACAACGTCCAATGATCTCGCATCCGGAGAGTCCCCCGAGAGGGCCGGGACGACAAGCGGCTGATTGATGTGAAAATCAGACACCACTTTAGGTAGAAAGGACATACGAGTACGAAGCTCGGCCCTATCGCATGAAACACCAGGTAAGGAGACCTGCAAGAGAGAGCCCCCAGTTCCGACACCTGTCTAGCTGAAGCCAGCGCCAGGAGAAGAACCACCTTCCAGGTGAGATATTTTATCTCTACTGATTCCAGGGGCTCAAACAATGAAGACTGCAGAAAGGACAGGACAAGACTGAGGTCCCATGGCGCTGTTGGAGGACGGAAGGGAGGCTGTATTCGAAGAACCCCTTGAAAGAAGGTCTGAACCTCAGGCAGCAAGGCTAACCTTTTTTGGAAGTAAACCGAAAGAGCAGAGACCTGCACTTTTAGTGAGCCCAGTCTTAGGCCTGCTGAAAAACCCGCCTGCAAAAAACGGAGAAGACGGGCTAAGCTATACACGGAAGGAGAAAATTCTCGACGTTCACACCATGCTACATAAGCCTTCCAAATGCGGTAGTAGTGAGAAGATGTAACCGACTTTCTAGCCCGAAGCATAGTAGGTATAACTGTACGAGGAATCCCCTTCCTTGTCAAGATGGCTTTCTCAACAGCCACGCCGTCAAACGTAGCCTGCGTAAGTCTGGATAACAAAAAGGACCCTGTTGTAGAATGTCGTCTCGTAGTGGTAGGGTCCAAGGCTCGGCCACCGACAACAGATGTAGAGTGGAGTACCAAACCCTGCGTGGCCAATCCGAAGCCACTAGGAGAACCAGAGCGTCTTCTCTCTTGATGCGTTGCAGAACCTTCGGCAACAGCGGGAAAGGAGGAAAGAGGTAAACGAACTGGAAATTCCAAGGAGCCGTGAGAGCATCCACGCCCGCCGCCGCCGGGTCCCTCGTCCGAGAGTAGTAAAGAGGCAACTGATGGTTCAGGCGGGACGCCATGAGGTCGATCTGTGGTTTTCCCCACCGGCGGACCAGTTGCCAAAACACCTGGGGATGTAGTGACCATTCTCCCGGGTGCATGTCCTGCCGGCTTAGATAGTCGGCTTCCCAATTGTCCACTCCCGGAATGAATATTGCCGAAAAGGACAGAGCATACTTCTCCGCCCAGAGAAGGATGTTGGTGACTTCCCTCATCGCTGCGCGGCTGCGAGTGCCGCCCTGACGGTTGATGTATGCTACCGTCGTGGCGTTGTCGGACTGAACTCTGACCGCTCGACCTCGTAGGAGGTGATGTGCCTGCAGCAGGGCGTTGTACACCGCCCTTAGTTCGAGGATGTTTATGGGGAGAGCGGATTCGTGGATTGACCAGCGCCCCTGAAACTGATGTCCCAGGGTCACTGCCCCCCAGCCTCGCAGACTGGCATCCGTGGTGAGGAGAGTCCAATCCCATATGCCGAACCGTCTTCCTTCCAACAGATGGGTCGACTGGAGCCACCAGAGCAGTGATGACCGTGCCTTTGGAGATAGCGTCACCCGCTGATGAAGGAACAGATGAGATCCTGACCACTGATTTAGAAGACACAGCTGAAACGGTCGAGAGTGGAAGCGACCGTACGGAAGAGCCTCGAACGCTGCTACCATCTTTCCCAGCAGGCGAATGCACAGATATAATGACACCCGACGGTGTTGAAGGACCAATCTTACCAGTGTCTGCAGAGAAAGTATCTTGTCCCGCGGAAGGAAAACCCTCTGATGGACTATGTCGAGAATCCTTCCCAGAAACAACAGCCGTTGTGAGGGGCATAAGTGAGACTTCGGAAAATTCAGGACCCACCCGTGTCGGATCGGAAGGTCCTGTGTCATCCGGATATTCTGAAGTAACCGTTCTGCTGAGCTTGCTTTTATTAGCAGATCGTCTAGATAGGGAACAATTGTCACACCCTGCTTCCGAAGCAGGGCCATCATGACCGCCATGATCTTTGTGAACACTCTGGGAGCAGAAGAGAGACCGAAAGGAAGGGCCTGGAACTGTAAATGAGCGTCCTGTATTGCGAACCGGAGAAAAGCCTGGTGAGGAGGCCAAATGGGAACATGTAAGTATGCGTCCTTGATGTCTAAGGATGCCAGAAACTCGTCTTTTTCCAACCCCGCAATAACAGACTGGAGGGACTCCATCTTGAACTTGAACACCTTCAAATACGGATTTAGATCTTTCAAGTTCAGGATTGGTCTGACTGAGCCGTCCGGCTTCGGTACTAGAAACAGGCTTGAGTAATAGCCCTGTTTTCGATGATGCGAGGGAACAGGGATCACAACCCTTGCAGACAGAAGCTTCTGGACCGCGGTTTGTAAGGCAACTCCCCGGTTGTCGGAAACTGGCAAACCCGTGGTAAAGAACTGCTGGGGTGGTTGTTCCTGAAAAACGAGCTTGTAACCGCAAGTGATGAGATCCCGGACCCAAGCATCTGGGCAGGACTGTATCCAGACCTCCTTGAAATCCCACAAACGAGCTCCCACCCTGTGATCTCCCAGGTGGGAGGGAGGCCCGTCATGCGGTGGCAGTGCCAGAAGACTTAACGTCTGACTGGGCTGAGGCTGCGGAACCTCTACCCCTGCCTCTACCTCTATGGCCACGGAAGGTAGAAGCTCCACCCCTGGCCTGTCCTCGATACCTGGAAGGGGCACGAAAGGATCGAAAAGAGGGACCCCTATATGGTCTGCGAGCGGCTGGAGCAGCAGAAGGAAGATAAGCCGACCTACCCCCCGTGGCCGTAGAGATCCAGGCATCCAGATCCTTACCAAACAGAAACTCCCCCGTAAAGGGTAACGCCTCTGCCGCCCTTTTGGATTCCGTATCCGCATGCCAATGCCGGAGCCATAGCGCTCTGCGGGCCGCAATTGTTAAAGCGGAAATTCTAGCTCCGAGAACACCTATGTCCTTGGACGCTTCGCAAAGATAAAGGGCTGATTCACGGATGTGTTCTGCCAAGTCTATCAATTGATCCGCCGGTAATTCGTCACGAATTCCAGAGGACAATTGTTCCGCCCAAGCTTCGATCGCCTTGTTGACCCAACAACCTACCTGTGCCGGGCGCTGCAAAACCCCTGCCGCAGAGTAAATATTCTTTAAGGTAGACTCCAACTTCCTATCTGACGCCTCCTTAAGTGAAGTTGCCCCCGGAACAGGCAGGACCGTCTTTTTGGACAGATGAGACACCGAAGGATCCACGATCGGAGAGGTCTCATAGCGCGTTCTGCTACCTGCGGGAAAAGGATAGGAAGACAACATTTTTCTTGATACCTGAAATTTCGCGTCTGGATGCTTCCAGGCTGTTGTTATAAGCGCATCCAGCTCCTCCGAAACTGGAAAAGTCACAGGCAGGTATTGGTCGGTGCCAAACCTTGAAGGGCGTAAGGTGTCTTCCGTCTCCTCCACCTGTAAGACTGAGCGAATAGCAGTAATAAGAGCCTCTATACCCTGAGCTACTGGTTCAGAGTCCCCATATACCTGATCGTCAGTATCCTGGATATCCACATCCTGTATATCCTGTACATCTAACCCCGCCTCATCTAATTGAGGCATATCATCATCAAAGTCCTGTAACACAGAGGCTAGCAATCTCTTTTTTGCAGCCTGTTGGGGGGGGGGCTAAAGGACGGGGCTTGGGAAGGTATTACAGCCCTGGAAAGCCCTTCCACTGACTTTGCCAATGAGACTGCCCATGCAGGTTCTGGCGCCGGTACCGGGACAAGCTGTCGGAACCGGGCCGCCTCTCTATCTTCCCGAGAGGCTTTAAGTTCCCCAGTCAGCAGGGACATCATCTCTGTGAGCTGTGTCGACCATGTCGGGGTGCTCTGGGGTTCTGAGGAGGGCTGAGCTGATGGCTGTGACTCCTCACCTAAAACCCGACCCTGCTTTTGTGCTGCCTTGGAGCCTTTGGTGGTCATGGCAGCACCGAAACTTGATACCCTTCCCCCACAGGAAAACAGCTATAGGGAGAATGGGAGGGAGGGGAGGGAAGCAGGGAAAAGAATGTAGCCACAGCAGCCCGATCTGTCCTGCACGATACTGTGTGCAGTGACAGGCTGCAATAAACAAATAGTGTACCTGCAGTGCCCCCCTTCCCCACTGTAACTGCTCTTGTGTGGTCGCGTGGCCTCCGTCCCGCGCTGCTGCTGACAGGAAAAGAACGGGTCCCCAGCGCGCGCTACTTCCGGGCGCGCAGAGCGGGATTAAGCCCCGCCCCCCTCCTTGACGGCGCCAAATTTAAAACTGCAGTGTGTCCTTATGTCGGATCCCTGTAGCGGCTCTGTGAGCCGCGCTGGCGGGGATCCGAGCAGTGAGGAGAGCGGGCGGCTGGCGGGCGGGCGAGCGGGACACAGCGCTGTTACTTTTTTTTTTTAAATAAATAAAAATGATTAATAATAATCCGAGGGGGGGGGGGATTGGGGGGGTTGTTAGGGTGTTCTGTCACTGTCCCCCTGTAGTCACCAATAATAAAATTAATTCTTCAGAACCCCCCTGTCACCCCTTCATCCCAACACTCTGGGTGGGGGGGGATATACACACCTTTCAGTGGTGGAGGGTGGCCCCGACACACGCCGCACGCAGCGGTGTCCGGCCGTCAGATACTCACCGCTGCCGTGCTGCTGGAATCTTCTGCTGGATGGAGTGGTCCCGACACGCGCCGCACGCAGCGGTGTCCGCCAACTCAGGAGAGCTCAGTGTCTCCCTCAGCCGGGGCCCATCCCGAGCCGTACGCAGCTGCGATGGGACCCCGCCGGCAGCTCCCGCGGTGCAGACTGGCAGTGGCAGAGCTGCCAGTGTGTGTAAAGAAAAATAAAATAATAAAGAAAAAAAATCTTCAGCTAAACCCAAGTGAACCAGCTCCCTTGGGCACTAAACTAAGACTGGCTTGGAGGGGAGATAGTAGGGGAGGAGCTAGCCACAGGGTTAGAATTTTTTAAAGTGCCAGCTCCCAATTACTGCCTACTATTCCCCATTGTAACTACGCTCCAGTGGCCCCTAGTGGATGAAGGAGAAATAACAAAATGTGGAAAAAGTGAAGATCTGTGAATACTTTCCAGATGCACTGTACATGGCTATAAATTGGGCCATAGAGGTACTTTGGTACTATTTCATGGGGAGAGAGTTCTCCTTAATCACGGACCATGCTCCATTACAAGGTTACCAGGTGGTTCCTGGCACTGCAACCTTTTCAGTTTAAAGTACAGCATAAGCCTGGGATCCTACATAAAAACACAGATGCTCTGTCCCAGAAATTTGAGCTCCTCGCGAGGTCCATCTCCCCAGACTTCTCGATGCTAGGGGGAGGGAGTGTGGTTTGCCTGTCTATCTGAGAGGGGGAGGAGGAATCTGAGGTATTTAAGGCCACTGCAGTCCATTTGTCAGTATGACCGATGCCAGATAGTGGCCGGTGACTAGGGAGTAGTACTCTGTTAAGTGAGTGACAGGGTTGTGAACATTCTACTCTGTTAAAAGTTACTATTTTGTGGTCATCTAAACAGAACAGTGGTGAAGGAGACCAGAATCAGAGTACATGCTTCCACTATAGGGCTACTGTTATACTACAATATTTACATACCCACACCAGGTTGCTTCTACACAGGACATGTAACTATCAGAGATGTTCGGTTCGGATCCAAACAGAGTACCGCGGGAAGATTCGAACCGGGACTCAGGAGATCTGAACCAAACCGAGTCCTGGTTTAGATCTTCCAGCAATTTGGATTTTAAATCGGTATTCCAAACCAAAACACTTGAGGGTGGTTTTGCAAAACTGAAACAACAATGAACTGAAAAACCCAAACACTAAATATAGTATTAAAGGAACTATACTGGAAACTACTGAGGAGGAAAGGGATCTAGGAGTCACTATTTCAGGTGACTTAAAGGCAGGTAAGCAATGTAACAAAGCAATGAGGAAGGCTAGTCAGATGCTTGGTTGCATGGGGAGAGGAATGCTGCCGATCTCTGACCTTTTTTTTTTATGGGGCAATCATTTACAAGGCAAAACCATGCCTTTTAAGGAAAATTTAAGGAAAAATTACGTCACAGAAAGGGTAGTGGACAAGTGGAATAGCCTCCTGTCATAGGTGGTAGAGGCTAAGTAGAGCAATGTAAACATGCTTGGGATAGACATATGAATATCCTTACAAAGAACTAAGGATCAAATAGGGTTGAGTTTACCTAAAGGATAAAAAGGAGCAGAATGGATGGGCCAAGTGCCGTCACATTCTATGTTTGTACGGTAAATTAGAACCAAAATATGAGAGACGTGCACATCTCTAGTAACTATGGTTACAAGTATTATCCATATAGGTTTATCCTAAATACTCTTTAAATGTTTAATACTTGGTTCTAGTTTTGGTGGTAATGAAGTTATTTAATGAAAGTTGAGTGAAAGACACCGGGGTTTAGTTATCAAACAACGATTTTGTGTGTTTGAGAGTAGTTTTTAAAACAGTAATTTTATTTCCTCTTTAGTAACGATGATGTTTTAAAAACTGCTGGTAAAAAAAGTTAACAATCGCCTATTGATAACAAAAACAAAACAACTACAAACCTCCGATTAGTATTAGCCAGGTACAGTATTGTTTATGATGCGGGTACAGGTGTCATGTGACCAAAACAAAACTCGCCCAGACGACATCTTCTAGCTACACTTTTATTTAAAAAGAACTTTGTACAATCTTGCTTTTCGTCGTACATGTGGTTTCTCATTTGCACTGAGATTTTTATCGCCTTTTAAATTACTATTTTACAATATACAAAACATATACCAAAAAACTGCCCTCCTAACTTTAAAGTATAATAAGTCCGAACCCAGAATCCCACAGCAGTGACACCGTTAACCGAACTTATATACAAAGAGTACAACAGATGCTCTCTCTCTACAACATAATACTATGCGTCAGGGTGAGGCCTTCAAACAGCAAGAACTGTAATAAGAAAAAATTCAACATAATTGGACAATTTATAAGGCTGAACGCTGCGGATCACTATTGTTGCGGGGTTAAAACTGCACTTTTTTCTGAGACATGAATACCATGTAAATAACGGAATGTCAGCGTGGAAGACCAATCTAGTAATACATTCAAAAATAGGAGCAAAATGTGAATTTAACATATTTTAATTATTGTTTTAAGCGGTGCTTGATTCATAGACTGATCCCGAAGGGCAATACCAAAGAATTAAGCGGTGTTTAGAAAAAAGTATATAATAAATATATATATATATTTGAAGAATGTACAGTAGTAAAATTACTGCTCACTATTTGTGCCTATTGCTTTTATATGTGCAAACGGATACCTACGTCACGGTTCCCCTACTCCATGCATGCATGTTATGGTGATAGCGAAGTAACACTTATTGCAATTACAATTATACCGTAGGTTCCGCTCTCCAACTTTTAAAAGAAAACACCCAGAGGTAAAATGCGATGCACTAATATGAAAAAGAACCATGAATAATATGCACAGGTACAGTGCCAGGTGTCATGACTGGTAAGAGGATAGGGAAGTGCAGTAGATAAGGTTACATACAAACATCCAAAGGTCTCGTTCATACACATTTTATGAATATTTAAGAATGGATCAACTTGTGCTATTGGGTTAGTGGCCCTTTAAATTATACAGGGTTCTACACAGTCCACTGCTAAGAGACGGCTGACATTCAGTTGGGTCAGTGTCAGTAAGTAAGCAGCAGTCTAATAGTGACATACGGGTGGTATTCAATTCTCCCCCCCCCCCCTTCCACATCTGTACTGTTCCTGCTGACGGGTGTGGTATAATCATTTCAGCTCGCTATTCCCCCCCGGGGGTAGTGTGGGTGCCCAACCCTTTAGCAGCTAAATCGGATTACTATGAGCGCGATATGTGCGATA
The DNA here is from genome assembly GCF_028390025.1 of Pseudophryne corroboree. Lineage (NCBI taxonomy): Eukaryota > Metazoa > Chordata > Amphibia > Anura > Myobatrachidae > Pseudophryne > Pseudophryne corroboree. Next base: position 1,208,038,066 of record NC_086444.1, read on the forward strand.
ACGGGGATCACTTTAGAAAGGAGATTGAGCGTTTTGCCCAGTTTGCTCTAGCACTGCTGTTCTAATTGTAAAGCGCAACGGAATATACTGCGCTATATAAGAAACTGCTAATAATAATATATCATTGGAATACCGCCCACTGACTCCAGTTAGAATAGGAAGTGACAGGATATTCTGTTATTATTCAAAAAAAGAAAACATAACGCAACTGTATAGGAAATAAGTCAGCGCTGGGTAGAACAGCAGGGGGACAGTGCGTATCAGATGTTTGATTATCAATACCGTCGTCTTGTATATAAAGTGCTGTGCTGCAAATACACCAAATTCTGTCAGAAAATAAGTCAGTAAGTTGTACAACATCCTCAATGGGACTAGCAGTTATGCCATTTACAGCACTGAACTACATACAAAAAAAAATTATATATATATATATATATATATATATTCATAATACAGCTACATGGCGCAACACAGAAACTATGTAATTTAGGCCCCAGCCTTACTAAAGCACAAAGGGGGTCATTCTGAGTTGATTGCTCACTGGCATTATTCGCAGCGTATGCACCGCAATGCACAGGCGCGTCGTACGGGTACAAAGAGGATCATTGCTGAGCGATGGATTTAATGAAGAATCCATTCGCACAGCCGATCGCAAGGAGATTGACAGGAAGAGGGCGTTTGTGGGTGTCAACTGAACGTTTTCAGGGAGTGTTTGGAAAAACGCAGGCGTGTCCGAGCGTTTACAGGGCGGGTGTCTGACGTCAATTCCGGTACCAAAAAGACTGAAGTGATCGCAGCGGCTGAGTAAGTTCTGAGCTACTCAGAAACTTCACAAAAAAAAAAATTCGTCCCGCTCGGCTGCACACGCGTTCGCACACTTGCAAAGCGAAAATACACTCCCCCGTGGGCGGCGACTGTGTTTGCACGGCTGCTAAAAGTAGCTAGCGAGCAATCAACTCTGAAAGACCCCCAAAGTGCAAGTGAAGAAAGCTTTAAGGATTGGCCAAGATACATCGTATGCTGTCCTTTTGCATACGATGCATCTTGTGCAATCCCAGCCATACCTGCAGCGTGGTCAATCTGGAGGATCCGATCCAATTCGCACGGTAATGCGCATCGGATCGGATACACCTCCAAAATGCCAGATTTCATCCGATAGATCGGGCTGAATGCCCGAAATCGGATGAAATCGGATGAAATCGGGCATTATCGTTCTAGTGTATGGGGCCCTTTAGAGTTGCAACAAACCCTCATCTACAGTAAGCGGGCCACTACATCAGGCGTACAGCTCAGCCGCAAATGCAACGCGTAGAAAGGGAACAGCCAGCACAATATAAACATAATGACAAATACATGTGTGTTTAAAAAGAAAGTACTGTATGCACCGATGGCGTGCATTGTAACTGCAGCTAGGAGTTTATTATACAAGAGAAGTGAGAATTGAGTAGCTTAAAAGTAACACAAGGTGCTTATAGCGTTTCAGCAATCAGGAACCAGCTATGATGTCAGTTTGCGGAACAACTTGGTAATGAACGGATTAGAGCGTCGGCTGTGAAAGGACGCTTCAGTCATTTCTGCTTAAGGTCACTGGAGGGACATAATATCACGTAGCGTTACCAAGCCATTGTTACAGGGAAGGTTTTATTTATTTGTTATGGTCTGGAAGCCGTCCAGATTCCATGCTCCTCCGTTATGAAATGATGCAGCGTCTTAATTACATTGTAGAGAGGCCACCGGGCTCGGCGGTCATATTGGATTTAGGCATGAGAAGACACAGGTATCTGGAGAGGTCAGCGAGTGGCTGAACTTAATTTCTGTGGAAGAGAGACATCCAGCTCGGCGAGGCGTGAGCGCACTCTAATTTACTGACCCGCAGGGCGCCGGGTGTCATAACGCGGCGGCTGGAGATGGGTGACTGTCACGGGCATGATAGGACGGGACACAAAGACGCATGGGATAGATGCTACAATGTGACACGCGCCATTCCTCCGCTTGGTTTTAATCATACGTAGGTTTATAAAAGCAAATGGCAAATCATAAATCATGTGCAAATCTTGACATATAAAATGGCTCTGGGGGAACGCGGACGAGGAATTAAACAGAAGAAGGCTCCGGCTTTCAGGAGAGTTGCCAGACGTATAACTCTGATTAGCACCAGTCCGGTGGGGAAAGAAAAACACTCACTGGAAGGAAACTTTATAGAAGTTCATCGCCGGTGTCACCAATAAGACAGTAAGAAACGTGCGCGGAAATCAGTATGTGGCAGTATGCCGGAACATACAGCGTACGCTCGGGTAATGTACTTCTCTGGGCACGCAAGATGCAAAACATTATATATATATATTGTTTGAGAGATTATATCTGACTTTTTTAACCGCTTAGAGACATAGTATGTACAGATGGAGCCATGCTGATCTTGGCTTCTCTGCTGCACCTAGGCACACCAAGGGTTATTAGCATAAACCCTTCATCTATTGTTCTCAGCTGCAATACAATACAGAGAGAACAATACAGCAGGGGATTAAGTCATTACAGCAGGGGATTAAGTCCGACAGCCCTGGCTCAATTAATCCTATTAAAGGCCAAGATAAAGATGGCTCCATCTGTATCAAGCCCTCGACCCTTAAGTCATGCAGAAATGATAGTTTCTTCATTAGATTAATGATTGGGGCTATGTATTAATAGCCAAAAGCAGGAGATTAGACGCACCAGACCGCAGTTCTCATTATTCAATGTGGACTGCAGTCTGGCCCCAATGTATCAAGTTCCAAAAAGCATACCCTAGTCTCGTAGGCTACTCAATCTATGCCCCCCGCCCAGCCATGACACACCCTACCACCCCATCCTTTACTCTGGGCCTCTCTGCCATTCCCCTATCGACCTTCCCCACCCAGCTCCATCCCGACTCCCTTCTTCCAGGTCTGTCCCGTCTCCCTCGCCGACGGTGGAAAGTTTTTTGGGGTGAGCACAGAGGCTTTCACTGCACACGCATTCAGGAGACCGTAGACAATTATTACCGTACATAGAGAGATTCCTAATAGTGGTACCAAAAAAAAACCTGACAGTCCCAAATAATACCCAGAAAGTGCTCAGATACTGGAAATGGGGGGGAAAGTTACTCGGCCAATGGGCAGAATGTTTCAGTGCGCGGTTACTGGAAGTGCAGTGGAGTCCAAACTGACCGGATAAAGGTGGAATGCAGTTTATTTAGCAACCTATACAAATGGACAGAGAACGCGGACAAGTGACCGGAACGATAAACAACACATCCGTTATCACGGCCGTCTGGTCGCAAGATTTTCCACTGTATCTATAACGCAATCAAAAGTAAAAATTGGGGCCAAGTGTAAAAGTATGACGACACAGTATGTAAAATGATGGTCCCGGATTTTGGTACGGTGTAGGGTGAGGAACCTCTTTCTAACTTCTAACGCCAGTTTCCTCTAGATTTGGGAGATGGGACGCGGATGGTACCCAGGCAGAGATCAGAAGCAGCACTTGTGATGGGACGTCTCAAAGATTTAGCAGGACGCTTCTTAACAGAAAATTAAATGAGGCACACGCTTATATTGCGTCATACTCGCCTACGTACGGGCTCCGCAAAAATATTTTTATTTGACTTCTCATTTTAGGTTTTAAAAGCATATTACAGCACAGCAGCACTGAGGTTTAAACAGAGATATACAGTAGAGTTACCCCACACACACAAAACGCGCTTCTCCCGCTTGCCAAGCGTCATTGAACACAATTAAAAAAGGAGCACGTCGTCAGTCAAAGCACGCTGGGACTTGTAGTGTCATACAATCCACAACGCTGGTCAGTTTGTCCAATACAGATCTACATTCATAATTGCGGTGAAAATCACTTCTTGTTAAATGAGTAAGCAGCACAAAGGAATGACAGTAGGAATATCAATACGCAATTTGTATAAGACACTACCAAGGGATATGGGACTCAGGGTCGACAGCATCTAGGTCGACACCTATTGGTCAAGTGGCTAGGTCGACACTAGAAATAGGTCAACACGGCCATTAGGTCAACATCAAGGTTGACATGAAAAAAGGTCGAAATGAGTTTTTCATGGTTTTTTTGGTGTTGTTTTCTTCTTCGTAAAGTGACCGGGAACCCCAATTAGTGCACCGTGTCCCCTCGCATGGTGAGCGAAGGAGCCTCGCTCCACTACCGCTGCTCTCAACACAGGTTACCGTTCCCAATCGTAGTCCACGTGGATCGTAAAGTATGAAAAAGTTCAAAAATAAAGGAAAAAAATGTGAAAAACTCATGTTGACCTAATGGTTGTGTTGATCTATTTCTAGTGTCGACCTATGCACTGTCGACCTAATGGGTGTCGACCCAGAGTCCGGATACCCTACCAAGTCATGCTCTAACAAGGCATGGTCTCATCATCTGATGTAGGACTAGTAAACCCAGCATGCCCAGTCTATTCTGTGCTAATGGAATGAGATGCAGCCTTCACGGCATACCCAGATTCAGATCATATCTATTTCAGATCAGGTCTTTTACATGAATTTCTACTTGCAAGAAGACAAACATAACTGACAGCTGGAGCAAGGGGGGGGGGGGGGGGGGGGGGGGGGGGAATACACAAAAGAGACGTTTCAAACTAAAACCTTCCCATTTACACTTCAAACCTCCCTGTGTGAAAGTCTCAGCGGGGAGGAATCTGCTCCAGGATAATGGGTCTCACTGCCTTCACTTGCAGAACGTGAGGTTCATTACAGTGAAAGATATTTACAGGATCAGGGCGCTTGAAACAGACATTAAAAAAAAAAATAAAAAAAAAAATGCATTTTCAAAGTTACCGTTTCAAAGAGTTCTCTACAATTTGCCCGCTGGAAAGCGAGAAGGCATTGTGTGCGTAGATTACAGCTCGAGCAAGAACTGGACAAACCCTGGCATTACGGAATCGAGATGTCTCCAATAAACCCAGTATTTGTCTCAACCACTGGGTCAAGAGACACAAGTTTAGTTTTCAAATAACGCACAGCTTTATTCTCTCGGCCAATCCTGGAGATGGGGCTGCAAACTGATTTTTTCTAAATCTGGGTGACCGACTTGCGGTCTTCTAGGTAACGCTGATTTTCTACAGACCAGTGGGCTAAGTTTGAACGGACGTTGTTACGCTTTGCTTTTTTACAATTACAGACGCATTGGCATTGAAGAAACCCATGGGATGAGTTTTTGACTGAATAATTGCTAGATTAGTCCACTTTTGAAGAGGAACATTTTTGCAGAAAAGCATCAACAGCACTTTATAGATCAAGGATTTGTAGCTGCGTATCAGAAAGTCACAAACTCTGTCCTCTTATTCTGCTACAGCTGCTGATGAACTGTGAATGTCAGCAAGCAGAACCATATAGTTCAACTGTGGCTGTCAGGACGCTCATTATGTCCTATATGAGATATGTGCAGAGTGTGATCAGGATCTAGGAGGGTGGTGACCAGAGGGCAATGAATCATATGACAATGCCGGAACAGGTCTCTATTGCAGCACTACGTTGGCCGTGGTTTAGTGGCATTGTAAGAGGAGACTCTGGTCCTGTAATGACTGTATATAGGAGCTCACAGCAAGGGATTAGCCATCGGCAGAGAGAAGGGAGCAGGTTGGGTTGTGCACAGTTCACTGGTAAGTTATAATATGACGTTTAATCAATTAAAAACAGATACGTAGGTTCTCTCTGAACCAGGGAAGTCTTCACCTCTACTTCCACAATTGTAAGGCGGAGATTTAGCAAAGTTTGGAGAGAGATAAAGTAGACGGGAGATAAAGTACCAGCCAATCAGCTCCTTACTGCCATGTCACAGGCTGTTTGAAAAATGACAGTTGGGATGCTGATTGGCTGGTACTTTATCTTTCTCCAAGGTTTTGATACATCGCACACTTTATCTAAATGCATGTTTATCATTAGCTGTAATCTAACCAATTAGTGGTAACCATTATATCGTACGGACACATTATAAATCCCCTTGATACATGAGGACACCAACAGATCAGTCCACACATTTACTAGCCAGGCTCTTTAACAGTAGCACTCTGGATACAGCTGGATTGTGTGTACATGTATTAACACACACACACACACACACACACACACACACACGTTCTCTGCATAAAGACGGTGATACAATAACCGATAGCCACTGAGCAATGTCATAGGGATCACCGACGGAGAGAGAATGTATCGCCATGCACAGAGCCCCGGGAACCGCTCTAGAAGTGAAATTCCAGATGAGGAGGGACAGATGGGGCAATGATGGGAGCAGTGGGGGAGGCGGGAGAGGAGGATAAGATGCGATTCCACATGCCGTCCCATATAGGCTGGGCTCAGATAGCGCCGGGCATATAGAAGCTACCGCTGAGACAGTCACTTAAGCCAGGAACGCACTGTGCAATAATCTGTAGAACAGCCAGATCTCAGCCGCCGGTCCAATTGCTGCAGAGCGTGTATACCGCACTGAGTCCGATGGTCCCGCTAAAACCCATGATGTATCGATCGCTCTGACAGGAACGATAAGTAACGTTTTCACTGGAAATCGGACATACATAAGTCTATGCTCTAAAAAAAACTAAATTAAAAAACCCCCATTGTCGATTCTCCCTCTAATCTGTCAAGTGTGTACCTAGCTTTAGAAACACGAGAATGTTATCATCCCGGGAGATGGCAGGTGTCATGAACAGGCGGGAAGAGGAGTGTATCCGTAGTTCCCCTTTACTAATAGAAATAAACATTATAACTAGTGATGAGCGGGTTCGGTTCCTCGGAAACCGAACCCACCCGAACTTCACCCATTTTACACGGGTCCGAGGCATACTCGGATTCTCCCGTATGGCTCGGTTAATCCGGGCGCGCCCGAACCTCATCCTCCCGCTGTCGGATTCTCACGAGATTCGTATTCTATATAAGCAGCCGCGCGTCGCCGCCATTTTCACTCGTGCATTGGAAATGTTAGGGAGAGGACGTGGCTGGCGTCCTCTCCGTTTATTAATATTTGTGCTGCTTATTGCTTAATTGTGGGGACTGGGGAGCAGCTGTATTATATAGCAGGAGTACAGTGCAGAGTTTTGCTGACCAGTGACCACCAGTATACGTTGTCTGCCTGAAAAACACTCCATATCTGTGCTCAGTGTGCTGCATATATCTGTGCTCACACTGCTTTATTGTGGGCACTGGGGACCACCAGTATATTATATAGGAGGAGTACAGTGCAGAGTTTTGCTGACAGTGACCACCAGTATATATAGCAGTACGGTACGGAAGGCCACTGCTCTACCTACCTCTGTGTCGTCAAGTATACTATCCATCTAGATTCTATACCTGTGGTGCATTTCAGTTTTGCAGTTTGCCGACAGTGACCACCAGTATATATAGCAGTACGGTACGGAAGGCCACTGCTCTACCTACCTCTGTGTCGTCAAGTATACTACCCATCCATACCTGTGGTGCATTTCAGTTGTGCGCAGTATATATAGTAGTAGGCCATTGCTATTGATACTGGCATATAATTCCACACATTAAAAAATGGAGAAAAAAAACGTGGAGGGTAAAATAAGAATTTACTCACCGGTAATTCTATTTCTCGTAGTCCGTAGTGGATGCTGGGAACTCCGTAAGGACCATGGGGAATAGACGGGCTCCGCAGGAGACTGGGCACTCTAAAAGAAAGATTAGGTATTATCTGGTGTGCACTGGCTCCTCCCTCTATGCCCCTCCTCCAGACCTCAGTTAGGGAAACTGTGCCCGGAAGAGCTGACACAACAAGGAAAGGATTTGGAATCCAGGGTAAGACTCATACCAGCCACACCAATCACACTGTACAACTTGTGATAACCATACCCAGTTAACAGTATGAACAACAACTGAGCCTCCTTGTACGGATGGCTTATAACAAGAACCCTTTAGTGAAGCAATAACTATATACATGTATTGCAGAGAGTCCGCACTTGGGACGGGCGCCCAGCATCCACTACGGACTACGAGAAATAGAATTACCGGTGAGTAAATTCTTATTTTCTCTGACGTCCTAGTGGATGCTGGGAACTCCGTAAGGACCATGGGGATTATACCAAAGCTCCCAAACGGGCGGGAGAGTGCGGATGACTCTGCAGCACCGAATGAGCAAACTCAAGGTCCTCCTCAGCCAGGGTATCAAACTTGTAGAATTTAGCAAATGTGTTTGAACCCGACCAAGTAGCAGCTCGGCAAAGCTGTAAAGCCGAGACCCCTCGGGCAGCCGCCCAAGAAGAGCCCACCTTCCTTGTGGAATGGGCTTTTACTGATTTAGGATGCGGCAGTCCAGCCGCAGAATGTGCCAGCTGAATCGTGCAACAGATCCAGCGAGCAATAGTTTGCTTTGAAGCAGGAGCACCCAGCTTGTTGGGTGCATGCAGGATAAACAGCGAGTCAGTTTTTCTGACTCCAGCCGTCCTGGAAACATAAATTTTCAAAGCCCAGACTACGTCCAGCAACTTGGAATCCTCCAAGTCACGAGTAGCCGCAGGCACCACAATAGGTTGGTTCAAGTGAAACGCTGATACCACCTTTGGGAGAAAGTGGGGACGAGTCCTCAATTCTGCCCTGTCCATATGGAAGATCAGATATGGGCTTTTACATGACAAAGCCGCCAATTCTGACACACGCCTAGCCGAAGCGAAGGCCAACAGCATGACCACCTTCCACGTGAGATACTTTAGCTCCACGGTCTTAAGTGGCTCAAACCAGTGTGATTTCAGGAAATCCAACACAACGTTAAGATCCCAAGGTGCCACTGGAGGCACAAAAGGGGGCTGAATGTGCAGCACTCCCTTAACAAACGTCTGAACTTCAGGCAGTGAAGCCAGTTCTTTTTGAAAGAAAATAGATAGGGCCGAAATCTGGACCTTTATGGACCCCAATTTTAGGCCCATAGACACCCCTGACTGTAGGAAGTGCAGAAATCGACCCAGCTGGAATTCCTCTGTTGGGGCCTTCCTGGCCTCACACCAAGCGACATATTTCCGCCATATGCGGTGATAATGCTTAACTGTCACATCCTTCCTAGCTTTTATCAGCGTAGGAATCACTTCATCCGGAATGCCCTTTTCCGTTAGGATCCGGCGTTCAACCGCCATGCCGTCAAACGCAGCCGCGGTAAGTCTTGGAACAGACAGGGCCCCTGCTGTAAATGGTCCTGTCTAAGCGGCAGAGGCCATGGGTTCTCTGAGATCATTTCTTGTAGTTCTGGGTACCAAGGTCTTCTTGGCCAATCCGGAACGATGAGTATAGTTTTTACTCCTCTCTTTCTTACTATCCTCAGTACCTTGGGTATGAGAGGAAGAGGAGGGAACACATAAACCGACTGGTACACCCACGGTGTCACTAGTGCGTCCACAGCTATCGCCTGAGGGTCCCTTGACCTGGCGCAATATTTTTTTAGCTTTTTTTTGAGGCGGGACGCCATCATGTCCACCTGTGGCAGTTCCCAGTGATTTACAATCTGTGTGAAGACTTCTTGATGAAGTCCCCACTCTCCCGGGTGGAGGTCGTGCCTGCTGAGGAAGTCTGCTTCCCAGTTGTCCACTCCCGGAATGAACACTGCTGACAGTGCTAGCACGTGATTCTCCGCCCATCGAAGAATCCTTGTGGCTTCTGCCATTGCCATCCTGCTTCTCGTGCCGCCATGGCGGTTTACATGGGCGACCGCCGTTATGTTGTCTGACTGAATCAGTACTGGGTGGTTTTGAAGCAAATGCTCTGCTTGACTCAGGGCGTTGTAAATGGCCCTTAGTTCCAGTATATTTATGTGTAGTGAAATCTCCAGACTTGACCACTGTCCTTGGAAGTTTCTTCCCTGAGTGACTGCCCCCCATCCTCGGAGGCTTGCATCCGTGGTCACCAGGACCCAGTCCTGTATGCCGAACCTGCGGCCCTCGAGAAGATGAGCACTCTGCAGCCACCACAGCAGAGACACCCTGGCCCTTGGGGACAGGGTGATCAACCGATGCATCTGAAGATGCGATCTGGACCATTTGTCCAACAGATCCCACTGAAAGATCCTCGCATGGAACCTGCCGAAGGGAATTGCTTCGTAAGAAGCCACCATCTTTCCCAGGACTCGCGTGCAGTGATGCACCGACAGCTGTTTTGGTTTCAGGAGGTCCCTGACCAGAGATGACAATTCCTGGGCCTTCTCCACCGGGAGAAACACCTTCTTCTGTTCTGTGTCCAGAATCATGCCCAGGAAAAGCAGACGCGTCGCAGGAAACAGCTGCGACTTTGGGATATTCAGAATCCAGCCGTACTGTTGCAACACTTCCTGAGAGAGTGCTACGCTGACCAACAACTGCTCTCTGGACCTCGCCTTTATGTGGAGATCGTCCAAGTACGGGATAATTATAACTCCCTTCTTCCGAAGGAGTATCATCATTTCGGCCATTACCTTGGTAAATATTCTCGGTGCCGTGGAGAGACCAAACGGCAACGTCTGGAATTGGTAATGACAGTCTTGTACCACAAACCTGAGGTATTCCTGGTGAGGTGGGTAAATGGGGACATGCAAGTAAGCATCCTTGATGTCCAGCGACCCCATAAAATCCCCCTCTTCCAGGCTTGCAATAACCGCCCTGAGCGATTCCATTTTGAACTTGAACTTCTTTATATAAGTGTTCAAGGATTTTAAACTCAGGATGGGTCTCACCGAACCGTCCGGTTTCGGTACCACAAACATTGTGGAATAGTAACCCCTGCCCTGTTGAAGGAGGGGGACCTTGATTATCACCTGCTGGAGGTACAGCTTGTGAATTGCCGCCAGTACTACCTCCCTTTCCCTGGGAGCAGCTGGCAAGGCTGATTTGAGGTAACGGCGAGGGGGAGTCGCCTCGAACTCCAGCTTGTATCCCTGAAATACAATTTGTACAGCCCAGAGATCCACTTGTGAGCGAACCCACTGGTTGCTGAAGTTTCGGAGACGCGCCCCCACCGCACCTGGCTCCGCCTGTGGAGCCCCAACGTCATGTGGTGGACTTAGTGGAAGCAGGGGAGGATTTTTGTTCCTGGGAACTGGCTGCCTGGTGCAGCTTCTTTCCTCTACCCTTGCCTCTGGCCAGAAAGGATGCTCCTCTGACCCGCTTGCCTTTCTGAGGCCGAAAGGACTGCATTTGATAATACGGTGCTTTCTTAGGCTGTGAGGGAACCTGAGGTAAAAAAGTCGACTTCCCAGCAGTTGCTGTGGATACGAGGTCCGAGAGACCGTCCCCAAACAATTCCTCACCCTTATAAGGCAAAACCTCCATGTGTTTTTTAGAATCAGCATCACCTGTCCACTGCCGAGTCCATAATACTCTTCTGGCAGAAATGGACATTGCATTAATTCTAGATGCCAGCAGGCATATGTCCCTCTGTGCATCCCGCATATATAAGACAACGTCTTTTATATGTTCGATGGTTAGCAAAACAGTATCCCTGTCGAGGAATCAATGTTGTCTGACAGGGTATCAGTCCATGCTGCTGCAGCACTACACATCCAGGCTGAAGCAATAGCAGGTCTCAGTAGAGTACCAGAGTGTGTATACACAGACTTCAGGATAGCTTCCTGCTTTCTATCCGCAGGATCCTTTAGGGCGGCCGTATCCTGAGACGGCAGTGCCACCCTTTTAGATAAGCGTGTCAGCGCCTTGTCCACCCTAGGGGATGTTTCCCAACGTAACCTATCCGTTGGCGGGAAAGGGTACGCCATCAGTAACCTCTTAGAAATCACTAGTTTCTTATCAGGGGAACTCTACGCTTCTTCATACAAATCATTTAATTCATCAGATGGGGGAAAAGTCACTGGCAGCTTTTTCTCCCCAAACATAATACCCCTCTTGGCGGTAACCGGGTTAATATCAGAAATGTGCAATACATCTTTCATTGCAGTAATCATGCATCGGATGGCTTTTGTAGACTGTACATTTGTCTCATCCTCATCTACACTGGAGTCAGACTCCGTGTCGACATCTGTGTCTACCATCAGAGCTAGCGGGCGTTTATGAGCCCCTGACGGCTTCTTAGTCACCTGGGCAGGCGCGGGCTGAGACCCCGGCTGTCCCAAGGCTGCTGCGTCATCGAACCTTTTATGTAAGGAGTTGACACTGTCGGTTAAGACCTTCCACATATCCATCCAATCAGGTGTCGGCCCCGTCGGGGGCGACACCACACTTATCTGCCTCTGCTCCGCCTCCACGTAACCCTCCTCATCAAACATGTCGACACAGCCGTACCGACACACCACACACACACACACACAGGGAATGCTCAGACTGAGGACAGGACCCCACAAAGTCCTTTGGGGAGACAGAGAGAGAGTATGCCAGCACACACCGCTATATAACACAGGGATTTACACTGCTAATAAGTGATTTTCCCAATAGCTGCTTGTCTGTATCGATTTGCGCCTAAATTTATGTGCCCCCCCCCCCCTCTCTTTTTAACCCGTCTTGTACCTGTATACTGCAGGGGAGAGCCTGGGGAGCGTGCTTCCAGCGGAGCTGTGAAGGGAAAATGGCGCTGGTGTGCTGAGGAAGAAGGCCCCGCCCCCTCAGCGGCGGGCTTCTGTCCCGCGTTTTCAGTAACTTAATGGCAGGGGTTTTTACACATATACAGTTAACTGACTGTATTATGTGTATTTTATGCCAAAAGGTATTATAATTGCTGCCCAGGGCGCGCCCCCCCCAGCGCCCTGCACCCTACAGTGACCGGAGTGTGTGGTGTGCTGTGGGAGCAATGGCGCACAGCTGCAGTGCTGTGCGCTACCTTAATGAAGACAGGAGTCTTCTGCCGCCGATTTCATCGTTCTTCTGTCTTCTGGCTCTGCAAGGGGGACGGCGGCGCGGCTCCGGTAACGGACGATCGAGGTCAGGCCCTGTGTTCGAACCCTCTGGAGCTAATGGTGTCCAGTAGCCTAAGAAGCACAAGCTAGCTGCACGCAGGTAGGTTTGCTTCTCTCCCCTCAGTCCCAAGTAGCAGTGAGTCTGTTGCCAGCAGATCTCACTGAAAATAAAAAACCTAACAAATACTTTCTTTTCTCGCAAGCTCAGGAGAGCCCACTAGGAGCACCCAGCTCTGGCCGGGCACAGATTCTAACTGAGGTCTGGAGGAGGGGCATAGAGGGAGGAGCCAGTGCACACCAGATAGTACCTAATCTTTCTTTTAGAGTGCCCAGTCTCCTGCGGAGCCCGTCTATTCCCCATGGTCCTTACGGAGTTCCCAGCATCCACTAGGACGTCAGAGAAAATAGGGAAAGATCAAGATCCACTTCCACCTCGTGCTGAAGCTGCTGCCACTAGTCATGGCCGAGACGATGAAATGCCATCAACGTTGTCTGCCAAGGCCGATGCCCAATGTCATAGTAGAGAGCATGTAAAATCCAAAAAACAAAAGTTCAGTAAAATGACCCAAAAATCAAAATTAAAAGCGTCTGAGGAGAAGCGTAAACTTGCCAATATGTTATTTACGACACGGAGTGGCAAGGAACGGCTGAGGCCCTGGCCTATGTTCATGGCTAGTGGTTCAGCTTCACATGAGGATGGAAGCACTCATCCTCTCGCTAGAAAACTGCAGTGCCACTCCTAGATGGGCCAGGTGTTTGTGTCGGCCACTTGTGTTGCTTAGCTTAGTCACACAGCGACCTTGGTGCGCCTCTTTTTTTCTTTGCATCATGTGCTGTTTGGGGACTATTTTTTTGAAGTGCCATCCTGTCTGACACTGCAGTGCCACTCCTAGATGGGCCTGGTGTTTGTGTCGGCCACTTGGGTCGCTTAGCTTAGTCATCCAGCGACCTCGGTGCAAATTTTAGGACTAAAAATAATATTGTGAGGTGTTCAGAATAGACTGGAAATGAGTGGAAATTATGGTTATTGAGGTTAATAATACTATGGGATCAAAATGACCCCCAAATTCTATGATTTAAGCTGTTTTTGAGGGTTTTTTGTAAAAAATAAACGAATCCAAAACACACCCGAATCCGACAAAAAAATTTCAGGGAGGTTTTGCCAAAACGCGTCCGAATCCAAAACACGGCAGCGGAACCAAAACCCGAAAAATTTCCGGTGCAGATCACTAATTATAACCATGGCTACAATAAATGATAACAAATCCTGGGAGCGCAGTAAGTTACAGTTTATGCTGAACCGTGTACTTTATAGTTAAACGTACATTGCACAATTGTGACAAGCGTTACCTACTCGGAGCTTTATTACAACAGATATACATCATCCCTTGCAGGAGAGCAATATATATATATATATATATATATATATATATATATATATATATATATATATATATATATATAAATATATATATATATATATATACATACATATATATATACATACATATATACACACACACATATATACATACATACACAGAATCTACAAGTTCAGCCAGCAAGAGAGGCAAAACCTTTATATTCTATATTTGCATTGCAGTGGACGGCAGAGAAGCCCACGATGTAACCCAAGGGCTGATGTAAGCTGAACGGCAGAAAAGTGACTGCAGGCATCAATTCTCCTCAAACCATAAGCAGACACATTGCAGATTTGGCACCTGAACAGTAACACTTCAGTATATAAGACTGCCGTCACCAATGAACCATTTCAAAGAACCAACACCTGGACCCACATTTAGTAAAGTGCATATTCAGTCAGTCATGTATGGCACCATGCACCGACTCGCAACGGCGGCTGCCATATTGTGGACCCAACTGGATAATGTACCAAAGTTCAGTAAACTATGTATTAATTTCCCCCTTTGCCACGCCTCCCCTGACTCGGTGCATCAGGTGTCATCCGGAGTCGAAAATGCAACCTTGGTCCACAATGTACTCTTTAGAGGTCTTTTATAGATGTAATAATTTGGCATCCAAAAGATACAATGAAAATACTGGCTATCAATAATGTAGAGCGTCTTTCTTTAAAATACAATAACACATATACAAAATAATTCATTTTAATGACTACGTGCAATACATTGGTGAAATTTAAAAGGATTCGGACATGTTATTAGAAGCTTCGTTTTCCAGCCTATGGCGAATTAGAAAATACAGCCCCCCCAGCAGACCAGGTGCAATTTGCTGGTCTAATGAGCACAAAAATAAATTTATTTAAAAGGGACCACAAAGTGTCATCTTAAGTTAGCACCTTGTCATAAACCACCCTTTATATCTATATATTATTTACATACAGTTATTATTTCCTCTGGGTCTATTGCTTCTGATAGCAAGTCATTATTGGAAGGCTGTGTACATGTGGAATGAGTATGATGCTGTAACACTGAGATGTTCCCCACGAATACTAGCACTGCTTCTAACACAGACTGTAAGTCAGTCCTGGCCATGAATTGGGGGCTCGTCTGGTGGCTGAAGCACACAGGGGATACTCCAAGCTGTACCTGCAGGAAGAACATGTGCGTTTAACGTTTCCACTTTTTAAGTGCACGTCAAAAAGAAAGTTGGTCTCTGGAGCTCAATGTTAAATATTAATGTAATCAAGTTTTCCTGCTCACAGGCCAGATGACTATTCCCAATAAATTACGTTCAAATCCAGCAAATAAGAACTTTACCCTGGAAAGGTCCTTCAATTAGGGTAAGTAATGTGTATTTAAATTATTCAAAGCAATCTCGCTAATAGAATCACGATTTTTCAGTGCCCCAGTATAAAATCCCCTATGCCTGTGACACAGTCACTTCAAGCTCTGCTGGTGCCAAGGCCGATTCTCCTTCAGGTCGGAGCCCGTAGGCTGACTGCAGCCGGATGAACGAGGTCCCTCCTGTTAGCAGCGTCCGCAATGGCTCGACATAAGATCTTCATAAATAAGGATGGGGCTCATAACATTTTATGGAGTATATCTTGCATCATTTCTCCCGGGTTGGTGCACAAACAGAGGAACTGAAAAAATGACGGACCCTAGACCTGAGCATGGGTTGTTGCGGATGTGTACAGTTTCTTTGCAGAGAAAATAAGTTAAGATTTATCATCCAGTCCTTGTCGAGAAATTTACACAATGAAACAAACATTAAAAAAATGATGCAATGTCCGTAAAAGGGATCCTCCGGTAAAGTGAACAAAACCATGCAGATGCGGCATGAGGTTGGTAAACCTGCAGAGCCTTTCCATCATAGGATAGATCCCTCCAGCATAGCAATATTCAAATCCCTAGAGTCCGCAAGCCCAACATCAAATACAGGTCCCCGGCTGTGCTGGCGGCTGCTGTTTCCTATTTCGGACTGCTCCTGACTTCTCTTTGTACGCTAATGGCATCTGTTGTGATATGTCTACCAAAGCGCTGGCCACTGCTAGTCCTAAGAGAGAGAGAGAGAGAAGACACGCCATAACACAGGATATGTTACACAGGATCTACACTCTACATAGAGATGCCTGGCAATTATACCATATAGTCTACGCCAGTGATTCCCAACTCCAGTCCTCAGGGACACCTAACAGTGCATGTGTTCCAGATCTCTTACGTTGGTGCACATGTGTACTGATTACGGATTGACACATTTCAAAAGGTCCAGAGGTGGTGTTAGTGATGTAATTTGTGATGCTGATAAGATATGTAAAACATTCATGGTTAAGAGTTCCTGCGTACTGGAGTTGGAACACTGCTTTGCGCACAGGTGTGTACAACTGACCGGTGCCTGAGAGGGCAGCCAATCAGTGAGAGTGTACCCAGCATGGAAATACATCTGCCAATCAGTGAGACTGTGCACCAGCAATTTACACAGCACTGACACACAGTACATCAGCCAATCCGTGAGTTTGTACACAGCACAGACCTACATCTGCCAATCTGTGAGACTGTACACCGCACAGCCATACTTCAGCTATGGTGTTATCTGCTCATTTAGGAGCCATTACCTTGAAGCCATAAGAAACAGGGACATTTTAAAGCACTACTTTAGGTAAATAAAATATCTGAGACTGCCAATTATCTACAGCCCTCGCCTTCCATGTAGGTATAACTAACTTACATTAAGCTGCAAGGATAAACAGGTTGACACAAACCTGAATGGATTAAGACACACAAGAAAAAAGTGTATTTCTTAAGTGTGTATTTAGAACATGCAATTTCTTTATATGGCGCCACTGTCTGTATCACTGTACAGGGATAATGAGTGACAAACACTTCAATGTATAAAAAAACAAAACAAACTCAGGTAGTACAGGGGGGAAATCTAGCAGTGAGATATTTAGATAATAAATCAGTGACCATTTAATAAAGTGCACTCACCCCCCTGTGTCCTGGCAGAGAATCAGAGTTGGTGGCTGCGAGTGCACTGCAGTGCAGAGGAGGGTGGAAGGCCCTGCTCGTCAGAACTTACTACTAAAATATTCATGACTTACCAGATTGCCCCGGAGGAGGAATGCCGCCTACACCACGTGGCAGCCGTACGAATATAGACAGGACCGCCGCTTTGTTGCCGCAACACGGCTCCAAGGCGATCGGCTTAGGAACACTCTAAAATCAAACAAACAAAAAAAACGGTTATTGGAATGGGAGAACTACAAGCTGTCTGTATAAAACGAGGGCAAAATGGGGATCACTAGTGTAGTGGGACAACAAGTCCCAGCCGAGGAGCATGTTAGACAGACGCAGTTTGCCAACATCTAAGGCACAGGTATAAAGGTGCTGCCTAGCAAGCCCTAGAAAAGGTAACCTACAGACTTTAACATAACAACTCAAACCTACTTTAAAAAAATAAAAAAAATAAGTAAAAAAATAAAAATTATATATATATATATATATATATATATACACACACACACACATATATACACATACACACACATATACCAGCACATATATTCTGTTTAACCATTTTATGTGATATTTAGTTCACCGAAATGTTCCTATCTATAAGCATGCATGTCATAGCTCCATGCACAATACTCAGACGTGTCCCCTAAACCCCCCCCCCCCCTCCTGGTGGGGCCCCCGCCTCGCTGCAATTAATAGTGAATAAATGAATAAATTGCAACACTGTTGTGTGGGCAGAAACCAACAGGCGCCATTAAACCATTTAAAGGCTTATTGGAAAAGCAAATGTCAGGCCGATAAATCAGGGGCCGCAGTATTTATGTCTTCCATTACGCCGACATAATTCTGCTAATGAATTTACGTCCAGCTCCATGCAAATGAGTGTTTTATAACCTAGCGGCAGCATACAGAGGAGCTGCGATGGCTTGACACAGCGTTTTTCATTTCACTTTCTGCACCGGCATCCCACAGACGCACCGGGGGCTCTACATACGGATTCCTTTATTGGGCACTAAATCTTCTCATTATGGAGTATACGGCCCTTTTTGGACACTTACGTTGCAGATGTCCACTTGTTTCTCACTGTGTAGTTATTTACCAAGACTCACAGAGGAGAAGCGTCAAAGCAAAATATGCAGAAAACAAACAAAAAGTCACCCGAAACAATTCAACTGTACAGAACGGAATCCTGGGAAAGTCTCCTCTGTAGGTGCGGAATGTATTTTGCTAAATAAATTGCTTTGCGGAAAGAAGTGCTTCTGCTGTTGTGTTTTGTTGATGGGGCAGAAGTCTGTATTTGATTAGCAGCTAATGAGGTGGTGCGCCGCTGCAGGATGGCGATATTAGCGCAGTGCAATTCATAATAGCTTATCTGAGAGCAAGGCGGCACGGAACAAGAGAAAACCTTCAGCCTTTATGTAATGATTGTACTGCAGTCAGCAAGTTTAGAAGAACAGTAGAGACGGTGAGACCAGGGATGGCATTGTGCAATGTTTGATGCCAGGCAACCTCATGTCTCAAGGATAGAACGCAGGGTAACTGAATTAATGCATGTTAGTGTTAAACCTCACAAAACAAACCATATACTCAGATCACGCCAAATTGCCCAGAGACACAGACTTTAGGGGTATGCCAATAGCTCCGATCATTGAAGAGCTAATGAATTCGCCCCACTGAGTATTCAATTAGAGCTGTTTTCGTCCTTTTTGAAGGCATTTTCGCCAATGCTTTTCACCTTATTTTTTAAGTGAAAAAAAAACCTCAAAATCAGCGAAAATGGCCTACCTTTTTGACGGAAAACCTAAGGATTCGCCAACTCACGTGTTTTCCGCCCCTGCCACATATTTTTTTAGCCTAGGCGAAAATCCGGCCCTGCTACTGCAATCGCCAATCCCCATTCGCCCTACAAATAACGAAAAGCTCAGTTTTTTTCACCTAGGCGAAAATAACGGAGCTATTTGCATACCCCTATGTGCGACTTGGCTGCACTGTGCAACTTTTTCTTAAAAATTGCCTATTAATCTGTGATGTTATACTAATTCCTTAGTGATAACACTAATCCTATGTTCCTAATACAATGAAAGCCAATCTGTGTGCGACGGACATAAAATTCATGAGAAAGAACGAAAGCATTGGGAATTGCACTTGGCGTCTTGTTCCATATGGCGCAAAAAGGATGGGTGTATGAGACATCTGTAGGTATAGCATAAAACAGGCAGGCTGTGCTTTGGTCTTCTCTGCTCTCCCTAGTGCCCCCTGCTGTACCCCGCTATACAGTTCTGTTATGTTGTAACCATGAACGCTGGCTGCTCCAGGTATGCTGTACCAGTTCACTTCCAGCACCTGCCATCGCTGCTCCACATCATATATAGGCTACTTTATTTCAGACTGCTACAAGACCCAAGCACATACCACCATAATACAGCCATGCAGAGCGCCGGGATATCGAGTGCCTCCCTTACTATAGGGCTGACTGACTCAACATTAACATATGTTGCAGAGCCGCTCCAGCTATGGGATACTGCAAATCTCAGACAAATAGGCATGTGTCGTGCTTCAGTTCACGCAGCTTGCAGAAAACCCCCAGACACCCCCAGCTCAAGAAGTGGGGTTTGGTGTCCTTAAGCTGTAAATAGTTGATTGATATCGTCTGATGAATTCTGTAAGCTATCCAATTAAGAAACTAGTCCCCAAAACATATATTCAGACCTGAATTCCAGGACATTGCCCATTTTCAAAGGATCACCAAGACAAACGCACATGACATAGAAAGGGAATGCGTGACAAGCATGAGAATATATGTTAACCGTGAAATGAGGTCTGTAGAGGCGCAGACGATGGTGAATATCGCTGTCCAATCAAAACCAAGTCCTGCCCAATCAGAACAATGAATAAAGAGCAAAAGGTATTGAAGTAGTGATCAAAGGAGCTAACCCCCGGAAATATATTAGTATACTATACAAAGCGGCAACACAATTCCCACAAAATACGTTACTTATCATACCCCCCCACCCTTTATATATAGAAAACTATTTTAAAAAAACACCTATATGTATAGTATATCTACTTCAATCCGCCTCATGTGAACTTAATGAGAATAGTGATTGCAAGAAGAAAGAACCACCAACTCTACCAATACTACATATTTAGACGAAAGGGGCGTAACCCACTCGTACTAAAAAAACTTGAGATGTTGTACAGTATATAAAGGTATCTTTAAATCCTACATCAAGGTATAAAAGACAGAAGGTCATATTGCGATCACTCTTGTAAATGGCAAATAGTGTGCATTAAGGTTTCTTTACCTTCCACCACATCACCAAAGCAATAAAAGTCTTTGACTTCACAAAGTGAGTATAAAATAGAAGGGCGTACCCCACTCACTATTGTGAAAACTAAGTGGTACATATAGAAGTTTCTTTTAAAGAACCAACATATCATCCACGTAGTAAGCGTACCAACTCACAGTTCAGAAGGATAAGTGTTTCTCATAAAGGTTTCTTTATAGCATCTCCTTAGCCTCAGGTAAACTTCCTTCTCCTTACCCACAGAAAGGAATGGAATTATATAGGAATAAATATTCCAAAAAAAAGTAGATTAAGAAGTATTTTTATAGTAAATATAACCATTAAATGGGCTAAAACAATAAAAGCTTACACAAGAAAAATGTAAGAACAGAATGCAGTCCAAATGGATTCTTTCCTGAAGGCATGATGGAATAAAATGTTGCGCTCAGATTTCAGTGCGGACAGAAAGTGAGTGCGAATGGAACGTACCTCCAGTAAAGGAATGAATGGAAGCAATTGTTAGCAGCTGGTCACACCTCCTACGCTGACGCGTTTCGCGTAAACAACTTTTTCAAGGCTTAGTGGATCTACGTTCAACTGGACTCCCTGATATCCCAGCATCCTCATCTTTCAGATTCTTTTCCGTATATATCAACAACAAAAAAACAAGAAAACACCCCATTCCAGGAGCCGAGGGGGGATCCTACCGCATACTTACCTATGACGAGAAGCACATTTTGTGAGAACCTGTTATCACACTATATGGATATTATTATTATTATTATTATTTCAGAGCGTTATCAGCATTTTCTTTTCTATATATTCCATTTCTGGGTGTCCATGCCTTTGGCCCTCATCCCGAGTTGATCGCTCGCTAGCTACTTTTAGCAGCTGTGCAAACGCATAGTCGCCGCCCACGGGGGAGTGTATTTTCGCTTTGCAAGTGTGCGAAAGCGTGTGCAGCCGAGCGGGTACACACGCGATGATTGCAGCAACGAAGGTCCTGGAATTGACGTCAGACACCCGCCCTGCAAACGCCTGCATTTTTGCAAACACTCCCAGAAAACGGTCAGTTGACACCCATAAGCTCTCACTTCCTGTCAATCTCCTTGTGATCGGCTGTGTGAATGGAATAGTCGCTAGAAGCAGTGCAAAACAATGATGCTCTTTGTACCCGTACAACGCGCGTGCGCATTGCGCCCCATACGCATGCGTAGTTTTGCCATTTTTTTTAAATGATCGCTACGCATCGAACATCGGCAGCTAGCGATCAACTCAGAATAACCCCCTTTGATCACTGCCTCAATAGTTTCTGTACATAAGAACATTTGTACAAGTTTCCATACCTGGCTAAGGGTAATAAGACGTATATACCTGCACGCTCCTTCAGTGGACTTACAGACAGGAAGACTGCTATGCAAGGGAAGTACACAGACTCTAATCATCTTCTTTCCTCCTCTATCCCCCTAAGATTCAACTATATTAAAATGGATAACATGAAAAGCGGAGGGAATATAAAGCGCCTGTCATTAGGAATCGTAATGCCGGCTGCGTCCTCACCAGAGGGGGCTTATTGTAGTCATCATTCGCATTCCAACAATTATCAATGATAAGGAACGGAAATTCATTTCCCAGCTTGAAACTTGGGCCCCAGTTTCCCAGATAACCTTCACATGATTTAACCCGTTGGAGATAATTACTGCAGATTACAGCGCTGCACATTTCCAGCAAAAAAAAGTTAATTAAAAAAGCAAAACAAAAAAAATCTATTGGCTGATCAATGCGGAAGCGTCGCCGGGTCTCAGAGGTGCATCGCGTTACTCGGGAGGTTTGTGTAGTGCAATCTGTGTTTCTGTAGAGGAAGATAGAGCTGTATTCCTCCAGGTCTGCCGCCAGCGTGCGTGACGTCTCGCATCGCCCAGTACAGACTACATTTTGTTTGGGGCTTTTTTTTTTTTTCGTAGTAAACTTTTTGCTGGAAAATGGACAGAATTTTATCCCTCACACGAAACATCTGAAGGTAATTTCTGGGATGTCGTGTCTGTTATTTGTTTCTTAAGTGAATGACTCCAGTCGTCATGGGTATGAAATGAATGGTCCACTGTCCAACTCCTGCCACACCCGTTTAGCCCGAAAATACACTACAAGCTGGTCTCAGTGCTATAACGTGTAAACCCCTGGCTGTCAGACAGGAGAGTTCTAGCTGAGCAGCAAGGGCTAACAGAAAATGGCTGCCCCATAGCAGGCTACTAAAAGATGGCCACCTTCAACAATGGGGAGCCGGGTATCCTTTCACAAGAACCCTAGGGGCTGGTGAGTGGAGAAAAAGGGAGCGGGGCTTATTGGGGGGTAAAGAAGATGAATAGGTGAGTAATACTGTGTGGCATAATCTGAATAAGAGGCATCACTATGTGGCATAACGTGAATAAGGGGCACTATTGTGGGATGTAATGTGAATAAGGAGCACTACTAACAATAAAAACACCATTATAACTTACTTAACAGTATACTCTGCAGCAAAACTCCTACACATACTTTTAACCAGGACTTCTCAAACTGCATGTTGCGAGTTGGTCCCTGGTGCATCACACACAATGACAGTGTTCTGGGCCCAGTGCTTTCCTGCTCTCGCTCCGCTGAATAGAGCGTGCACTTATCTAAATACAGTCCCATCTGTCCCCTGGCTTCCAGCAGCATTGGAGAGAAGGCGGGAGCAGGCAGCTGCAGCAGAAGTCTCAGCATTAGGAGGTCTGTCACTGATAGGAGGCGGGAGCAGGCAGCTGCAGCAGCAGTCTCAGCATTAGGAGGTCTGTCACTGATAGGAGGCGGGAGCAGGCAGCTGCAGCAGCAGTCTCAGCATTAGGAGGTCTGTCACTGATAGGAGGCGGGAGCAGGCAGCTGCAGCAGCAGTCTCAGCATTAGGAGGTCTGTCACTGATAGGAGGCGGGAGCAGGCAGCTGCAGCAGCAGTCTCAGCATTAGGAGGTCTGTCACTGATAGGAGGCGGGAGCAGGCAGCTGCAGCAGCAGTCTCAGCATTAGGAGGTCTGTCACTGAGAGGAGCCAGGAGCAGGCAGCTGCAGCAGCAGTCTCAGCATTACGGGGTCTGTCACTGAAAGGAGGTGGGAGCAGGCAGATGAAGCAGCAGTCTCAGCATTACGAGGCCCGTCACTGAGAGGAGCCGGGAGCAGACAGCAGCAGTCTCAGCATTACGGGGTCTGTCACTGAGAGGAGCCGGGAGCAGGCAGCTGCAGCAGCAGTCTCAGCATTATGGGGTCTGTCACTGAGAGGAGTCGGGAGCAGGCAGCTGCAGCAGCAGTCTCAGCATTACGGGGTCTGTCACTGAGAGGAGCCGGGAGCAGGCAGCAGCAGCAGTCTCAGCATTAGGAGGTCTGTCACTGAGAGGGAGCAGGCAGCAGCAGTCTCAGCATTACGGGGTCTGTCACTGAGAGGAGCCAGTAGCAGGCAGCTGTAGCAGCAGTCTCAGCATTAGGAGGTCTGTCACTGATAGGAGGCGGGAGCAGGCAGCAGCAGTCTCAGCATTACGAGGCCTGTCACTGAGAGAAGCCAGGAGCAGGCAGATGCAGCAGCAGTCTCAGCATTACGAGGCCCGTCACTGAGAGGAGCCAGGAGCAGGCAGATGCAGCAGCAGTCTCAGCATTACGAGGCCTGTCACTGAGAGGAGGCGGGAGCAGGCAGCTGCAGCAGCAGTCTCAGCATTACGAGGCCTGTCACTGAGAGGAGCCAGGAGCAGGCAGATGCAGCAGCAGTCTCAGCATTACGAGGCCTGTCCCTGATAGGAGGCGGGAGCAGGCAGCTGCAGCAGCAGTCTCAGCATTACGAGGTCTGTCACTGAGAGAAGCCAGGAGCAGGCAGCTGCAGCAGCAGTTTCAGCATTACGAGGTATGTCACTGAGGGGAGCCGGGAGCAGGCAGCAGCAGTCTCAGCATTACGAGGCCTGTCACTGAGAGGAGGCGGGAGCAGGCAGCTGCAGTCTCAGCATTACGAGGCCTGTCACTGAGAGGAGCCAGGAGCAGGCAGATGCAGCAGCAGTCTCAGCATTACGAGGCCTGTCCCTGATAGGAGGCGGGAGCAGGCAGCTGCAGCAGCAGTCTCAGCATTACGAGGTCTGTCACTGAGAGAAGCCAGGAGCAGGCAGCTGCAGCAGCAGTCTCAGCATTACGAGGTATGTCACTGAGGGGAGCCGGGAGCAGGCAGCAGCAGTCTCAGCATTACGAGGCCTGTCACTCAGAGGAGGCGGGAGCAGGCAGCTGCAGCAGCAGTCTCAGCATTACGAGGCCTGTCACTGAGAGGAGGCGGGAGCAGGTAGATGCAGCAGCAGTCTCAGCATTACGAGGCCTGTCACTGATAGGAGGCGGGAGCAGGCAGCAGCAGTCTCAGCATTACGAGGCCTGTCACTGAGAGGAGGCGGGAGCAGGCAGCTGCAGAGTCAGTAGAATGGAAGACTAAGAGGAACTGTAGAGGAAAGCATAACTACAATGGTTGAAGACAACAGGGGCGGACATCAGACTCCTGTCTTCTGTGGGGGAGTAAGGGGCTGTGACCTGTATGAAGCTTTGCGAGTGTCGTTGCCCTTGTTGCCCAGTGCCCTGGCAGCCTCCTGTCTCTCTGGTCTCCCGGCTGCTAGGTGACACAATCCGTATGGGTGACACTAACAGCTCTGCTATTCTGGTGTCACCGCAGTGCGCCCCGTACCCCCCTAGTGATAGCTCTGCCGCTGGGAGCGTGTGCGTTGGGTACACAAAGGCTCATTTACATTCATGGTTAGATCTGTAAAAATTTGTGTCACGTATGTGGATGCCACTGTTCAGTGTGTCACTGCGGAAGTTTTAGAACCACTGCTTTATACCGCTCCCTCACGTGCTGTGCGCTGGGTGTCAGAGACGGCTGTCAGGTAAAATGCTATTGCCTCCTGGCTCCAATGTCCCAGATAAAGCAAATCTGCAGCAGAACAGTCACTTGGCCGCAACCAAGACAAGATAAAAAATGGTAAAACAAAATCTAGAAAATATCCAGTGTCAGCAATGTTCCTGATCTGTGATTTTACACTCCGATAACGGATACAGGCGCACAGCGGAGAAACACACAGAAAAAAGGATTTTGCTCTGACAGGAGAAGAAATGTGAAAGAATGCGGGGACACCTACTGTGCGGAATAATGGCAGAAACAGAAGGATTATTAGAAATCGCAGTTCCATATGGCTGACATGCGTGGGGCCTAATGGCATTCTCATGTTTTATTTCCACTGACATCCTATGGAAAATCCTGGGAGCAGAGCCGTACACTGTATCTGTAATATCCAATGACGCCAAAAGCCCCCATGTACCGGTGAAGGCCCTGCCAGTCCCAAACTGCGCTGAACTGATGGACTGCTAACAAACATCCATTATAAATCGTCTCAGAACTAGTTTTCATCTTTGGAGGAGACAAATGGAAACTACAGTAAACACAGATCAATGTGAACTATGCCGTGTCAGCTGCTGTGGAACTACAAGCCCAAGCAGGCACTGCCAGCTAGAGGCCATACAGAGAGGCTGAAATTCAGACTCTAGCCGACTTAACACAATGTGCAATCGAGTCAGAAATTAGTCTTGTGAATTTGTCCCAAAGTTTTACATTAGTTATTATATATATAAGAATTTACTCACCGGTAATTCTATTTCTCGTAGTCCGTAGTGGATGCTGGGGACTCCGTAAGGACCATGGGGAATAGACGGGCTCCGCAGGAGACTGGGCACTCTATAAGAAAGATTTGGTACTATCTGGTGTGCACTGGCTCCTCCCTCTATGCCCCTCCTCCAGACCTCAGTTAAGATACTGTGCCCGGAAGAGCTGACACAATAAGGAAGGATTTTGAATCCCGGGTAAGACTCATACCAGCCACACCAATCACACCGTATAACTCGTGATATTATACCCAGTTAACAGTATGAAATATAACTGAGCCTCTCAACAGATGGCTCAACAATAACCCTTTAGTTAGGCAATAACTATATACAAATATTGCAGACAATCCGCACTTGGGATGGGCGCCCAGCATCCACTACGGACTACGAGAAATAGAATTACTGGTGAGTAAATTCTTATTTCTCTGACGTCCTAGTGGATGCTGGGGACTCCGTAAGGACCATGGGGATTATACCAAAGCTCCCAAACGGGCGGGAGAGTGCGGATGACTCTGCAGCACCGAATGAGAGAACTCAAGGTCCTCCTCAGCCAGGGTATCAAATTTGTAGAATTTAGCAAACGTGTTTGCCCCTGACCAAGTTGCAGCTCGGCAAAGTTGTAAAGCCGAGACCCCTCGGGCAGCCGCCCAAGATGAACCCACCTTCCTCGTGGAATGGGCTTTCACTGATTTAGGATGCGGCAATCCAGCCGCAGAATGCGCCAGCTGAATTGTGCTACAAATCCAGCGAGCAATAGTCTGCTTCGAAGCAGGAGCACCCAGTTTGTTGGGTGCATACAGGATTAATAGTGAGTCAGTCTTCCTGACTCCAGCCGTCCTGGAAATATAAATTTTTAAGGCCCTGACTACGTCCAGTAACTTGGAATCCTCCAAGTCCCTAGTAGCCGCAGGCACCACAATCGGTTGGTTCAGGTGAAAAGCTGATACCACCTTAGGGAGAAACTGGGGACGAGTCCTCAATTCTGCCCTATCCATATGGAAAATCAGATAAGGGCTTTTACATGACAAAGCAGCCAATTCTGACACACGCCTGGCCGAAGCCAAAGCCAATAACATGACCACTTTCCACGTGAGATATTTCAGATCCACAGTTTTAAGTGGTTCAAACCAATGTGATTTTAGGAAACTCAACACCACATTGAGATCCCAAGGTGCCACAGGAGGCACAAAAGGGGGCTGAATATGAAGCACTCCCTTTACAAAAGTCTGAACTTCAGGCAGTGAAGCCAGTTCTTTCTGGAAGAAAATCGACAGAGCCGAAATCTGGACCTTAATGGAACCCAATTTTAGGCCCATAGTCACTCCCGACTGTAGGAAGTGCAGAAAACGACCCAGCTGAAATTCCTCTGTAGGGGCCTTCCTGGCCTCACACCACGCAACATATTTTCGCCAAATGCGGTGATAATGGTTTGCGGTTACTTCTTTCCTGGCTTTTATCAGCGTAGGAATGACTTCCTCCGGAATGCCCTTTTCCTTTAGGATCCGGAATTCAACCGCCATGCCATCAAACGCAGCCGCGGTAAGTCTTGGAACAGACAGGGCCCCTGCTGTAGCAGATCCTGTCTGAGCGGTAGAGGCCATGGGTCCTCTGATAACATTTCTTGAAGTTCCGGGTACCAAGCTCTTCTTGGCCAATCCGGAACCACGAGTATCGTTCTTACTCCTCGCCTTCTTATTATTCTCAGTACCTTTGGTATGAGAGGCAGAGGAGGGAACACATAAACCGACTGGTACACCCACGGTGTCACTAGAGCGTCCACAGCTATCGCCTGAGGGTCCCTTGACCTGGCGAAATATCTCTTTAGCTTTTTGTTGAGGCGGGACGCCATCATGTCCACCTGTGGCCTTTCCCAACGGTTTACCAACAGCAGGAAGACTTCTGGATGAAGTCCCCACTCTCCCGGGTGTAGGTCGTGTCTGCTGAGGAAGTCTGCTTCCCAGTTGTCCACTCCCGGAATGAACACTGCTGACAGTGCTAGTACGTGATTTTCCGCCCATCGGAGAATCCTTGTGGCTTCTGCCATCGCCACCCTGCTTCTTGTGCCGCCCTGTCGGTTTACATGGGCGACTGCCGTGATGTTGTCTGATTGGATCAGAACCGGCTGGTTTTGAAGCAGGGGCCTTGCCTGACTTAGGGCATTGTAAATGGCCCTCAGTTCCAGAATGTTTATGTGTAGGGACGACTCCTGACTTGACCAAAGTCCCTGGAAATTTCTTCCCTGTGTGACTGCGCCCCAGCCTCGAAGGCTGGCATCCGTGGTCACCAGGACCCAGTCCTGTATGCCGAATCTGCGGCCCTCTAGAAGATGAGCACTCTGCAGCCACCACAGTAGAGACACCCTGGTCCTTGGAGACAGGGTTATCAGTTGAGGCATCTGAAGATGCGATCCTGACCACTTGTCCAAGAGGTCCCACTGGAAGGTCCTTGCATGGAACCTGCCGAATGGAATTGCTTCGTATGAAGCCACCATTTTTCCCAGGACTCGTGTGCAGTGATGCACCGATACCCGTTTTGGTTTTAGGAGGTCTCTGACTAGAGATGACAGCTCCTTGGCTTTCTCCTGCGGGAGAAACACTTTTTTCTGTTCTGTGTCCAGAATCATCCCCAGGAACAGTAAGCGTGTGGAAGGAACCAGTTGTGACTTTGGAATGTTTAGAATCCAGCCATGCTGTTGTAGCACTTCCCGAGATAGTGCTACTCCGACCAGTAACTGCTCCCTGGACCTCGCCTTTATTAGGAGATCGTCCAAGTACGGGATAATTAAAACTCCCTTTTTTCGAAGGAGTATCATCATTTCTGCCATTACCTTGGTAAACACCCTCGGTGCCGTGGACAGTCCAAACGGTAGTGTCTGGAATTGGTAATGGCAATCCTGTGCCACAAATCTGAGGTACTCCTGGTGAGGAAGGTAAATTGGGACATGCAGGTAAGCATCCTTGATGTCCAGGGATACCATGTAATCCCCCTCGTCCAGGCTTGCAATAACCGCCCTGAGCGATTCCATCTTGAACTTGAATCTTTTTATGTATGTGTTCAAGGATTTCAAATTTAAAATGGGTCTCACCGAACCGTCCGGTTTCGGTACCACAAACAGTGTGGAATAGTAACCCCGTCCTTGTTGAAGTAGGGGTACCTTGACTATCACCTGCTGGGAATACAGCTTGTGAATTGCCTCTAGTACAGCCTCCCTGCCCGAGGGAGTTGTCGGTAAGGCCGATTTGAGGAAACGGCGGGGGGGAGGCGCCTCGAATTCCAGCTTGTACCCCTGAGATACTACTTGAAGGATCCAGGGATCCACCCGTGAGCGAACCCACTGATCGCTGAAATTTTTGAGGCGGCCCCCCACCGTACCTGGCTCCGCCTGTGGAGCCCCACCGTCATGCGGCGGATTTGGAAGAAGCGGGGGAGGACTTTTGTTCCTGGGAACCTGCTACGTGGTGCAGCTTTTTTCCCCTTCCTCTGCCTCTAGACTGAAAGGATCCGCCTTTTCCCCGCCTGTTTTTCTGGGGTCGAAAGGACTGTACCTGATAATACGGCGCTTTCTTAGGCTGTGAGGGGACATGGGGCAAAAATGCTGACTTCCCAGCTGTTGCTGTGGAAACAAGGTCTGAGAGACCATCCCCGAATAACTCCTCACCCTTATAAGGCAAAACTTCCATGTGCCTTTTAGAATC
This sequence comes from Pseudophryne corroboree, assembly GCF_028390025.1. NCBI lineage: Eukaryota > Metazoa > Chordata > Amphibia > Anura > Myobatrachidae > Pseudophryne > Pseudophryne corroboree. The sequence goes on from NC_086444.1 coordinate 1,208,068,030, forward strand.
TGCATCCCCTGTCCACTGCCGAGTCCATAAGCCTCTCCTAGCAGAAATGGACAATGCACTTATTCTAGATGCCAGCCGGCAGATCTCCCTCTGTGCATCTCTCATGTACAAGACTGAGTCTTTTATATGCTCTACGGTTAGCAATATAGTGTCCCTGTCTAGGGTGTCAATATTTTCCGACAGGGAATCTGACCAAGCAGCAGCAGCACTGCACATCCACGCTGAAGCAATAGCTGGTCTCAGTATAACACCAGTGTGTGTATATATAGACTTTAGGATAGCCTCCTGCTTTCTATCAGCAGGTTCCTTTAGGGCGGCCGTATCCGGAGACGGTAGTGCCACCTTTTTAGACAAACGTGTGAGCGCTTTATCCACCCTAGGGGGAGTTTCCCAACGTGACCTATCCTCTGGCGAGAAAGGGAACGCCATTAGTAATTTTTTTGAAATCACCAATTTTTTATCGGGAAAAGCCCACGCTTCTTCACACACTTCATTTAATTCTTCAGATGGGGGAAAAACTATTGGTAGTTTTTTCTCCCCAAACATAATACCCTTTTTTGAGGTACCTGGGTTTATATCAGAAAATAAGAATTTACTTACCGATAATTCTATTTCTCGGAGTCCGTAGTGGATGCTGGGGTTCCTGAAAGGACCATGGGGAATAGCGGCTCCGCAGGAGACAGGGCACAAAAAGTAAAGCTTTAGGATCAGGTGGTGTGCACTGGCTCCTCCCCCTATGACCCTCCTCCAAGCCAGTTAGATACTGTGCCCGGACGAGCGTACATAATAAGGAAGGATTTTGAATCCCGGGTAAGACTCATACCAGCCACACCAATCACACTGTACAACCTGTGATCTGAACCCAGTTAACAGTATGATAACAGCGGAGCCTCTGAAAAGATGGCTCACAACAATAATAACCCGATTTTTGTAACTATGTACAAGTATTGCAGATAATCCGCACTTGGGATGGGCGCCCAGCATCCACTACGGACTCCGAGAAATAGAATTATCGGTAAGTAAATTCTTATTTTCTCTATCGTCCTAGTGGATGCTGGGGTTCCTGAAAGGACCATGGGGATAATACCAAAGCTCCCAAACGGGCGGGAGAGTGCGGATGACTCTGCAGCACCGAATGAGAGAACTCCAGGTCCTCCTTAGTCAGGGTATCAAATTTGTAGGATTTTACAAACGTGTTTGCCCCTGACTAAATAACCGCTCGGCAAAGTTGTAAAAGCCGAGACCCCTCGGGCAGCCGCCCAAGATGAGCCCACCTTCCTTGTGGAATGGGCATGTACATATTTTGGCTGTGGCAGGCCTGCCACAGAATGTGCAAGCTGAATTGTATTACACATCCAACTAGCAATAGTCTGCTTAGAAGCAAAAGCACCCAGTTTGTTGGGTGCATACAGGATAACAGCAAGTCAGTTTTCCTGACTCCAGCCGTCCTGGAACATATTTTCAGGGCCCTGACAACATCTAGCAACTTGGAGTCCTCCAAGTCCCTAGTAGGTGCAAGGCACCACAATAAGCTGGTTCAGGTGAAACACTGACACCACCTTAGGGAGAGAACTGGGGACGAGTCCGCAGCTCTGCCCTGTCCGAATGGACAAACAGATATGGGCTTTTTTGAGAAAAAACCACCAATTTGACACTCGCCTGGTCCAGGCCAGGGCCAAGATCATGGTCACTTTTCATGTGAGATGCTTCAAATCCACAGATTTGACTAGTTTTAAACCAATGTGATTTGAGGAATCCCAGAACTACGTTGAGATCCCACAGTGCCACTGGAGGCACAAAAGGGGGTTGTATATGCAATACTCCCTTGACAAACTTCTGGACTTCAGGAACTGAAGCCAATTCTTTCTGGAAGAAAATCGACAGGGCCGAAATTTGAACCTTAATGGACCCCAATTTGAGGCCCATAGACACTCCTGTTTGCAGGAAATGCAGGAAACGACCGAGTTGAAATTTCTTTGTGGGGCCTTCCTGGCCTCACACCACGCAACATATTTTCGCCACATGTGGTGATAATGTTGTGCGGTCACCTCCTTTCTGGCTTTGACCAGGGTAGGAATGACCTCTTCCGGAATGCCTTTTTCCCTTAGGATCCGGCGTTCCACCGCCATGCCGACAAACGCAGCTGCGGTAAGTCTTGGAACAGACATGGTACTTGCTGAAGCAAGCCCCTTCTTAGCGGCAGAGGCCATAAAACCTCTGTAAGCATCTCTTGAAGTTCCGGATACCAAGTCCTTCTTGGCCAATCCGGAGCCATGAGTATAGTTCTTACTCCTCTACGTCTTATAATTCTCAGCACCTTAGGTATGAGAAGCAGAGGAGGGAACACATACACCGACTGGTACACCCACGGTGTTACCAGAACGTCCACAGCTATTGCCTGAGGGTCTCTTGACCTGGCGCAATACCTGTCCCGTTTTTTGTTCAGACGGGACGCCATCATGTCCACCTTTGGTATTTCCCAACGGTTTACAATCATGTGGAAAAAAAAACTTCCCGATGAAGTTTCCACTCTCCCGGGTGGAGGTCGTGCCTGCTGAGGAAGTCTGCTTCCCAGTTTCCATTCCCGGGATGAAACACTGCTGACAGTGCTATCACATGATTTTCCGCCCAGCGAAAAGTCCTTGCAGTTTTTGCCATTGCCCTCCTGCTTCTTGTGTCGCCCTGTCTGTTTACGTGGGCGACTGCCGTGATGTTTTTCCCACTGGATCAATACCGGCTGACCTTGAAGCAGAGGTCTTGCTAAGCTTAGAGCATTATAAATTTACCCTTAGCTCCAGTATATTTATGTGGAGAAAAGTCTCCAGACTTGATCACACTCCCTGGAAATTTTTTCCTTGTGTGACTGCTCCCCAGCCTCTCGGGCTGGGCTCCGTGGTCACCAGCATCCAATCCTGAATGCCAAATCTGCGGCCCTCTAGAAGATGAGCACTCTATAACCACCACAGGAGAGACACCCTTGTCCTTGGATATAGGGTTATCCGCTGATGCATCTGAAGATGCGATCCGGACCATTTGTCCAGCAGATCCCACTGAAAAGTTCTTGCGTGAAATCTGCCGAATGGAATTGCTTCGTAGGAAGCCACCATTTTTACCAGGACCCTTGTGCAATGATGCACTGTTTTTAGGAGGTTCCTGACTAGCTCGGATAACTCCCTGGCTTTCTCTTCCGGGAGAAACACCTTTTTCTGGACTGTGTCCAGAATCATCCCTAGGCACAGCAGACGTGTCGTCGGGATCAGCTGCGATTTTGGAATATTTAGAATCCACCCGTGCTGTTGTAGCAGTATCCGAGATAGTGCTACTCCGACCTCCAACTGTTCCCTGGACTATGCCCTTATCAGGAGATCGTCCAAGTAAGGGATAATTTAGACGCCTTTTCTTCGAAGAAGAATCATCATTTCGGCCATTACCTTGGTAAAGACCCGGGGTGCCGTGGACAATCCAAACGGCAGCGTCTAAAACTGATAGTGACAGTTCTGCACCACGAACCTGAGGTACCCTTAGTGAGAAGGGCAAATTTGGGACATAGAGGTAAGCATCCCTGATGTCCCCGGACACTATATAGTCCCCTTCTTCCTGGTTCGTTATCACTGCTCTGAGTGACTCCATCTTGATTTGAACCTTTGTAAGTGTTCAAAAAAATTTTTTTTTTTTTTTTTAGAATAAGTCTCACATAGCCTTCTGGCTTCAGTACCACAATATAGTGTGGAATAATACCCCTTTTCTTGTAGTAGGAGGGGTAATTTAATTATCACCTGCTGGGAATACAGCTTGTGAATTTTTTCCCATACTGCCTCCTTGTCGGAGGGAGACCTTGGTAAAGCAGACTTCAGGAGCCTGCGAAGAGGAAACGTCTCTACATTCCAATCTGTACCCCTGAGATACTACTTGTAGGATCCAGGGGTCCTGTACGGTCTCAGCGCCATGCTGAGAACTTGTCAGAAGCGGTGGAACGCTTCTGTTCCTGGGAATGGGCTGCCTGCTGCAGTCTTCTTCCCTTTCCTCTATCCCTGGGCAGATATGATCTTATAGGGACGAAAGGACTGAGGCTGAAAAGACGGTGTCTTTTTCTGCAGAGATGTGACTTAGGGTAAAAACGGTGGATTTTCCAGCAGTTGCCGTGGCCACCAGGTCCGATGGACCGACCCCAAAAAACTCCTCTTCCTTTATACGGCAATACACCTTTTTGCCGTTTGGAATCTGCATCACCTGACCACTGTCGTGTCCATAACATCTTCTGGCAGATATGGACATCGCATTTACTCTTGATGCCAGAGTGCAAATATCCCTCTGTGCATCTCGCATATATAGAAATGCATCCTTTAAATGCTCTATAGTCAATAAAATACTGTCCCTGTCAAGGGTATCAATATTTTTAGTCAGGGAATCCGACCAAGCCACCCCAGCTCTGCACATCCAGGCTGAGGCGATCGCTGGTCGCAGTATAACACCAGTATGTGTGTATATACTTTTTATGATATTTTCCAGCCTCCTGTCAGCTGGTCCTTGAGGACGGCCCTATCTATAGACGGTACCGCCACTTGTTTTGATAAGCGTGTGAGCGCCTTATCCACCCTAAGGGGTGTTTCCCAACGCGCCCTAACTTCTGGCGGGAAAGGGTATACCGCCCATAATTTTCTATCGGGGGGAACCCACGCATCATCACACACTTTATTTAATTTATCTGATTCAGGAAAAAATAAGAATTTACTTACCGATAATTCTATTTCTCGGAGTCCGTAGTGGATGCTGGGGTTCCTGAAAGGACCATGGGGAATAGCGGCTCCGCAGGAGACCGGGCACAAAAAGTAAAGCTTTACGATCAGGTGGTGTGTACTGGCTCCTCCCCCTATGACCCTCCTCCAAGCCTCCGTTAGGTACTGTGCCCGGACGAGCGTACACAATAAGGAAGGATTTTGAATCCCGGGTAAGACTCATACCAGCCACACCAATCACACTGTACAACCTGTGATCTGAACCCAGTTAACAGTATGATAACAGCGGAGCCTCTGAAAAGATGGCTCACAACAATAATAACCCGATTTTTGTAACTATGTACAAGTATTGCAGACAATCCGCACTTGGGATGGGCGCCCAGCATCCACTACGGACTCCGAGAAATAGAATTATCGGTAAGTAAATTCTTATTTTCTCTATCGTCCTAGTGGATGCTGGGGTTCCTGAAAGGACCATGGGGATAATACCAAAGCTCCCAAACGGGCGGGAGAGTGCGGATGACTCTGCAGCACCGAATGAGAGAACTCCAGGTCCTCCTTAGCCAGGGTATCAAATTTGTAGGATTTTACAAACGTGTTTGCCCCTGACTAAATAACCGCTCGGCAAAGTTGTAAAGCCGAGACCCCTCGGGCAGCCGCCCAAGATGAGCCCACCTTCCTTGTGGAATGGGCATTTACATATTTTGGCTGTGGCAGGCCTGCCACAGAATGTGCAAGCTGAATTGTATTACACATCCAACTAGCAATAGTCTGCTTAGAAGCAAGAGCACCCAGTTTGTTGGGTGCATACAGGATAACAGCAAGTCAGTTTTCCTGACTCCAGCCGTCCTGGAACATATTTTCAGGGCCCTGACAACATCTAGCAACTTGGAGTCCTCCAAGTCCCTAGTAGGTGCAAGGCACCACAATAAGCTGGTTCAGGTGAAACACTGACACCACCTTAGGGAGAGAACTGGGGACGAGTCCGCAGCTCTGCCCTGTCCGAATGGACAAACAGATATGGGCTTTTTTGAGAAAAAACCACCAATTTGACACTCGCCTGGTCCAGGCCAGGGCCAAGAGCATGGTCACTTTTCATGTGAGATGCTTCAAATCCACAGATTTGACTGGTTTTAAACCAATGTGATTTGAGGAATCCCAGAACTACGTTGAGATCCCACAGTGCCACTGGAGGCACAAAAGGGGGTTGTATATGCAATACTCCCTTGACAAACTTCTGGACTTCAGGAACTGAAGCCAATTCTTTCTGGAAGAAAATCGACAGGGCCGAAATTTGAACCTTAATGGACCCCAATTTGCGGCCCATAGACACTCCTGTTTGCAGGAAATGCAGGAAACGACCGAGTTGAAATTTCTTTGTGGGGCCATCCTGGCCTCACACCACGCAACATATCTTCGCCACATGTGGTGATAATGTTGTGCGGTCACCTCCTTTCTGGCTTTGACCAGGGTAGGAATGACCTCTTCCGGAATGCCTTTTTCCCTTAGGATCCGGCGTTCCACCGCCATGCCAACAAACGCAGCTGCGGTAAGTCTTGGAACAGACATGGTACTTGCTGAAGCAAATCCCTTCTTAGCAGCAGAGGCCATAAGACCTCTGTAAGCATCTCTTGAAGTTCCGGGTACCAAGTCCTTCTTGGCCAATCCGGAGCCATGAGTATAGTTCTTACTCCTCTACGTCTTCTAATTCTCAGCACCTTAGGTATGAGAAGCAGAGGAGGGAACACATACACCGACTGGTACACCCACGGTGTTACCAGAACGTCCACAGCTATTGCCTGAGGGTCTCTTGACCTGGCGCAATACCTGTCCCGTTTTTTGTTCAGACGGGACGCCATCATGTCCACCTTTGGTATTTCCCAACGGTTTACAATCATGTGGAAAAAACTTCCCGATGAAGTTTCCACTCTCCCGGGTGGAGGTCGTGCCTGCTGAGGAAGTCTGCTTCCCAGTTTCCATTCCCGGGATGAAACACTGCTGACAGTGCTATCACATGATTTTCCGCCCAGCGAAAAGTCCTTGCAGTTTTTGCCATTGCCCTCCTGCTTCTTGTGTCGCCCTGTCTGTTTACGTGGGCGACTGCCGTGATGTTTTTCCCACTGGATCAATACCGGCTGACCTTGAAGCAGAGGTCTTGCTAAGCTTAGAGCATTATAAATTTACCCTTAGCTCCAGTATATTTATGTGGAGAAAAGTCTCCAGACTTGATCACACTCCCTGGAAATTTTTTCCTTGTGTGACTGCTCCCCAGCCTCTCGGGCTGGGCTCCGTGGTCACCAGCATCCAATCCTGAATGCCGAATCTGCGGCCCTCTAGAAGATGAGCACTCTATAACCACCACAGGAGAGACACCCTTGTCCTTGGATATAGGGTTATCTGCTGATGCATCTGAAGATGCGATCCGGACCATTTGTCCAGCAGATCCCACTGAAAAGTTCTTGCGTGAAATCTGCCGAATGGAATTGCTTCGTAGGAAGCCACCATTTTTACCAGGACCCTTGTGCAATGATGCACTGTTTTTAGGAGGTTCCTGACTAGCTCGGATAACTCCCTGGCTTTCTCTTCCGGGAGAAACACCTTTTTCTGGACTGTGTCCAGAATCATCCCTAGGCACAGCAGACGTGTCGTCGGGATCAGCTGCGATTTTGGAATATTTAGAATCCACCCGTGCTGTTGTAGCAGTATCCGAGATAGTGCTACTCCGACCTCCAACTGTTCCCTGGACTATGCCCTTATCAGGAGATCGTCCAAGTAAGGGATAATTAAGACGCCTTTTCTTCGAAGAAGAATCATCATTTCGGCCATTACCTTGGTAAAGACCCGGGGTGCCGTGGACAATCCAAACGGCAGCGTCTGAAACTGATAGTGACAGTTCTGCACCACGAACCTGAGGTACCCTTAGTGAGAAGGGCAAATTTGGGACATAGAGGTAAGCATCCCTGATGTCCCGGGACACTATATAGTCCCCTTCTTCCTGGTTCGTTATCACTGCTCTGAGTGACTCCATCTTGATTTGAACCTTTGTAAGTGTTCAAAAATTTTTTAGAATAAGTCTCACCTAGCCTTCTGGCTTCAGTACCACAATATAGTGTGGAATAATACCCCTTTTCTTGTAGTAGGAGAGGTAATTTAATTATCACCTGCTGGGAATACAGCTTGTGAATTTTTTCCCATACTGCCTCCTTGTCGGAGGGAGACCTTGGTAAAGCAGACTTCAGGAGCCTGCGAAGGGGAAACGTCTCGACATTCCAATCTGTACCCCTGGGATACTACTTGTAGGATCCAGGGGTCCTGTACGGTCTCAGCGCCATGCTGAGAACTTGTCAGAAGCGGTGGAACGCTTCTGTTCCTGGGAATGGGCTGCCTGCTGCAGTCTTCTTCCCTTTCCTCTATCCCTGGGCAGATATGATCTTATAGGGACGAAAGGACTGAGGCTGAAAAGACGGTGTCTTTTTCTGCAGAGATGTGACTTAGGGTAAAAACGGTGGATTTTCCAGCAGTTGCCGTGGCCACCAGGTCCGATGGACCGACCCCAAATAACTCCTCTTCCTTTATACGGCAATACACCTTTGTGCCGTTTGGAATCTGCATCACCTGACCACTGTCGTGTCCATAACATCTTCTGGCAGATATGGACATCGCATTTACTCTTGATGCCAGAGTGCAAATATCCCTCTGTGCATCTCGCATATATAGAAATGCATCCTTTAAATGCTCTATAGTCAATAAAATACTGTCCCTGTCAAGGGTATCAATATTTTTAGTCAGGGAATCCGACCAAGCCACCCCAGCTCTGCACATCCAGGCTGAGGCGATCGCTGGTCGCAGTATAACACCAGTATGTGTGTATATACTTTTTATGATATTTTCCAGCCTCCTGTCAGCTGGTCCTTGAGGACGGCCCTATCTATAGACGGTACCGCCACTTGTTTTGATAAGCGTGTGAGCGTCTTAGCCACCCTAAGGGGTGTTTCCCAACGCGCCCTAACTTCTGGCGGGAAAGGGTATACCGCCCCTAATTTTCTATCGGGGGGAACCCACGCATCATCACACACTTTATTTAATTTATCTGATTCAGGAAAAACTACGGTAGTTTTTTCACATCCCACATAATACCCTCTTTTGTGGTACTTGTAGTATCAGAAATATGTAACACCTCCTTCATTGCCTTTAACGTGTGGCCCTAATAAGGAATACGTTTGTTTATTCACCGTCGACACTGGATTCAGTGTCCCTGTCTGTGTCTGTGTCGACCGACTAAAGTAAACGGGCGTTTTAAAACCCCTGACGGTGTTTTTGAGTCGTCTGGACCGGTACTAATTGTTTGTCGGCCGTCTCATGTCGTCAACCGACCTTGCAGCGTGTTGACATTATCACGTAATTCCCTAAATAAGCCATCCATTCCGGTGTCGACTCCCTAAAGAGTGACATCACCATTACAGGCAATTGCTCCGCCTCCTCACCAACATCGTCCTCATACATGTCGACACACACGTACCGACACACAGCACACACACAGGGAATGCTCTGATAGAGGACAGGACCCACTAGCCCTTTGGAGAGACAGAGGGAGAGTTTGCCAGCACACACCAAAAACGCTATAATTATATAGGGACAACCTTATATAAGTGTTTTCCCTTATAGCATCTTTATTATATATTTCTAACGCCAAATTAGTGCCCCCCCTCTCTGTTTTAACCCTGTTTCTGTAGTGCAGTGCAGGGGAGAGCCTGGGAGCCTTCCCTCCAGCCTTTCTGTGAGGGAAAATGGCGCTGTGTGCTGAGGAGATAGGCCCCGCCCCTTTTTCGGCGGCCTCGTCTCCCGCTCTTAACGGATTCTGGCAGGGGTTAAATATCTCCATATAGCCTCCGGAGGCTATATGTGAGGTATTTTTAGCCAAAATAGGTTTTCATTTGCCTCCCAGGGCGCCCCCCTCCCAGCGCCCTGCACCCTCAGTGACTGCCGTGTGAAGTGTGCTGAGAGGAAAATGGCGCACAGCTGCAGTGCTGTGCGCTACCTTTAGAAGACTGAGGAGTCTTCTGCCGCCGATTCTGGACCTCTTCTTACTTCAGCATCTGCAAGGGGGCCGGCGGCAAGGCTCCGGTGACCATCCAGGCTGTACCTGTGATCGTCCCTCTGGAGCTGATGTCCAGTAGCCAAGAAGCCAATCCATCCTGCACGCAGGTGAGTTCACTTCTTCTCCCCTAAGTCCCTCGTTGCAGTGATCCTGTTGCCAGCAGGACTCACTGTAAAATAAAAAACCTAAGCTAAACTTTTCTAAGCAGCTCTTTAGGAGAGCCACCTAGATTGCACCCTTCTCGGCCGGGCACAAAAATCTAACTGAGGCTTGGAGGAGGGTCATAGGGGGAGGAGCCAGTACACACCACCTGATCGTAAAGCTTTACTTTTTGTGCCCTGTCTCCTGCGGAGCCGCTATTCCCCATGGTCCTTTCAGGAACCCCAGCATCCACTAGGACGATAGAGAAACTACTGTAGTTTTTTCACATCCCACATAATACCCTCTTTTGTGGTACTTGTAGTATCAGAAATATGTAACACCTCCTTCATTGCCTTTAACGTGTGGCCCTAATAAGGAATACGTTTGTTTATTCACCGTCGACACTGGATTCAGTGTCCCTGTCTGTGTCTGTGTCGACCGACTAAAGTAAACTGGCGTTTTAAAACCCCTGACGGTGTTTTTGAGACGTCTGGACCGGTACTAATTGTTTGTCGGCCGTCTCATGTCGTCAACCGACCTTGCAGCGTGTTGACATTATCACGTAATTCCCTAAATAAGCCATCCATTCCGGTGTCGACTCCCTAGAGAGTGACATCACCATTACAGGCAATTTGCTCCGCCTCCTCACCAACATCGTCCTCATACATGTCGACACACACGTACCGACACACAGCACACACACAGGGAATGCTCTGATAGAGGACAGGACCCACTAGCCCTTTGGAGAGACAGAGGGAGAGTTTGCCAGCACACACCAAAAACGCTATAATTATATAGGGACAACCTTATATAAGTGTTTTCCCTTATAGCATCTTTTTTATATATTTCTAACGCCAAATTAGTGCCCCCCCTCTCTGTTTTAACCCTGTTTCTGTACTGCAGTGCAGGGGAGAGCCTGGGAGCCTTCCCTCCAGCCTTTCTGTGAGGGAAAATGGCGCTGTGTGCTGAGGAGATAGGCCCCGCCCCTTTTTCGGCGGCCTCGTCTCCCGCTTTTAACGGATTCTGGCAGGGGTTAAATACCTCCATATAGCCTCCGGAGGCTATATGTGAGGTATTTTTAGCCAAAATAGGTTTTCATTTGCCTCCCAGGGCGCCCCCCTCCCAGCGCCCTGCACCCTCAGTGACTGCCGTGTGAAGTGTGCTGAGAGGAAAATGGCGCACAGCTGCAGTGCTGTGCGCTACCTTTAGAAGACTGAGGAGTCTTCTGCCGCCGATTCTGGACCTCTTCTTACTTCAGCATCTGCAAGGGGGCCGGCGGCAAGGCTCCGGTGACCATCCAGGCTGTACCTGTGATCGTCCCTCTGGAGCTGATGTCCAGTAGCCAAGAAGCCAATCCATCCTGCACGCAGGTGAGTTCACTTCTTCTCCCCTAAGTCCCTCGTTGCAGTGATCCTGTTGCCAGCAGGACTCACTGTAAAATAAAAAACCTAAGCTAAACTTTTCTAAGCAGCTCTTTAGGAGAGCCACCTAGATTGCACCCTTCTCGGCCGGGCACAAAAATCTAACTGGCTTGGAGGAGGGTCATAGGGGGAGGAGCCAGTGCACACCACCTGATCCTAAAGCTTTACTTTTTGTGCCCTGTCTCCTGAGGAGCCGCTATTCCCCATGGTCCTTTCAGGAACCCCAGCATCCACTAGGACGATAGAGAAATGTGTAATACCTCTTTCATTGCCTCAATCATGCAACGAATGGCCCTAGTGGACATTACATTTTACTCATCGTCGTCGACACTGGTATCAGTATCCATGTCGACATCTGTGTCTGCCATCTGAGGTAGTGGGCGTTTTAGAGCCCCTGATGGCCTTTGAATTGCCTGGGCAGGCACGAGCTGAGAAGCCGGCTGTCCCGCATTTGGCATGTCGTCAAATTTTTTATGTAAGGAGTCGACACTTGCACGTAATTCCTTCCATAAGTCCATCCACTCAGGTGTCTGCCCCGCAGGGGGTGACATCACATTTATAGGCATCTGCTCCGCCTCCACATGTCTCCTCATCAAACATGTACCGACACACCGCACACACACACAGGGAATGCTCTTAAAGGAGACAGGACCCCACAAAAGCCCTTTGGGGAGACAGAGAGAGAGTATGCCAGCACACACCAGAGCGCTATATAATGCAGGGACTAACTGAATTATGTCCCCTGTGGGGTATATGCAATTGCGGTCGAATTCGCGGCAATTTTCGCCGTTTTTTAATTCGACTCAATTCGACAGGTGAATCCCGGAAGGTGGCTTCCGGAATTCACCATATTCAATGAAAAACGGATTCGCCAGAGTCGCGGGCGAAAATCGGCCGATTTGGCGGATTTTGCCGCGATTTTAAAAAACGGTAAAAAAACGTGAAAAACCCGAAAAAAAAATGGCGTGGGGTCCCCCCTCCAAAGCATAACCAGCCTCGGGCTCATCGAGCTGGTCCTGGTTCTAAAAATGCAGGGGAAAAATTGGCCAGGGATCCCCCGTATTTTTAAAACCAGCACCGGGCTCTGCGCCTGGTGCTGGTGCCAAAAATACGGGGGACAAAAAGAGTAGGGGTCCCCCGTATTTTTAACACCAGCATCGGGCTCCACTAGCTGGACAGATAATGCCACAGCCGGGGGTCACTTTTATGCCGTGCCCTGCGGCCGTGGCATTAAATATCCAACTAGTCACCCCTGGCCGGGGTACCCTGGGGGAGTGGGGACCCCTTCAATCAAGGGGTCCCCCCCCCCCAGCCACCCAAGGGCCAGGGGTGAAGCCCGAGGCTGTCCCCCCCCATCCAATGGGCTGCGGATGGGGGGGCTGATAGCCTTTTGTGATAATAAAAAGATATTGTTTTTTCCAGTAGTACTACAAGTCCCAGCAAGCCTCCCCCGCAAGCTGGTACTTGGAGAACCACAAGTACCAGCATGCAGGAGAAAAACGGGTCCGCTGGTACCTGTAGTACTACTGGGAAAAAAATACCCAAATAAAAACAGGACACACACACCTTGATAGTAAAACTTTATTACACACTACCGACACACACATACTTACCTATGTTGACACGCCGACTGCCACGGTCTCCGACGATCCGAGGGTACCTGTGAAAAAATTATACTCACCTTCCAGCGTCCAGAGATAAATCCACGTCCAGAGAGTAAAATCCACGTACTTGTTTAAAAAAAAAAACACGCAAAAACCCGCTCCATACCGGACTAGAAAGGGGTCCAATGTTTTCACATCAGACCCCTTTCTCCCGAATGCCGGGACATCACGTGACTCCTGTCACTGACGTCCCTTCAGCCAATCAGGAAGCGCTACTTCCGTGGCGCTCACCTGATTGGCTGTGCGCTGTCTGTACTGTGACAGCACATCGCAAAGCCGCTCCATTACTTTCAATGGTGGGAACTTTGCGGGTAGCGGTGGGGTCACCCGCCGGTCAGCCGCTGACCGGCGGGTGACCTTACCGCTAGCCGCTAAGTTCCCACCATTGAAAGTAATGGAGCGGCTTTGCGATGTGCTGTCACAGTACAGACAGCGAACAGCCAATCAGGTGAGCGCAACGAAGTTGCGCTTCCTGATTGGCTTAGAGACCTTTCTGTGACAGCTGTCACTGACAGGTCTCATTCGTGGAAAGGTGTCCCATGTGTCAGCATGGGACCCCTTTCAGTCCGGCATGGAGCGGGTGTTCGGTTTGTTTTTTTGCCAAGTACGTGGATTTATCTCTGGACCATGGCTGAGGTGAGTATATTGATCTTTTCTTTTCAGGTATCCGTGGATTCTACATGGAGAAGAGGACCGATGTCGGCGTGTGAACATAGGTAAGTATGTGTGTGTCGACGTATGAAATAAAGTTTTACTGTCGACGGTGTGTGTGTCCTGTTTTTATTTGGGTATTTTTTTCCCAGTAGTACTACAGGTACCAGCGGGCCCGTTTTTCTCCCGCATGCTGGTACTTGTGGTTCTCCAAGTACCAGCTTGCGGGGGAGGCTTGCTGGGACTTGTAGTACTACTGGAAAAAACAATATCTTTTTATTATCACAAAAGGCTATCAGCCCCCCCATCCGCAGCCCATTGGATGGGGGGGGGACAGCCTCGGGCTTCACCCCTGGCCCTTGGGTGGCTGGGGGGGGGGGGACCCCTTGATTGAAGGGGTCCCCACTCCCCCAGGGTACCCCGGCCAGGGGTGACTAGTTGGATATTTAATGCCACGGCCGCAGGGCACGGCATAAAAGTGACCCCCGGCTGTGGCATTATCTGTCCAGCTAGTGGAGCCCGATGCTGGTGTTAAAAATACGGGGGACCCCTACTCTTTTTGTCCCCCGTATTTTTGGCACCAGCACCAGGCGCAGAGCCCGGTGCTGGTTTTAAAAATACGGGGGATCCCCTGTCAATTTTTTCCCCGCATTTTTAGAACCACGACCAGCTCGAAGAGCCCGAGGCTGGTTATGCTTTGGAGGGGGGACCCCACGCCATTTTTTTTTATGATTTCACCGTTCCAGCATAAAAAAAAAAAAATAAAATAATAATATTTTAAAAAATATATAAATAATATTTGTGCCTCCAAAAAAAAAAAAAAAAGTACCTAATCCCTTCTAATATAAATAGATCTGCTATTCCCCCCCAAAAAAACACAAAAAAAAAACATGTTTAAAATTTTTTTATTTGTTTTCACCCTCCAAAGTGTGGCGGATTGAAAATGACGAATTTGCTGTCTAAAAGCACTGCTGTCGAATTTCCAAACTTGAATTGAATATGCTTTGGTCGAATTGCAGCACTTGTATCATTGCAGAAAAGTCGAATTTGCAAAAAGTCGAATTTCAAAAAGTCGAATTTTGAAAGTCCGTTTTTTGGTCGGAAAGCACTGAATTGCATAGGCGTGTTTTTTTTTTGGTCGAAAATGACCCGAAATTCGACAATTTCGGGAATTCGACCGCAATTGCATATACCCCTATAGCTGCTATAATATTTACTGCGCCTCAATTTAGTGCCCCCCCTCTCTTTTTTACTCTTTTCTGTAGTGCAGACTGCAGGGGAGAGTCAGGGAGCTTCCTTCCAGCGGAACTGTGAGGGAGAAATGGCGCCAGTGTGCTGAGGGAGATGGCTCCGCCCCTTTTTCGGCGGACTTTTCTCCCGCTTTTTTCTGTATTCTGGCAGGGGTAATTACCACATATATAGCCTCTGGGGCTATATATTGTGGTTATTTTGCCAGCCAAGGTGATTTTATTGCTGCTCAGGGCGCCCCCCCCCCCAGCGCCCTGCACCCTCAGTGACCGGAGTGTGAAGTGTGTATGAGGAGCAATGGCGCACAGCTGCAGTGCTGTGCGCTACCTTGGTGAAGACTGAAGTCTTCTGCCGCCGATTTTCTGGACCATCTTCTTGCTTCTGGCTCTGTAAGGGGGACGGCGGCGCGGCTCCGGGAACGAACACCAAGGACGGGTCCTGCGGTCGATCCCTCTGGAGCTAATGGTGTCCAGTAGCCTAAGAAGCCCAAGCTAGCTGCAAGCAGGTAGGTTCGCTTCTTCTCCCCTTAGTCCCTCGTTGCAGTGAGCCTGTTGCCAGCAGGTCTCACTGTAAAATAAAAAACCTAACATATACTTTCTTTCTAGGAGCTCAGGAGAGCCCCTAGTGTGCATCCAGCTCGGCCGGGCACAGAAATCTAACTGAGGTCTGGAGGAGGGGCATAGAGGGAGGAGCCAGTGCACACCAGATAGTACCAAATCTTTCTTATAGAATGCCCAGTCTCCTGCGGAGCCCGTCTATTCCCCATGGTCCTTACGGAGTCCCCAGCATCCACTAGGACGTCAGAGAAATATATATATATATATATATATGTATCCTGATGAAAACGCCTAAATAAACGGCATTGAAACGTTGTGTTTTACGAAGCTGTACGACTGTTTTATTGGAGTGCCGCACCTACCGTCTGTGTATATATATCTCTATATATCTATATATACCGTATATACTTGAGTATAAGTCGACCCGAATATAAGCCGAGATACCTAATTTTACCACAAAAAAATGGGAAAAATGACTGACTCGAGTATAAGCCTAGGGTGGGAAATGTACGGTGTCAGGGGTGTTCATGCTCAGGGTGTCATGCTCGTTGCCAGGGGTTTCATGCGGTAGGTGTTATGCTTGTTGCCAGGGGGTAATGCTTGTTGCTAGGGTTGTGCCCCCAGTGCCACATATACCCCCAGTAACAGATATCCCCCCACAGTGCCAGATAAAAACATGCTGCCGTTGCTTTGCCCCCAGTAGTTATGCCCCTTCTTTGCCCCCAGTAGTTGTGCCCCTCTTTCTTTGCCCCCAGTAGTTGTGCCCCCTTTCATTGCCCCCAGTAGTTGTGCCCCCTTTCATTGCCCCCAGTAGTTGTGCCTCCTTCTTTCTTTGCCCCCTGTTGCAGTGCCCCCTTCTTTCTTTGCCCCCTGTTGCAGTGCCCCCTTCTTTCTTTGCCCCCTGTTGCAGTGCCCCCTTCTTTCTTTGCCCCCTGTTGCAGTGCCCCCGTCGCCGCTTACAAACACACAAACACACACAAAAACAATACTTACCACTGCCCCGCTCCTGCTTCCCGACCGCTTCTTCTGCTGCTGCGCTGCTCCGCTCCGTCCGTCCGCTCGCTCCATCCGGCCGCACGCTCCGTCCGGCCGCCGCTCTGTGCGGCCGCCCGCTCCCCGGCACCCGATCATCTCTATGGGAGAGACGTCATGACGTCTCTCCCATAGCAACGCGCACAGACACTAGAGGTCAATAATGACCTCTAGTGTCTGTCCTGGAGCCGGCTGCAGCGGACGCCCACACAGCCCACGGCGTCTGCTGCAGCCATTGACTCGAGTATAAGCCGAGGGGGGCTTTTTCAGCACAGAAAAATGTGCTGAAAAAGTCGGCTTATACTCGAGTATATACGGTATATATCTATCTATCTCTATCTCGGGAGAATCATTCACGTGCAGGTTATAGTACCAGGGGAGAAGAAGAACAATAAATTGGGAAATAAGCTTCCCAGTCAAGGCAGCAAATTCTCTATATCACACTTGTACTTAATAAAAGCGTCCGCTGCCGTTTCTCTCTCTCAATCAGAGCCTTAAAGGCACACATTATATTCCTGCACGGAGAGGTCTACTCCATAATGTCTCCGTCTGTTGCATTTGTCTGCTAATAATGTAGCCAGGATGTCACGGTAAAAGCGCTGCAGTGACTGAGCTGCACAGGCAATAGCGGACAGCTGGGTAGGTCAGCAGAAGGAATAGCGTACAGCTGGGTAGGTTAGCAGAAGTAATAGCGGACAGCTGGGTAGATCAGCAGAAGGAATAGCGGGCAGCTGGGTAGGTCAGCAGAAGGAATAGCGGGCAGCTGGGTAGGTCAGCAGAAGGAAAAGCGGACAGCTGGGTAGGCCAGCAGAAGGAAAAGCGGACAGCTGGGTAGGCCAGCAGAAGGAAAAGCGGGCAGCTGGGTAGGTCAGCAGAAGGAACAGCGGGCAGCTGGGTAGGTCAGCAGAAGGAATAGCGGACAGCTGGGTAGGTCAGCAGAAGGAATAGCGGACAGCTGGGTAGGTCAGCAGAAGGAATAGCGGGCAGCTGGGTAGGTCAGCAGAAGTAATAGCGGACAGCTGGGTAGGTCAGCAGAAGTAATAGCGGACAGCTGGGTAGGTCAGCAGAAGTAATAGCGGACAGCTGGGTAGGTCAGCAGAAGTAATAGCGGACAGCTGGGTAGGTCAGCAGAAGGAATAGCGGGCAGCTGGGTAGGTCAGCAGAAGTAATAGCGGACAGCTGGGTAGGTCAGCAGAAGGAATAGCGGGCAGCTGGGTAGGTCAGCAGAAGTAATAGCGGACAGCTGGGTAGGTCAGCAGAAGTAATAGCGGACAGCTGGGTAGGTCAGCAGAAGGAATAGCGGACAGCTGGGTAGGTCAGCAGAAGGAATAGCGGACAGCTGGGTAGGTCAGCAGAAGGAATAGCGGACAGCTGGGTAGGTCAGCAGAAGGAATAGCGGGCAGCTGGGTAGGTCAGCAGAAGGAATAGCGGACAGCTGGGTAGGTCAGCAGAAGGAATAGCGGGCAGCTGGGTAGGTCAGCAGAAGGAATAGCGGACAGCTGGGTAAGTCAGCAGAAGTAATAGCGGACAGCTGGGTAGGTCAGCAGAAGGAATAGCGGGCATCTGGGTAGGTCAGCAGAAGGAATAGCGGACAGCTTTGGAAGGCAATGTGCGGATACAGGAACAGTAGAAATTAACAGGATTTTTAGCCATTTATCAAAACTGTCACTTGCAGTTAGCCAAAAAACTTTGGCCGTGAATTCTGGTCCCCAGGCTACACACAACCACGAGCTAAATAAAGCGACGGTCATCTCTGCAAACGCTATTCATAGACTGATAACTGCGCAAAATGGGCCTTTTTGCATATGCACAGTGGGAGTATGATTGCCCCTGTCCTGTCCCCCTGAGGCTGCCTCATTCTACATCATAACACCATGCCGACTTCCTAAACTGTAAATGCGTCCTTTCATCTTATATAAACACTCGCCGAGCAAACATTCTCCTCTTCTCCAATATGCACTTCCCACCAAATCTTCCTCTTTCCATCCTTACACTGAACATGGGCTCCTTCCTCGCTGGCTGACAACAGCACTGCGCGGTGATGTCATACAGCTGCGCCAAGCTCCCAGCCAATGACACTGAGAAGCGGTATCAGGTGTGTGACCCCAGAGACTCCCGTCAGCCCTCCTCTGTCTGCAGACACTACAAGGCAAGCAGTAGCAGGGGCGGATGAGTACAGGAATGTGGGTAGGTTGAAGATGAGAGCACCAACTACAGTGGGATGAATAACTTATAAAGGGCGCTGATCTATTGGCGAGCACGGCAACACGGCCATGCACACGGCAAACAAAAACAAACATCACAGCGTAAGCACAGAACACATAGACCGAACCATACAGTAACACCTCACACAGGGATGGGGAAGTGCAGGGAACAAGTCATTACAGCAGGGGATTGAGTCTGACTGACCTGGCTCAGTTAATCCTATTAAAGGCCAAGATAAATGTGGACCCATCTGTAGACTCCAAAGAGCTCCCCCTGCCTGGCGCAGAGTCCCCATTGTAACCTTCTTGAGATACGGCCGCCGTGGCTGCTGTGCTACGGGAGACTGCAGCCACATGCTGGGACAAGCCCAAGACACCTCCTCTTTCTGCAATGACTTCAGGCCATCTTCCAGTCTCCACCCTGAACCGCAGAAGTGGTCTTGAGTAAAAGTGATGATGTATACAATCGTGTACGCCATCGCACACTTTGGCGCATGCAGTCACAGTGCGGGGTTAGAAAACTTTCTGTGCAGTTACTGCTCATCTGTGCAAACAATCTGTACTGCCTTCACCTCTGAATACAGCCCATTGTCCTTAGGCGGGGAGAGCTTTTATGGGTTTCTCAGGACATCCACTTTTCTATAGATCAGTTACTAATGACTAACAGATTTGATGTTCTGTATTAAACCATATCACCCTCCTCAGCCTGCCTGTACGGTGACACTGGCCAGAACCATGCAGCTCTTGTACAACCACGGACGGCGGGAGCCTCACCTTTACACTCCCACCAATTAGGTCAGGCGGCTCCTCGTCTGTTTCCAACGCCACGTTTACAGAGGCAAAAGGTCGGCTCGCCATCTGCTGCATCTCCCGGATTAGTTGCTGGTGAATAAACAAAAGCAGTGGAGATGCACGTTATTCAATACAGATATTACACGTGGGGGAAGGAAGATCATAGGAGTAACAGAAATAGAATACAAATAAATTGAATAGAATACGCTCAAAATATAATGCTCATTTTTGGAATAATAGGAGTTGGAACTTAATTAAATAAGTGTTGTGGTAAGACACTACTGATTCCATGATTCAACTTTGCTGCCTCCATTCCCCTCCTCACATCATGTCACAGTGCGTCACTCATCTCCTGATATACTCTGTGCTGCTGGGGACCCTGCTCCTCCCACTATATAACTCTCAGTCTGTGGCTTCCTGCTGCCTCCATTCCCCTCCTCACATCATGTCACTGCCCCTGTCACATGCAGCCCTGTCCTCACTGACACATCACTCATCTCCTGATATACTCAGCGCATCAGAGAGTACACACGGATAGAGCAGCCAGTGCTGATATAGTATATACACATTATTATACAGTCAGCGCATCAGAGAGTACACAGGGATAGAGCAGCCAGTGCTGATATAGTATATACACATTCTTATACAGTCAGCGCATCAGAGAGTACACAGGGTTAGAGCAGCCAGTGCTGATATAGTATATACATATTATTATACAGTCAGCGTATCAGAGAGTACACAGGGATAGAGCAGCCAGTGCTGATACAGTATATAACGAGATTTATGGTAAGAACTTACTGTTGTTAAATCTCTTTCTGCGAGGTACACTGGGCTCCACAGGGAATGACATTGGGGTTTAGAGTAGGATCTTGATCCGAGGCACCAACAAGCTAAAAGCTTTGACTGTTCCCAGAAGGCATAGCGCCACCTCCTCTATAATCCCGCCTCCGTGCACAGGAGCTCAGTTTTTGTTAACCAGTCCAATGCAGTAGCAGGTAAAAGAGACAACAACCGTTAGTAGCCACATACACCACATTCTCACGACAGGAGAAAGTGTCAGCGGCTAATGCCATACCAACCCAAAGAAGCTAAGTGCGTCAGGGTGGGCACCCTGTGGAGCCCAGTGTACCTCGCAGAAAAAGATTTAACAACGGTGAGTTCTTACCATAAATCTCGTTTTCTGCTGCGGGGTACACTGGGCTCCACAGAGAATGACATTAGGGATGTCCTAAAGCAGTTCCTCGTGGGAGGGGACGCACTGTAGCGGGCACAAGAACCCGGCGTCCAAAGGAAGCATCCTGGGAGGCGGAAGTATTCAAGGCATAGAACATTATGAACGTGTTCACTGAGGACCACGTAGCCGCCTTGCACAATTGTTCAAGGGTTGCACCACGGCGGGCCGCCCAAGAAGGTCCAACAGACCGAGTAGAATGGGCCTTGATGGTAGCAGGTGCTGGAAGACCAGCCTGTACATAAGCATGTGCAATCACCACTCTAATCCATCTGGGCAGGGTCTGCTTGTGAGCAGGCCAGCCACATTTGTGAAAACCAAACAGTACAAAGAGAGAATCCGACTTCCTGATGGAAGCAGTTCTCTTAACATAGATACCACATCCAAAGACCGCTCTTTGGAAGACAATTCAGGAGAGGGAAAGGCCGGAACCACAATCTCCTGATTAAGGTGGAAAGAAGACACCACCTTAGGTAATTACTCGGGATGTGTCCTAAGAACCACCCGGTCATGGTGAAAAATCAGATATGGAGACCTACAAGACAAGGCACCCAGATCCGACACCCGTCTAGCAGAGGATATAGCCAGCAGAAACAGTACCTTAAGAGAAAGCCACTCAAGGTCTGCAGATTCAAGAGGCTCAAACGGAGACTCTTGCAACGCCTCCAGAACCACTGACAAGTCCCAATGAGCCACAGGATCATTGGGAGGTTGAATCCGCAACACACCCTGAGTGAACGTATGAACATCAGGTAAAGTCACAATTCTTCTCTGGAACCAAACGGACAAGGCAGAGATATGAACCTTGATGGAGGCCAGACGAAGGCCCAAGTACAGGCCCTGTTGTAGAAAGGCCAAAAGCTTGGCCGTACTAAACTTGTAAGCGTCATAATTGTTAGTGGCGCACCAAGCAAAGTAAGAATTCCAGACCCTATGATAAATCCGAGCAGAAGCCGGTTTCCAGGCCATCAACATAGTTTGAATGACCGCCTCAGAAAATCCTTTGGCCCTCAAGATGGAAGCTTCAAGAGCCTCGCCGTCAAAGCCAACCAGGCCAGATCCTGGTAGACACAAGGGCCATGAACGAGGAGGTCTGGTCGTTGTGGAAGCAGAAGAGGACACTCTAACGATAGACCCTGAAGGACTGAGAACCAGTGCCGTCTGGGCCATGCTGGAGCGATCAGAAGTAGGATTCCGCCTTCTTGCTTGAACTTCCTTATTACTCTGGGCAGGAGTGACACCGGAGGGAACACGTACGGCAGCCGAAAGTTCCATGGAACTGCCAGAGCGTCCACAAACGCTGCTTGAGGATCCCTTGTCCTTGCTCCGAAGACCGGAACCTTGTGATTGTGTCGAGACGCCATCAGGTCCACATCTGGAAGGCCCCACTTGTCCACTAGGAGTTGAAATACTTCTGGATGGAGGCTCCACTCTCCGGCATGTACGTCCTGGCGACTGAGGAAGTCTGCTTCCCAGTTTAGGACTACCGGGAATGAATACTGCCAATATGGCTGGCAGATGGCATTCTACACACTGAAGAATTCTTGAAACTTCCCTCATTGCCATGCGGATGCGAGTGCCGCCTTGTTGATTTATGTACACCACCGTGGTGGCATTGTCCGATTGTACTTGAACAGGTCTGTTCTGTATTAAATGCTGGGCCAAGTTCAGAGCATTGAACACCGCCCGCAGTTCCAGAATGTGTATCGGGAGGAGAGACTCCTCCCTGGTCCACCGACCCTGAAGGGAGTGTTGCTCCAACACCGCGCCCCAACATCTCAACCTGGCATACGTCGTCAGAAGAAACCAGTTGGAGATCCAGAAGGGATGACCCCTGCTCAATTGATGGTCCTGCAGCCACCAGCTCAGTGACAGATGGACCTCCAGAGACAAGGAGATCATGTGAGACCTGATCCGGTGAGGCAGGCCGTCCCACTTGGCAAGAATCAATTTCTGTAGAGGGCGGGAATGGAATTGAGCGTACTCCACCATGTCGAAAGCAGACACCATGAGACCTAGCACTTGCATCGCTGAGTGTATCGACAATTGCGGACAAGATAGGAAGCATCAAATCCTGTCCTGAAGTTTCAGGACATTCTCCCGAGACAAGAACAACCACTGGTTGTGTCTAACAACGCCCCCCAGGTGCACCATGCTCTGAGCCGGGACCAGGGAACATTTCTTCCAGTTGATGATCCACCCCTGGGCTTGCAGAAAGTGGAGCGTCAAATCCAGATGGCGTAGGAGAATTTCTGGGGAATTCGCCAGGATCAACAAGTCGTCCAGATACGACAGGATCCTGACTCCTTGACGGCGGAGTACAGCCGTCATTACCGCCATGACCTTGGTGAAGACTCGCGGAGCCGTCGTCAAACCAAAAGGTAACGCCCGAAACCGGTAATAGAGGTTGCCAACCGCAAACCTCAGGTACTGCTGATGCGACATTGCAATGGGAATATGCAGGTAAGCCTCCTGTATGTCCAGGGAGACCATATAATCCCCAGGCTCCAAGGCCAGAACAATAGAGCGAAGGGTTTCCATACGAAACTTGGAGACCTTCACAAATTTGTTCAAGGACTTGAGGTTGAGAATGGGCCGAGAGGACCCATTCGGTTTCGGAACTAGGAACAGCGGTGTATAGTACCCCTTGCCTCTGTGAGCCAGAGGCACCTGTACTACCACTCCTGTGTCCAGGAGGGACTGTACCACCGAATGAAGAGTTTTTGCCTTCACCTGATCCGAAGGGACGTCTGTCAGGCAAAATCGATGAGGGGAACGATTCTTGAAGGATACGGCGTAACCTCGAGTGACGACTTCCCGTACCCAGGCATCGGAAGTGGTCTTCAACCATTCCTGGGTGAACCCTAGAAGTCGGCCCCCCACCCTGGGATCCCCCAGAGGGAGACCCGCCCCGTCATGCAGCAGGCTTGTCAGATTTGGAAGCAGGCTGACAGGCAGCCCAGGCCCGTTTAGGTTTGGGCTTATTGGGTTTGGAAGTGCGAGCCTGTTTCGGGTACGCCTGACCCTTTGCTTTCCCTGAAGGACGAAAGGAGCAAAAGAAAGTACTCTTAGCCTTCGGTACCGAAGGAGCCGTACTAGGTAGACATGTAGTTTTAGCAGAGGCTAAGTCAGCCACTATCTTATTAAGGTCTTCTCCGAAAAGAAGGTCTCCTTTAAAAGGGAGTACCTCCAGTGTTTTCTTAGAGTCCAGATCTACAGACCAGGACCGTAACCAGAGAATCCAGCGAGCCAAAAATGGACATAGTAGAAGCCTTGGCCGCCAGAATACCGGCATCAGAAGCCACCTCCTTAATGTAATGAGAAGCTGTGACAATATATGAAAGACATTGTCTAGCCTGATCAGAAGCGTTGGAAGGTAGCTCAGCTTCCAACTCCTGAGCCCACGTTATAACAGCCTCTGCAGCCCCAAGTCGCTGCAGTGGTGGGCTGATGCGCAGCACCTGCTAAGGTGTAAATCGCCTTTAAACAACCCTCCACATGCTTATCCGTCCGTTCTTTCAGAGACGTGACGGTAGTAACAGGCTGAGCTGAGGATACCACCAGCCGCGCCACTTGGGAATCCACTGGCAGGGGTGTCTCCCACTTTTTACTTAGCTCTGCTGCGAGGGGATAGCGAGCCAGCATCTTGTTGTGAGGCGTGAATTTCTTTCCTGGATTTTCCCAGGATTCCTGACGAATGTCAACCAAATGGTCAGAGTGAGGTAAAACTTGTTTAACCACTTTCTGACATTTAAATCTGTCCGGTTTCTCAGGGGCAGTATCAGGCTCTGGGTCATCAGTAATTTGAAGAATCATCCTGATAGCCTCCAACAAGTCAGGAACATCCACCTGTGAAACAGATTCCCCATCAGAAGCATCAGGATCAGAATCTGTGGGGTCAGTATATATGCCATCCTCATCAGACGAGGTGTCTGGGACGCTGGTGGATTGTGAGGAAGTAATGGCCTGCTTAGAGGACCCCTTGGTTTTGGGTGGGCGAGGGTGAGATTTCTGTTTAGTCAGTGACTGGTTCAATTGCTGTAACTGAGTGGACATGTGATCTGACCATGGCGGATTAACCGCAGGGACCATAAGCGGTTGCACCGGCACAGGAGGTCCCATAGGGGGGCGTAAGTCTAGTTAGTAGCGTATTCAATAACGTGGAAAAAGTAGCCCAAGGTGGGTCATTATGCACCTCCGTTGCTACGGTCCCACTGGGGGGTATGGAACCCCCAGAACCTGAACCCTCTGCTGCAATGTGTTCCTCTAATTATTATTATTATTCTTTATTTATATGGCGCCACAAGGGTTCCGCAGCGCCCAATTACAGAGTACATATGCACATAATCAAAACGGGAAAACAGTGACTTACAGTTGAAGACAATATAGGACAAGTACAGGGTAACTAAGCATAACTACACCAGTAAACGACATAGAGATAAGTTCCAAGGTGGCCAAAAAACTGCGGGATTTGGGCAGTTGAGGATTATTAAAGTAAGAAAAGGATAAGAACATGAGGGAAGAGGGCCCTACTCGTGAGAGCTTACATTCTGAGGACATTCTAATGCATCTGCAGCGTCACCACCACGCACTGTGGGATCAGCTCCAGCTCCGTCGCCTCTTGTAGCTGACATAACTGAGAGCTCAATTAAAGGTAACCAAGTAGAATATCAGCAGCACAACACCTGACACGAACCCCCTGTGTGGTACAAACAGAGTTCCAGAGGTATATGCTGACTAACAATCACAGAGAAAAAAACACAATAAGTATATCTTGTGAAACACCTATATTAAGTAATAATCCTGACGCACTTAGCCCCCTCAGGTTACAGAATATAGGGATAGCAATCGGAGTGAGATACACGAAATGGAGGTCACACAGCAGCTATATGCACACACAGTCACATTGTACAATGCAGAAATTATGACATGCAATAAAACTGCACTGGACTAGCAATACAGAGTAGTACTACGTATAGCTATACACTCAATAGATATAACAATGCATAGTAAAGACTGGATGTATATCACAGGGTACTTGTACTATATAACCCTGACTAGATGCACTGTTTCCTAACTAACACTGTCTGCAGACATGTAGAATACTTAAGTGTACTGTAAAATGCACTGCGCTGACATGCAGGCGGCTTTACAGAGGAGGATTTGCCCAAACAGTCCCAGGATCAGCTCAGCTTGACCTAACGGCGCCCAAACGCTGAGAGGGAGAGTGAGAGAGAGATGCAGCTCCAGGGCAGGAACATTTACTCTAAATGGAGCCCTGGGGCTGGGGGAGAGGTACAGGTCAGATCCTTATCCCCTTGCTGGACCTTACCACCGGGTACTGTGGGCCTTAGTAAACGGATTTTTGAGAGAATCCGACCTGTGCCCTTGCCCTGGTGGTCTAGTGTGGTACCTGTACTGCCAGTGTCCAGGCCAGCGCGCGCGGCCCGCCTCCCACCGGATCGCGATTTACAGCAGGTCCCGCCTGGTGGACCCATTTACCTCCTCCCTGAGTGCGGCCATGCGATCCTGGAGAGCTGCAGTGGTGTGTGTGCCTGACTGAAGAAAACGCGGGAGTATACAGCGCCGCTGGGGGAGGTGATGGAGCTGCAGCAGGAGATGTCTGACTGACATCTAACACTTACAGTGTCTCTGCTGCAGCCCTTGAAGTCTTAATTTTTCACTTAAAAAGCTCTTCTAAGGGCTGCTGGAGCAGCCCACCTGTTGTATGCTGCACTGCATGGCACAAACTACGAAACTGAGCTCCTGTGCGCGGAGGCGCGGTTATAGAGGAGGCGGCGCTATGTCTTCTGGGAACAGTCAAAGCTTTTAGCCTGTTGGTGCCTCGGATCAAGATCCTACTCTAGTCTACACCCCAATGTCATTCCATGCGGAGCCGTGTGTACCCCGCAGCAGAAAAAGATATAAAATATTCAATTAATAAAAATATATTTTGTATAAAAAATATTATTGAATAAAATGAATGGGTGTGGTATAGACGATCTACAATGTCTAAGCCATCATACGGTCGACATGGAGAAAAGGTCAACACGTTTCGGGCACAGTGTCTCGCATTGCTCGGCACAAGGTTACTAAAGGTTATTACTTGTGACATGGGTAGTAAAGGATGGGAAGAGTCCAAAAACATTAAAAAAAAACAACGCCAAAAACATGTATTGCCATGTCGACCTTTCAGATGTTGAACTTATGCAGGTTGAACTATTGACTGTCAAGCTAGGACATTGTAGATCTATAGTCCGGATTCTAAAATTCCAAAATGAATCAAAACACCAGATTTATTAAAGACCATCTCTAAATGCGGCGCTTTAGCCTATCAATGAACTCTTGGGACTGCGATAAAAATGAAATATTCCTGTGCTTAAAAAATAATATGATAAATTACGTAAAGTACATTTGAAGTAAAGTCCTAAAGTCTCATTTCTAATCATGATAGATAATGATAATGATTTTAGGGAGCAATTAAAGTTGATAAAAGAGAGAGCAATATAAGTAAACATATAAGCTTTGGCCAAAGACTTCTGCATGCTAGTTTATATAGTACTGTGCAAAAGTTATAGGCAAGTATGGAAAAAATGCTTTCAAAAATAGAAGTACGGTATTATCTTATTTTTTATAAGTTAATAAAATGTAAAGTGAATGAACAGAAAAGCAATGTAAATCAAATCAATATTTGGTGTGATCACCCTTTACCTTCAAAACAGCAATTCTTGCACACAGTCTTTGAAGGAACTCGGCAGGGAGGTTGTTCCAAACATCTTGGAAGAACAAACCGCAGATCTTCTGTGGATGTACATTAGGCTTGCTTAAATCCTTCTGTCTCATCATGTAATCCTAGACAGACTCAATGTTGAGATCAGGGCTCTGTGGTGGCCATATGATCACTTCCAGGACTCCATGTTCTTCTTTACGCTGAAGACCGTTCTTAATGATATTGGCTGTGTGTTTGGGATCCTGCTGCAGAATAAATTTGAAGTCAGACGCCTCCCTGATGGTATTTCATGATGGATGAATACCTGCCTGTATTTCCCAGCATTGAAGCACAAAGAAACAGGCAACGTTGTGGACCATAAACGCAGTGTGGTCGGCTAAGGAAACTTAGTGCATCAGATGAAAGACACATCAAGCTTACTTCTCTTCAAAATCAGAAGATCTCCAACAGTGCCATCAGCTCAGAAACCAGTGGGACCCAGTACACCCATCTACTGTTTGGAGAAGTCTGGCCAGAAGTGGTCTTCATGGAAGAACTGCGGCCAAAAATTATAACTTCGATGTGAAAACAAGGCCAAGTGACACAATTACAGGTATGCACAAAAACATAGGAAATGGGTGC
Organism: Pseudophryne corroboree; assembly: GCF_028390025.1. NCBI lineage: Eukaryota > Metazoa > Chordata > Amphibia > Anura > Myobatrachidae > Pseudophryne > Pseudophryne corroboree. The sequence goes on from NC_086444.1 coordinate 1,208,096,156, forward strand.
AGAAAAATGGCAGCAGGTGCTCTGGACCGATTCATCAAAATGTGAAATAATTGGCTGTAACAGAAGGCAGTTTGTTCACCGAAGGGCTGGAGAGCAGTACAATAATGAGTGTCTGCAGGCAACAGTGAAGTATGGTAGATGTTCCATGAAAGTTTGGGCCTGCATTTTAGCAAATGGATTTAGGGATTTGATCGGGATTAATAGGGTCTTCAATGCTGAGAAATAGAATCGGATATTTCTCCATCATGCAACACTATCAAGAAGGCGTCTGATTGGCTCCAAATTTATTCTGCAGCAGGAAAATGACCCCAAACATACAACCAGTGTCTTTGAGAACTATTTTCATCGTAAAGAAGCACAAGGAGTCCTGGAAGTGATTATGTGGCCCCCACAGAGTCCTGATCGCAACATCATCGAGTCTGTCTGGGATTACATGAAGAGACAGAAGGATTTGAGAAAGCCTACATCCACAGAAGATCTGTGGTTACTACTTCAAGATGTTTGGAACAACCTCCCTACAGAGTTCATTCAACAACAGTGTGCAAGTGCAGAGATGTAGCCACCCTCATCGTTGCTGCTGCGTCATACAGGCATCCTAGTGGCACCATACAAATAGCACATGTTGGCGAAGTAAGGCATGAAAAGGCGCAGATATACCATACAAGTATGGCTTTTCAATTGCGAAAGTCTTATCTTTATGACACTGAGTTTACTGCTCTTCTTTCCAGGAAAAGAGTAACATAGAATTTCTTAAGCAGATATATCCGCAGTCTCACACTGAATATAGGCATGCTGCGTATCATTTTAATCAACAGGCGCTGCTTGTGCGTCCTATTCACATAACGATGTGCATAAGATGCATTTAAAGCAAAAAAAAAACAACAAAAAAATATGCCCAACGTTAGCAGAGCAACCTGGGAACTGACGGCTCACTCACACCAGACATCTCGCGGTGCAATGCTAACATGCCTTACAAACGAATCCACCATGAGCCATTCGTTTACATACAGTAGTGTTGTGTTTGTCATTTACTAATTAATACACCCAGTCTGTCAAATCAAATGTCACATTGGGGGTGGGACTGGAGGTGGGGGAGGCTGCCTATTAACGCAATGGGGAGGCCCGGGAAGAACCACAGTAAACTCAGTCTCATAAAGGTAAGACTTTTGTAATTTGAAAAGCCACACTTGTATTGTATATCTGTGTAAAAGTAGCATTCACAGTTTTTTTTCCTAATTTTGACTGTATATCTGTGTGCATATCTGAGACTGTATATAGAGTATGATAGAACTTGTTTTGGGAAAATTAGCCAAAAAACTGTGAATGCTACTTTTTACAGATATATAATACAAGTGTTTCCTTAGCGGTAATTGAACGCTAGCTCACGGGCATGGTAATCAGCAGCGTTACCACTATGCCAAGAGAGCCACGGAGACAGTTGACAGACACCTGCAGTGACATAGTGATGTAGCTCATTGTCATTTTTTTATTATAGTGCAGTGTCTCAACTTTATCGCTTATTGTAATGATTTTTTTTCTTTTAGAGCGCTGTGCAGAACTCTGAACTGTGCTGCTTTTCTGTGTGTGCGTCGGAGACGCTAAGCAAAATTTTTCTGTGTTCACATTTCCACTTAATGTAGCAATCTAAACACTACAAGCTTTGCTTGACTTTACAATGGAAACTTCACACATGCGCAATGTTGTTCTTCAAAAGTGACACCTGGTGGACGAACAACAGTATTGCACCCGCCGCAGACTCAATTCATTACACTGTGACTGAATATGCCGTGCTGCAACAAGGCGCAGGGAAACGTAATGCAACCAGTTTTTTGCACTACACACCACACGGAGGATAGACGAGCATGGCTGCCTCTGCACATAGAAGGATTGATGCTGTTTTGAAGGCAAACTGTGGTCATACCAAATATTGATTTGATTTCAATTTCTCTTCTGTTCATTCACTTTGCATTTTGTTAATTGATTAAAAATAAACTATTAACACTTCTATTTGTGAAAGCATTCTTACTTTGCACCATGTTTTCCCACACTTGCCTAAAACATCTGCACAGTACTATATATATATATATATATATATATATATATATATATATATATTTTATTTTACACATACACACACTTCTGTCACATATCATTGCATAGCATCTAACATGGGCCCTCATTCCGAGTTGTTCGCTCGCTAGCTGCTTTTAGCAGCATTACACACGCTAAGCCGCCGCCCTCTGGGAGTGTATCTTAGCATAGCAGAATTGCTAACGAAAGATTAGCAGAATTGCGAATAGAAATTTCTTTGCAGTTTCTGAGTAGCTCCAGACTTACTCCTACACTGCGATCAGCTCAGTCCTTTTCGTTCCTGGTTTGACGTCACACACACGCCCAGCCACTCCCCCGTTTCTCCAGACACTCCCGCGTTTTTCCCTGACACGCCTGCGTTTTTTCGCACACACCCATAAAACGGCCAGTTTCCGCCCAGAAACACCCACTTCCTGTCAGTCACACTACGATCACCAGAACGATGAAAAATCTTCGTTAAGCCGTGAGTAAAATACCAAACTTTTGTGCTAATTTACTTGGCGTAGGCGCACTGCGAACATTGCGCATGCGCAGTTTGCGACTTATCGCACCGATGCAAAGAAAATGAACGAGCGAACAACTCGGAATGAGGGCCCTTGTACACTGTCAGCATTAATTACAATGAAGGGTGTCACTGACATTTAGCATGCCCCCTGCACGGATGAGCCTTATTGCCTGTAACCGTGTATCTCTGACATTTCACGGTCAGGTCACATACAGCATACACGTATCCAGTCTGGCATCAGCACCTCATACTGTACATTATGTTACAGCGTCGAACACAACCCACAGCAGGGCGACAACACAAACGGTATGGGAATCACGATCACACCTAATAAAGGGAAAAGGTGAGACGATCTGTTTAACATGGGTGAATTTTGGTGTCAGGAGTCACAGACATACCCCGTTCGTTCCCCCACTCAGTCTGTATCGGTGTGCTGCTGTCTCCCACACCCGTGTTCCAAGCGAGAAGCCGGTGACCGAATAAAGAAGCCCTGTGATTGCTTTGTGATCAGTCACTTGCACAACAACTGAACGTTACACGGTGAAAATAGCAAATTGCCACTTACAGAGCTTCACTCCAAACTAGACCCCCTTTCAAGGCAGGATGGACCAGGCGGTAAATCATTCCATCCTCACATAAATACTTTTAATCACTGACTGACGAGTATGGACAACAACACGAGCAGAAGTGCAAGAAACCATCGCTGGGCAATGAGATACAGTAACATAATTCAAGGGTTCTGTTTTTAAAGACAATGATGAGTATGTAGCTGATACCATTTATGACTTTACATAACGATTGTAACTGAAAAAGGATGGATAATGTAATCCAACGTCAGTGACACTGACTGACATTGAGGTGCGCAGCTAAGGGAATTATGACGGCTGTCTGCAGAAAGGGTTTTCTCTATAGTCACTGAAAGGAGGAATGCAAAGGGGCAGTGTATGCGGGTAAAGCATTACCACTATGGTCACTGCAAGGAGCACTGCAAAGGTGGATGCTAGAAGCAGTGTGTGTGGATAATGGAAAGCATTCCCTCTATAGTCACTGCAGAGGGGAACACTTTAGGCAGTGTGTGCGGATTATGGAAAGCATTTCCTCTATAGTCACTGCAGAGGGGAAAACTAGAGGCAGTGTGTGCGGATTATGGAAAGCATTTCCTCTATAGTCACTGCACAGGGGAACACTTTAGGCAGTGTGTGCGGATTATGGAAAGCATTTCCTCTATAGTCACTGCAGAGGGGAAAACTAGAGGCAGTGTGTGCGGATTATGGAAAGCATTTCCTCTATAGTCACTGCAGAGGGGAATATTTAGGCAGTGTGTGTGGATTAAGGAAAGCATTTCCTCTATAGTCACTGCAGAGGGGAAAACTAGAGGCAGTGTGTGCGGATTATGGAAAGCATTCCCTCTATAGTCACTGCACAGGGGAACACTTTAGGCAGTGTGTGCGGATTATGGAAAGCATTTCCTCTATAGTCACTGCACAGGGGAACACTTTAGGCAGTGTGTGCGGATTATGGAAAGCATTTCCTCTATAGTCACTGCAGAGGGGAATACTTTAGGCAGTGTGTGCGGATTATGGAAAGCATTTCCTCTATAGTCACTGCAGAGGGGAACACTTTAGGCAGTGTGTGCGGATTATGGAAAGCATTTCCTCTATAGTCACTGCACAGGGGAACACTTTAGGCAGTGTGTGCGGATTATGGAAAGCATTTCCTCTATAGTCACTGCACAGGGGAATACTTTAGGCAGGATGTGCGGATTATGGAAAGCATTTCCTCTATAGTCACTGCACAGGGGAATACTTTAGGCAGTGTGTGCGGATTATGGAAAGCATTTCCTCTATAGTCACTGCACAGGGGAACACTTTAGGCAGTGTGTGCGGATTATGGAAAGCATTTCCTCTATAGTCACTGCAGAGGGGAATACTTTAGGCAGTGTGTGCGGATTATGGAAAGCATTTCCTCTATAGTCACTGCAGAGGAGAATACTTTAGGCAGTGTGTGCGGATTATGGAAAGCATTTCCTCTATAATCACTGCAGAGGGGAATACTTTAGGCAGTGTGTGCGGATTATGGAAAGTATTTCCTCTATAATCACTGCAGAGGGGAATACTTTAGGCAGTGTGTGCGGATTATGGAAAGCATTTCCCTCTATAGTCACTGCAGAGGGGAATACTTTAGGCAGTGTGTGCGGATTATGGAAAGCATTTCCTCTATAGTCACTGCACAGGGGAACACTTTAGGCAGTGTGTGTGGATTATGGAAAGCATTTCCTCTATAGTCACTGCAGAGGGGAATACTTTAGGCAGTGTGTGCGGATTATGGAAAGCATTTCCTCTATAATCACTGCAGAGGGGAATACTTTAGGCAGTGTGTGCGGATTATGGAAAGCATTTCCTCTATAGTCACTGCAGAGGGGAATACTTTAGGCAGTGTGTGTGGATTATGGAAAGCATTTCCTCTATAGTCACTGCACAGGGGAACACTTTAGGCAGTGTGTGCGGATTATGGAAAGCATTTCCTCTATAATCACTGCAGAGGGGAATACTTTAGGCAGTGTGTGTGGATTATGGAAAGCATTTCCTCTATAGTCACTGCAGAGGGGAATACTTTAGGCAGTGTGTGTGGATTATGGAAAGCATTTCCTCTATAGTCACTGCAGAGGGGAATACTTTAGGCAGTGTGTGCGGATTATGGAAAGCATTTCCTCTATAGTCACTGCAGAGGGGAATACTTTAGGCAGTGTGTGTGGATTATGGAAAGCATTTCCTCTATAGTCACTGCAGAGGGGAATACTTTAGGCAGTGTGTGTGGATTATGGAAAGCATTTCCTCTATAGTCACTGCAGAGGGGAATACTTTAGGCAGTGTGTGTGGATTATGGAAAGCATTTCCTCTATAATCACTGCAGAGGGGAATACTAGAGGCAGTGTGTGTGGATTATGGAAAGCATTTCCCCTATAGTCACTGCAGAGGGGAATACTAGAGGCAGTGTGTGTGGATTATGGAAAGCATTTCCTCTATAGTCACTGCAGAGGGGAATACTTTAGGCAGTGTGTGCGGATTATGGAAAGCATTTCCTCTATAATCACTGCAGAGGGGAATACTAGAGGCAGTGTGTGTGGATTATGGAAAGCATTTCCCCTATAGTCACTGCAGAGGGGAATACTAGAGGCAGTGTGTGCGGATTATGGAAAGCATTTCCTCTATAGTCACTGCAGAGGGGAATACTTTAGGCAGTGTGTGCGGATTATGGAAAGCATTTCCTCTATAATCACTGCAGAGGGGAATACTAGAGGCAGTGTGTGTGGATTATGGAAAGCATTTCCCCTATAGTCACTGCAGAGGGGAATACTAGAGGCAGTGTGTGCGGATTATGGAAAGCATTTCCTCTATAGTCACTGCAGAGGGGAATATTTAGGCAGTGTGTGCGGATTATGGAAAGCATTTCCTCTATAGTCACTGCAGAGGGGAATATTTAGGCAGTGTGTGCGGATTATGGAAAGCATTTCCTCTATAGTCACTGCACAGGGGTACACTTTAGGCAGTGTGTGCGGATTATGGAAAGCATTTCCTCTATAGTCACTGCACAGGGGAAAACTAGAGGCAGTGTGTGCGGATTATGGAAAGCATTTCCTCTATAGTCACTGCAGAGGGGAATACTAGAGCCAGTGTGTGTGGATTCCCCTCCGCACTGCGGAGAGGAATGCCAAGGGTAATGTATGCAGAAAGACAGGAAAGGCAAACAAACATACATAGAAGGGCAACTGGGCCACGAGCAATGCATGGAACTGAACTGCATAGTGCAGTGACACAGACTTACAAGCAAGCATATAGGATATGTGACACAACAAAGGAGGTGAAAATAAATAATGAAGAGAAGCCATATTCTCAGCCCACTGCCGCCAGGTGAGGATAGACAGAAAACAGAGACCAAATTGTAAAATCTGCTTCATAACTCATGATCATGGTTGTGTTGCCAAGAGCAATCACTAGGACTACAGTATGGAGATTAAAAAGAAAAAATGTAAACAATCATATGAGAATGTTAAAAGCAGCACAGAGTATATCAGGAGCTGAGTGATGTGTCAGTGAGGACAGGGCTGCATGTGACAGGGGCAGTGACATGATGTGAGGAGGGGAATGGAGGCAGCAGGAAGCCACAGACTGAGAGTTATATAGTGGGAGGAGCAGGGTCCCCAGCAGCACAGAGTATATCAGGAGATGAGTGACGTGTCAGTGAGGACAGGGCTGCATGTGACAGGAGCAGTGACATGATGTGAGGAGGGGAATGGAGGCAGCAGGAAGCCACAGACTGAGAGTTATATAGTGGGAGGAGCAGGGTCCCAGCAGCACAGAGTATATCAGGAGATGAGTGATGTGTCAGTGAGGACAGGGCTGCATGTGACAGGAGCAGTGACATGATGTGAGGAGGGGAATGGAGGCAGCAGGAAGCCACAGTGTGTTATATAGTGGAAGGAGCAGGGTCCCCAGCAGCACAGAGTAATGCAGCACACCTCTTGTCACACTGATGCTGAAATATTTTGGTGTTAATGATGCAGGAGGATTGTGTTACATGCACATTAGTACAGTAGTTCCTTCTGAACAGAAGTAACCTGTGGCTATTTAAATTGTGCAGAACTACAAACCCCAGCATACGGCGCCAACCAAGGAATGCTGTAATGTGCAGTTCAACAACAAGCTGCCTACAGTACAAGTTAATGCAGATGAGAAAAATAAAAGGAATAGCGTGGAAAGCGCGTGCCCGTCCAAGCTGCTAACGCTAGACCTATCACTTATTTATTACCCAAGAGCGAGGGAACAACAAACTGCGCAGCAGCAGATCTACTTCCAGATAAAGAGGTCACAGGGCAAAGTGTGCTTCCTGCAAAGGAACATGACCAATCCCTGCGGCTGGGATCCCCTGGTAGCACACTGACCCATGGAACTCTCCTTACACTAGAGTACCTGTAACCAGTCAGTAACAGGAGTAATGACCCAGTGCAGCGTCCTTCTGCATCCCTGGAATCACACACACATATACAGGAGCCCCTTATGCCTGAGCAAGCCCTGGCATTCCTCTACACCAGTCTCCAGTATGGGACTTCACATGAGACGGAGACCTTCTCCGGAGAGACTGGCAGTGTATGGGCTGCTAGAGGGGGAGCTGCGGCCTTGTGCAGTAAGGGGCACTGTGCTCACAGCTTCCTGCTTCCAGAGCACTGGGGGCCCCAGCTATCTGCACTTCCCGTAGCGGAGGCTCCCTGCCTTGCGCTGCCTGTAACCGCTGGTGAGGTTACCACGCATCACCTAAACTTTTATTTTATCTGGCTGCTATTTTCTAAATATAAAGCCTGTACTTGTTGTTATAGCGCTCCCTGCCTTTTATATTCAGGTCGGACTCTAAGCTAATTTACTACTGAGCGGCCAATGTTACTCCATACTCTTCTGCTAGACGTAACGCTGTAACTGTAAACCGGAGTCATTTACGCTATATATGACCGGAGTCATTGCGTTATATAAATAAATACAGTACAACATATGTAGTGCCCCCATTGTGTAGTATATTGTTCTGTCCCGGTGAGGGGTAAAGCGAGATACACAGTAGTCCGCCTGGCTAGTGAGGAAGGTAGCCTAGGGCTGCAGCCAGTGCAGGATCAGGGACAGGAGGCAGCTGCCATACATGTCTGCATTTGCTGTAGGTGAGGTACAACAGGACAGGTGATTACGGCTGTGCATCTGTCACTGAGGCTGCATGCCCTGACAATGGCTGCTTAATCACGCTGGAGAAAGAGAAGAGCGCATCAAATCCCTGGACGGTGTCCTCTCCCTTCCCTGCAGGAGGGCGTGAGACAAAGGCATGGATTATACAGCACACAGGATGGTGAGCCGGGTGACTATAGTGCAAGTCTCCGTGCTCCTAACCAGCTCACTGAGAACACACAATCACTAATGACAGAGGGACGTCTGCAACACATGGGACTACAAGCAGAGACGTGAGACTGGCTGATATACTCTGTGCTGCTCTCCACTGGTTTATAGTGACCCCACCCAACTCTGTAACAGAAGACTGGGAGAAGCCATTTGCAGGTGGTCACAGTGCTGCAGCGCACTCCCTATAAAACACCACTATATGGGCAGCACGGTGGCCCAACTGTTAGCTTGCTGCCTTACAGCACTGAGATCTTGGGTTCAATTCCCACTGTGGTCCTATCAGTGTGGAGTTTGTATGTTCTCTCCATGTTTCTGTGGTTATTTTCCCCCCATGTTTCTGTGGTATTCCTTTTACAAACCAAAACCACACTGGAAAGGTAATTGACTTTTAACAAAAAAAACAAAAAAACAACTAACCCTAGTGTGTACGTGTTAGCGAATGAAGATTGTAAGCTCCACTGGGGCAGGGACCGATGTGAATGGCTACAAAATATTCTCTGTACAGCGCTATGGAATATGTATGCTCTATGTAAAATATCTGTTCAGAAATAAATATGCGACCACCACATTTATATTACAGGCCCTGGCTGTGCCTGCGTCCCTTTAATAATAGCAGTCACACGTAAGCAGAAAACAAAATCAATGACATAATTTGTGTGTGTACACACGTGTCTGAGTGTGTGTACGTACTGTGTGCGGCTGGGTTCCGTCGTCTATTCTGTAGCAGGTAGAACATAAGCTCAGCAGCGGAGGGCTCCTTTGGTCAACACATTTCTCTAAACCCTCACTTACATATAGGCATGCTTATTAATATAACCTATTGGAAACGAATACAAAAGTACTTAGACAACCCATCCAGCTAAAACACCATTCAGGATCTACTTACAGCTGCCATGGATGGATCAACACTGCCATCTAGTGGCTACATTCAAATAGCACACCGAAAAGCGTGTGAATAATTTCAAGTATGCAGTACAGTGACGGTGAGGAGAGTAACGCTCACATTCAGGTATGTCTCCACAGACTCAGAGAGCGGTCATCACTTAAACTCTGTCGTTACTAAAAGCAGCAATCGCTGAGCATAATACATTGTGTACAATGACGCTTCATATGTAGTGTCAGCTTACAGCAGACACGCTGTCCTTTAGAGGAACAGATGAAGGGAGAGGGAACTGCCAGCATTCATACAACTGAATACCTTCAATAAAAGGACTATATGGCCCCAAGGTCATCAGTGCTCTGCTGAAGAAACCGTTTCTAGTGCTGGGATCTAGGAGAAATAACCTCCTGGTGGTACGCACAGCGGCTGGCGTTACGAAATGGATCTCGGTTTATATTGATAATAGAGGTGTGGCTATTAAATAACGAGACTGTACGTGTAAAAAATAAACTGAGTGATTTAAAAGGGAGTGGAGGAATACTGACCTTGGACTATCCCCAAAAAGGTTTTGCAAGTCTCACCCCTCCTGCACAGATTGTTTGTTGTCACAAAACCTTGGAAGAAGTTGTGTTTTCCCTGTGTGTCTTAAAAATGCTTAGTTAAAAAAGTACAGCAATGTGTTAATTATTGTCACTAAATAGAACAAAATGGCCACCAAATCTTTCTGTATGCTAACCGAGCCTCACGGGGAAGACTGTATACACGTGTGTTTGAGCGGCACAAAAGGTTTAGGGACGGTAGAGAGGATGGCGAACGTCCCGGAAAGGGCCTTGCACATCATAAATGAAAATTACAATGCACCAGCCCGCACGGCTCTCTCTGTGAAGCAGTATTTGGCCGAGAAGCAGATTGCAGTGCTAGAAAACCCTCCATACTCACCAGACCTACCACCGCGTGACTTTTCTTTCCCTAAAGTCAAATCTGTACTCACGGGAACCGGTTTTGCCTCAGTTATCCGGGTAAAGAAGAAAATGATGGCGAGACAGAGGACAGATAATTAGCTACAGCACGGCTTTGACCAATGGAAAATAGTGGTGTGTGGGTGCAGAAAGAGATTACATAGAAGGAGAAGGTAGTTAAAACGTAATTAAATGTAAGTGACAGCATCAGTCTCGTTATTTAATAACCATTACTCATGAATGTTGTAGAATATGTGGCGCCCTCTGTGGACGAGAAAATTGACATTCTAGTCTGTCACGAATGTGGGTTACTTATCTTTACCGATTACCACAGAGGGTATGGCCACCACACAAAACAATCACCATTCTTAGCACAGGAATAGCACAAAGGGGCTAATTCCGAGTTGATCGCAGCAGCAAATTTGTTAGCAGTTGGGCAAAACCATTTGCACTGCAGGTGGGGCAGATATAACATGTGCAGAGAGAGTTAGATTTGGGTGGGGTGTGTTCAAACTGAAATCTAAATTGCAGTGTAAAAATAAAGCAGCCAGTATTTACCCTGCACAGCAACAAAATAACGTACCAAAATCTAACTCTCTCTGCACATGTTATATCTGCCCCCCCTGCAGTGCACATGGTTTACCCAACTGCTAACAAATTTGATGCTGCGATCAACTCGGAATTACCCCCAAAGTCCAGTTGCAGATGTGTCCTCTAACAGCTTTTCTCCGCACGCTACAAGTCGCGTTACACACAACGCGTGAGTGCCATATTACTTGGTAGCACTGAGCAACTTTTTTTGCATTTTTTCAGCAAAAATGCATTTTAGACGCACAGTAATGTAATACGACGCACGAGCAGCTTCTGTTGATTATAATGATATGCAGCATGCCTATATTGTGTGTGTGGCTGCGACTGTATCTGCATACAAAATGCTCTGCTATAGTGTTTTCATGGAAAACACTAACGTTGCATTTCGGATGCAGATAGAGCCGCACTTACACACAGAATATAGGCATGCTGCATATCATTTTAAATCCGCAGAAACTGCTTGTGCGTCCTGTTACATTACTGTGCATCTAAGACATATTGGCGTGGATAAAACGCAAAAAAAAAAAAAAAAGACGCTCAGCGCTATCTAGTATGGCCACGGAATGGCGAGAGTTCAAGGGCTACATCTGTGTAGTGATAAAGAGAAATGTGACCTCTGGCGCTACGCGGTAGTGAAAGAATAGAAGTTACAGCTTTGTGTATAATTTAGTAAAATTGATTTTGAACAGTATAGATGGGGGTTACCCTGGAAATTGATCCTTAAAAATGTATAAACCTGCTAGCGCACCAGAAATGATGTAGTTCTTAGTACATACAATTCTAAAGTACACTGTCAATATATATATATATATATATATATATATATATATATATATATATATGGGGATGGTGCGGTAGGTGATTTCTTACTTAGATACGATGTAAAAGGGGACGCTGTAGGAGGGGGGGGGAAGGGGGACGGAGGGGGACGAGTATGAACAGTAAAGAACAAAATGCACCTATATATTAAAAATACATTACATTTTTTTTTCCAAATAGCACGGTAGTGCAATATAGTCTTTTTAGCTGTTAGCGCTAATGTTCAATGCGTTAACAATTGTCCCTCTCCCGGGTTTCTTAATGCCCGGTTTTTCCTATGTGTGGGGTCCGTGGGCATTAGAGAGCGTGTTCGCTCCCCTTGCAAGGAGTCTCTTCCTCCACCCGTTTTAGGTCTGTCTGTGTGGTAAAGATATATACTTTGTCCAGCGTCTTTTCAAAAAAACAATGTCCGTTTAAGTTGTAGTTCACTTACACAGCTTCGTCCCTTACGGGACTGTTGATCTTTTCTCTTCGTGCGGTAGTAAGTTGAAGCGTCTCTCCCCTGGAGTGTCTACTGCAGGCGCCTGCAGGGCTGGTCCTCGTGGAGTTTGCGGCCGGCGTCTTCCAGGGGTTCAGGATCTCCGGGTCGGAGGCGGGTGTCGGGGGGCGTGGTCCAACGCGTTTCACTCGGCTAAGGGGTGCCGTGCTTCGTCAGGGACTCGGTAGTGGTGTGGGTGTGGGTTGCTGAATTATAGGGTCTAGTCCTCACTGATTGGTTTCTCCCGCTGTCCATTAAATACTAGCTTCCTGGGTCCGTTGAACTTTAATGTCCAGGGAGCCTGGTTTACAGGTCACCTGCCAACAGACTACTGGCTTTCCTACATCTGTGTAGTGCTTGTTCACCAAAAACCTACATAAAGGAAGCTGCTCCTTGGTCTACAAACACTGGGTGCTGTGAAGTGGACAGATACCAGAGAGGCCACGTCACGTTTCGCAGCTACGTCTGGAATAGTAACTGTGGAACAGGTGTAAGTCTGCGTGTCACATGCGTCCAGCACAAGGCGACATATACAGCCTGGGCTGGTGCAACCAGCGGCATTACAGCCCTTTACCTCGCAGGACACGCTGGGAAATGTACACCTGGATGTTTGCTTTACAATATTAACATTGTAGATATCTCTGGCACCTAGACACCAGATTGCATGCAGATACAGAACATAAGCAGCACCTCTAGGACCACGCGCAGATGGTAACAGGGATGCAGCTACTGCCGTGATCTTACATAAACTCTCTGTTTTCATCTCTATAGATTAAGCCACTGGGTAATTTAGCACAAGTGACATTTTACTTGTAAACTTGCTAAATGTCTTGACTTTGCTCCGGGCACAGAGCGGCATTTGGAAGCCACAAACAGCGGCGCCATCCTCGGTACAGCAGCAGCTTGAATGTGACTTTGGGAAGATTAGGGAACATGAACTGATGAGGCATGAGGTGGGGGTGGTAGGGAAGCGCTGTGTACAGATTGTGAAAAGCTACTACGTGCCCCTCCTCTACTCCACAGCTTATTACTACGTGTCCCCCCTCTACTCCACAGCTTACTACGTGTCCCCCCTCTACTCCACAGCTTATTACTACGTGTCCCCCCTCTACTCCACAGCTTATTACTACGTGTCCCCCCTCTACTCCACAGCTTATTACTACGTGTCCCTCCTCTACTCCACAGCTTATTACTACGTGCCCCTCCTCTACTCCACAGCTTATTACTACGTGTCCCCCCTCTACTCCACAGCTTATTACTACTGCACCGAACTGCAACTAAAACCATGAAGGTGGCCACATATTACACAGCACTATGGGGGTAATTCAGGCTACATCGCTGCAGCAGAAGCCACCGCAGTCTCCGGGTCACTGTGAGCAGCCTGTATGTCAGTGACTGACTCCCCCATTACCTCCGCTGTGTGAGGACAGGGGGTGACACCAGCCGGGTCACTGTGATCAGCCTGTATGTCAGTGACTCCCCCATTACCTCCGCTGTGTGAGGACAGGGGGTGACACCAGCCGGGTCACTGTGAGCAGCCTGTATGTCAGTGACTCCCCCATTACCTCCGCTGTGTGAGGACAGGGGGTGACACCAGCCGGGTCACTGTGAGCAGCCTGTATGTCAGTGACTCCCCCATTACCTCCGCTGTGTGAGGACAGGGGGTGACACCAGCCAGGTCACTGTGAGCAGCCTGTATGTCAGTGACTCCCCCATTACCTCCGCTGTGTGAGGTCAGGGGGTGACACCAGCCGGGTCACTGTGAGCAGCCTGTATGTCAGTGACTCCCCCATTACCTCCGCTGTGTGAGGACAGGGGGTGACACCAGCCGGGTCACTGTGAGCAGCCTGTATGTCAGTGACTCCCCCATTACCTCCGCTGTGTGAGGACAGGGGGTGACACCAGCCGGGTCACTGTGAGCAGCCTGTATGTCAGTGACTCCCCCATTACCTCCGCTGTGTGAGGACAGGGGGTGACACCAGCCGGGTCACTGTGAGCAGCCTGTATGTCAGTGACTCCCCCATTACCTCCGCTGTGTGAGGACAGGGGGTGACATTAGCCGGGTCACTGTGAGCAGCCTGTATGTCAGTGACTCCCCCATTACCTCCGCTGTGTGAGGTCAGGGGGTGACACCAGCCGGGTCACTGTGAGCAGCCTGTATGTCAGTGACTCCCCCATTACCTCCGCTGTGTGAGGACAGGGGGTGACACCAGCCGGGTCACTGTGAGCAGCCTGTATGTCAGTGACTCCCCCATTACCTCCGCTGTGTGAGGACAGGGGGTGACACCAGCCGGGTCACTGTGAGCAGCCTGTATGTCAGTGACTCCCCCATTACCTCCGCTGTGTGAGGACAGGGGGTGACACCAGCCGGGTCACTGTGAGCAGCCTGTATGTCAGTGATTCCCCCATTACCTCCGCTGTGTGAGGACAGGGGGTGACACCAGCCGGGTCACTGTGATCAGCCTGTATGTCAGTGACTGACTCCCCCATTACCTCCGCTGTGTGAGGACAGGGGGTGACACCAGCCGGGTCACTGTGAGCAGTCTGTATGTCAGTGACTCCCCCATTACCTCCGCTGTGTGAGGACAGGGGGTGACACCAGCCGGGTCACTGTGATCAGCCTGTATGTCAGTGACTCCCCCATTACCTCCGCTGTGTGAGGACAGGGGGTGACACCAGCCGGGTCACTGTGAGCAGCCTGTATGTCAGTGACTCCCCCATTACCTCCGCTGTGTGAGGACAGGGGGTGACACCAGCCGGGTCACTGTGATCAGCCTGTATGTCAGTGACTCCCCCATTACCTCCGCTGTGTGAGGTCAGGGGGTGACACCAGCCGGGTCACTGTGAGCAGCCTGTATGTCAGTGACTCCCCCATTACCTCCGCTGTGTGAGGACAGGGGGTGACACCAGCCGGGTCACTGTGAGCAGCCTGTATGTCAGTGACTCCCCCATTACCTCCGCTGTGTGAGGACAGGGGGTGACACCAGCCGGGTCACTGTGAGCAGCCTGTACAGATGGGTCCACGGTTATCTTGACTAGTTTTCTGCGCCTAGGCACAACATGGTTTATTAACATAAACCCTTCATTTATTGTTCTCAGCTGCAATACAATACAGAGAACAATACAGAGAACAATACATCAGGGATTAAGTCATTACAGCAGGGGATTAAGTCCGACTGCCTAGTCTCAGTTAATCCTATTAAAGGTCAAGATAAATGTGGACCCATCTGTATGTCAGTGATTCCCCCATTACCTCCGCTGTGTGAGGACGGGGGGTGACATCAGCCGGGTCACTGTGAGCAGCCTGTATGTCAGTGACTGACTCCCCTGAGGCTTACTGGAGTGTGTCCTGTGACTGCTGCTGGGTATACACTGTATATTACGGCCTGCTGCTGGTCTATACAGCAATAAATAGTACAAGTAAATGGTAGCAGGTCATTGCTTTCCCTGGAGAGTAAGTGTAATGTGCACAGATATCACTTATCACATGAGGCGTGGGACCATTCAGTAAAGCAGGAGGCCGCTATTTAAGGTGCAATTTGAATGGAATTTTCCTTTCTGGTAGGAATTCTCCAGGCGGTGATACAGGACAGGGATCATCTCTAGTTATCTATGGAGCAGAGTTACTGGAAGTGGAATGTGTCAAACATCAGAAATGACAGTACATGTAATACACAGAGAAAACTATGTAACACTACCACCTGTTACACTACTGCACTGATGGGATATGTACAGAACTCCTATTATGAGAATGTGTTTTCCTACAAAAATATACTAAACTCCAGAGGACAGGAAAATATGTACAGATAATAGAATAGAATATCATGTACTATATACTTCCCTGAGTGTGGCCTGATGTCCTTATTCCAAAATTGTATCCATCAACTACAGATCCCAGCCGAACAGCGCCCCTAGAGGGCAGATTCTCATAGCAATCAGGATTACTGCACATTTCATATACAGGTTGAGTATCCCTTATCCAAAATGCTTGGGACCAGAGGTATTTTGGATATCGGATTTTTCCGTATTTTGGAATAATTGCATACCATAATGAGATATCATGGTGATGGGACCTAAATCTAAGCACAGAATACATTTATGTTACATATACACCTTATACACACAGCCTGAAGGTCATTTTAGCCAATATTTTTTATAACTTTGTGCATTAAACAAAGTGTGTACATTCACACAATTCATTTATGTTTCATATACACCTTATACACACAGCCTGAAGGTCATTTAATACAATATTTGTAATAACTTTGTGTATTAA
Organism: Pseudophryne corroboree; assembly: GCF_028390025.1. Taxonomy (NCBI): domain Eukaryota; kingdom Metazoa; phylum Chordata; class Amphibia; order Anura; family Myobatrachidae; genus Pseudophryne; species Pseudophryne corroboree. The sequence continues at coordinate 1,208,112,691 of NC_086444.1, forward strand.
ACAAAGTTTGTGTACATTGAGCCATCAAAAAACAAAGGTTTCACTATCTCACTCTCACTCAAAAAAGTCAGTATTTCGGAATATTCCGTATTTCGGAATATATGGATATGGGATACTCAACCTGTAATAATACACAAGCTTTTACAGGTTTAAACGGAACTATTCTTCAAAATGAGTCGCAGAGGCTTATATAATGTATATCTGCCATCTACACACAGTTGAGGGAGCAATTATATAGTCCCAAATGCAGTAATTCCCAGTATGTAGCGTCCTGCTGCCTCTAATCCCCTCCACACATCATGTCACTGCCCCTGTCACATGCAGCCCTGTCCTCACTGACACATCACTCATCTCCTGATATACTCTGTGCTGCTGGGGACGCTGCTCCTCCCACTATATAACTCTCAGTCTGTGGCTGCTGCCTCCATTCCCCTCCTCACATCAAGTCACTGCCCCTGTCACATGCAGCCCTGTCCTCACTGACACATCACTCATCTCCTGATATACTCTGTGCTGCTGGGGACCCTACTCCTCCCACTATATAACACTCTGTGGCTTCCTGCTGCCTCCATTCCCCTCCTCTCATCATGTCACTGCCCCTGTCACATACAGCCCTGTCCTCACTGACACATCACTCATCTCCTGATATACTCTGTGCTGCTGGGGACCCTACTCCTCCCACTATATAACACTCTGTGGCTTCCTGCTGCCTCCATTCCCCTCCTCACATCATGTCACTGCCCCTGTCACATGCAGCCCTGTCCTCACTGACACATCACTCATCTCCTGATATACTCTGTGCTGCTGGGGACCCTGCTCCTCCCACTATATAACTCTCAGTCTGTGGCTTCCTGCTACCTCCATTCCCCTCCTCACAGCATGTTACTGCCCCTGTCACATGCAGCCCTGTCCTCACTGACACATCACTCATCTCCTGATATACTCTGTGCTGCTGGAGACCCTGCTCCTCCCACTATATAACTCTCAGTCTGTGGCTTCCTGCTGCCTCCATTCCCCTCATCACATCATGTCACTGCCCCTGTCACGTGCAGTCCTGTCCTCACTGACACATCACTCATCTCCTGATATACTCTGTGCTGCTGGGGACTCTGCTCCTTCCACTATATAACTCTCAGTCTGTGGCTTCCTGCTGCCTCCATTCCTCTCCTCACATCATGTCACTGCCCCTGTCACATGCAGCCCTGTCCTCACTGACACATCACTCATCTCCTGATATACTCTGTGCTGCTGGGGACCCTGCTCCTCCCTCTATATAACTCTCAGTCTGTGGCTTCCTGCTGCCTCCATTCCCCTCCTCACATTATGTCACTGCCCCTGTCACATGCAGCCCTGTCCTCACTGACATCACTCATCTCCTGATATACTCTGTGCTGCTGGGGACCCTACTCCTCCCACTATATAACACTCTGTGGCTTCCTGCTGCCTCCATTCCCCTCCTCACATCATGTCACTGCCCCTGTCACATGCAGCCCTGTCCTCACTGACACATCACGCATCTCCTGATATACTCTGTGCTGCTGGGGACCCTGCTCCTCCCTCTATATAACTCTCAGTCTGTGGCTTCCTGCTGCCTCCATTCCCCTCCTCACATCATGTCACTGCCCCTGCCCCTTTCTAGGACCGTATCCCTGCTTCCTGCATTACCGCTGTCACCATTACGTCTGCATATGATCTATTTACCACACTGAAGACTGCGTTAAAGAGAACGCCACTCAAAGTAAATGTCATCAGCTTATCCAGAGCTACTTCCGAGAGGTGTCCAGAGCCGTCCCCTGCAGGGTGTTCCCCTCCGAGAGCTGTGTGTCCCCTAAATCTGCTCCTAAGCAACAATGGGGCGTCAAGGAAACATTACATTTGCAAACGAAAATAAGAGTTAAGATCCACAGGGAGAACTTTGATCTCCACCAGCATATCACAAGGGGGTAAGGTATGTTAGATAGACTAGACTTAGGTCGACAGAGTGCAGGTCGACCACTATTAGTCGACAGTAAGTAGGTCGACATGGTTTCTAGGTCAACAGGGACTCATGAGTTTAATTGTTTTTGGTGTCGTTTTCTTCGTAGAGTGACCGGGACCCCCAATTAGTGCACCGCATTTGCTCGCCATGCTTCGGGCAAGGTTACTTTTTCCAATTGTAGTCCACGTGGATCGTAAAGTATGAACAAAAGTTTAAAAAATGGAAACAAAATGTGAAAAACTCATGTCGAGCTACTTACTGTCGACCAATAGTGGTCGACCTAGACCTTGTCGACCCAAAGACTGGACCCCATCACAAGGTTATTCCTGTGGATAGCTATGGATCCTGAAGAAAATAAGTTATGGTAAAACTTACCTTTGTTAACTTTTTCTTTGAGGTCCACAGTATCCACAAGAATAACCTTGGGGTATGCTGGTGGAGACCAAGATTATCCCTGTGGATACCTATGGACCGTGAAGAAGAAATATGTATTTAACCACTTGCTTGGCATGGTGGCATCAGATGCGAAGACACCAGCAAGTGCTTTATCTGTCCTGGTCGCACACTATAAGACCAGTCCGATAAACAGGGTGTGCAGCTGCACGGAAGAGAAACCTCCTTCTGCTGCCGCTCTCATTGGGTCAGCACAGCAGGACACCCCACCCAGAGGCTGCAGACAATAGCAGCCGCTGGGGAAGCATAAATTAATCAGTAATTAGTCATCCTCAAGCGTGACCCGCTGGGAGAACCTGAGGGTGGGCCCCCCTGCGCTAGCATATCAGGGAACAGCAAATCGCTGGGTAACTAATACGGCGAGGCGAGAAATTAGACGTCAGCGATAAAAACCTCTTTTACACAAATTGAAGTTCTCATTTTTATTGTTGCACCCAAAATCTATAAGAATAAAGAGAAAAAACAAAACTCCAAACAACTAAGACAGAAAGCCTCAGATATTTTATTGGAACTAGTATTGATTAAAGCGCGTTATGGGACCATTCCATCTATAATTCATGTTCTCTTTATTGCCCGAGATCCTGACTCTGGCCCGAGACAGAGTCTTTAACTAGTCTGTTACTGAAACACTGTGAATTATTTATGGAATGATTAAGTCCCCGTGACACGGAGAGTCATTAAGGGCCACAATTAAGAAGCTTCTTATTACGCCGAGTTGTAGAGAAGACAATAGTGAAACATTATGAAATGTGGAGCTTTATACGACAGCCATAAAGGGCATTGAATAGGAAGGCACCCTTAAATAAATCCTAATAATTATCAGCGTACGGCAGAGACTCCGGAGACCGTTCATCAGGGCACAGACAGAAGACGGGACTCACTCAGACTTATTGTGTTTCTTTGTTACAGATTGTGAATGGATAGAAGGCGATATGCAGAGGGTCCGGGGCAGTGCAGCAGGATAACGGGTGGGGCACCGGGTCAGAGGGACCAGCAGGTGCGCAGGAGGCGGTTCTCCTGTCACTGCGTATAGACTCAGATTTATAGTGAAAGGGGACCAGACTTTCGATAAGAACGATGTGTGAGGCTGTGACACCGACCGTAGCCCTAGAGACGTGGCCCTTCTAAAACGCCTGCAATCAGGGACACAAGCCCACGGACATCCCTGTATCTCCTATCCATCTAACTCTGTGGAATATATTTACTAAAGGTCGCTTTAGTTTTAACATCGGTTTTACCATCCACCTATTTACTAAGGTCCAAGCCAAAGAAAAACAGACCAAATACAGTAGCTCTCTTATTATCAATGTTTCTTTAGTTAAGAGAGCCCTATATTGAGCAGCGACTGGTACTGCTGGAAGCTGGAGTCCTATACTGGGCAGTGACTGGTACTGCAGGAAGCTGGAGTCCTATACTGAGCAGCGACTGGTACTGCTGGAAGCTGGAGTCCTATACTGGGCAGTGACTGTCACTGCTGGAAGCTGGAGTCCTATACTGGGCAGTGACTGGTACTGCAGGAAGCTGGAGTCCTATACTGGGCAGTGACTGGTAATGCTGGAAGCTGGAGTCCTATACTGGATAGAGACTGGTACTGCTGGAAGCTGGAGTCCTATACTGGATACAGACTGGCACTGCTGGAAGCTGGAGTCCTATACTGGATACAGACTGGCACTGCTGGAAGCTGGAGTCCTATACTGGGCAGTGACTGGTACTGCTGGAAGCTGGAGCCCTATACTGAGCAGCGACTGGTACTGCTGGAAGCTGGAGTCCTATACTGGGCAGTGACTGGCACTGCTGGAAGCTGGAGTCCTATACTGGGCAGCGACTGGTACTGCTGGAAGCTGGAGTCCTATACTGGGCAGTGACTGGCGCTACTGGAAGCTGGAGTCCTATACTGGGCAGTGACTGGCACTGCTGGAAGCTGGAGTCCTATACTGGGCAGTGACTGGCGCTACTGGAAGCTGGAGTCCTATACTGGGCAGTGACTGGCACTGCTGGAAGCTGGAGTCCTATACTGGGCAGTGACTGGCACTGCTGGAAGCTGGAGTCCTATACTGGGCAGTGACTGGCACTGCTGGAAGCTGGAGTCCTATACTGGGCAGTGACTGGCACTGCTGGAAGCTGGCATCCTATACTGGGCAGTGACTGGCACTGCAGGAAGCTGGAGTCCTATACTGGGCAGTGACTGGCACTGCTGGAAGCTGGAGTCCTATACTGGGCAGTGACTGGCACTACTGAAAGCTGGAGTCCTATACTGGGCAGCGACTGGTACTGCTGGAAGCTGGAGTCCTATACTGGGCAGTGACTGGCGCTACTGGAAGCTGGAGTCCTATACTGGGCAGTGACTGGCACTGCTGGAAGCTGGAGTCCTATACTGGGCAGCGACTGGTACTGCTGGAAGCTGGCATCGTATACTGGGCAGTGACTGGCACTGCTGGAAGCTGGAGTCCTATACTGGATAGAGACTGGTACTGCAGGAAGCTGGCATCCTATACTGGGCAATGACTGGTACTGCAGGAAGCTGGAGTCCTATACTGGGCAGTGACTGGCACTGCTGGAAGCTGGGGTCCTATACTGGGCAGTGACTGGCACTACTGGAAGCTGGAGTCCTATACTGGGCAGTGACTGGCACTGCTGGAAGCTGGAGTCCTATACTGGGCAGTGACTGGTACTGCTGGAAGCTGGAGTCCCATACTGGGCAGTGACTGGTACTGCTGGAAGCTGGAGTCCTATACTGGGCAGTGACTGGTACTGCTGGAAACTGGGGCGCCCTGGGACTGGGAACAGGAATATCACACAGAAAAGACAGTGACAGTCACACAGCACAATTAGTAGATAGATAGTACTGGGCTTGGGAGTTCCAGGAGAACAACAAAGTATTGTTACTACACAGCCTCATCAGGGCCAGATTAAGGTGTGTAGGGGCCCCAGGGCAACTAACTTGTGGGGCCCCTACCAATAAAACTGTCACTATGATACACTGGTGACGTTAATAAAAAGTACTGTACTGTATAATGTGTAAATACTCAAAGCACCACTAGTGTGTTAAATAAACTTACTGCCCCAAGTTCACATTATGCCACAGTGCCCCCATGATTGTAATATGGCCGTGTGTGTGGAGCTCCCGGACAACCACACCAGCCGCCCTATTTAATCCAGCATGGAGTATCACCCTCTTTATGCAATAAAAAGCATAACTAATTAGAAAAACAGAAGAAAAAAAAATATTATTCCCAGCATTGCAGGAATAACACAAGTTCTGCATGCCAGACAGCAGGATTACCTGAGGACAGCTGTATGGAACTAGCTTACTGTGGAAGGTTTATGGGCAGAAACCCATCCAGAGAATGTATTATGCTGCACAATACTGATTATTTTCCTGGACAATCTCAGCTAGGGGCATTTATAAAGCTGTATATGATTAATATAAATGACCACCCTCTAGAGGCAAGGCAGCGCGCGCACACATAGGCCCAGATTTCTCAGCCAATCAGCTTCTGTCATTTTTATAACCCAGCCTGTGGCACGGCAGTTAGGAGCTGATTGGTTGGTAATTTATCTCTCTCCAAGGTTTGATAAATCCGGTGCATTCATGTATGCATGATCACCCACTCACTATATCGCACAAGTTGTGCTATTATTAAATTAAATATAGAGTGTTACTGAGCATGTAAACAGGGCCGGTTCCGGGGCTTCTTGCGCCCTGGGCGGCATTAGGGGGCGTGGTTTCATATAGGGGGCGTGGTCAGTTACGCCCCCTGTACTGTAGTAGGATGTGCGGTGCGCGATGACATCATCGTACACCGCACAGCAAAGGTCCTCTCCACGAAGGAAAACTAGACGCTAAGCGTCAACGCGCACCGCACATCATTACAGTTAAGGTCCTCTCCAGGAAGAGAAACTTGACGCGTAGCGTCTAGTTTCCCTTCACAGCGGGCAGCCCACGAAAGGAAACTAGACGCGTAGTTTCCCTTCACAGCGGGCAGCGGGGGGCACCACAGCAGCAGCGGATCTTGCCATGGTGCGGCGCCCTCCGGATGAGCTGATTGGTTGGTAACTTATCACTCTCCAAGGTCTGATAAATCCGGTGTATTCATGTATGCATTATCACCCACTCACTATATCGCACAAGTTGTGCTATTATTAAATTAAATATAGAGTGTTACTGAGCATGTAAACAGGGCCGGTTCCGGGGCTTCTTGCGCCCTGGGCGGCATTAGGGGGTGTGGCTTCATACAGGGGGCGTGGTCAGTTACGCCCCCTGTACTGTAGTAGGATGTGCGGTGCGTGATGACGTCATCGCGCACCGCATAGAAAAGGTCCTCTCCACGAAGGAAAACTAGACGCTACGCGTCAACGCGCACCGCACATCATTACAGTTAAGGTCCTCTCCAGGAAGGGAAACTAGACGCGTAGCGTCTAGTTTCCCTTCACAGCAGCAGCGGATCTTGACATGGTGCGGCGCCCTCCGGAAGGCGGCGCCCCGGGCAAAAGTCCTGCTTGCCCGTGGCAAGATCCGCTACTGCATGTAAAGCACAAACACAACACCTGAACCAGACTTTGTTACAAAAAAATCAGACATACAGGACACTTCCAATCCTGTAATAATATCTAGACAGCTACAAAAATTATAGAAAATCCTAGGGCGGTCCCTGGGGTACAAGACGGGAAGCAGATCTTGATGTGAGTGGCTGGGATAGAGCCCTGTAATTGTCTATATACATGCACGGTCACATTCACACCCAGGGACAGAAGCAGCTGCTTCCTGCAAGACACGCTCATTACTGCGCACACCACTTGACCTGTTACACAGGCTGTAATGGGGCCACTGTGACAGCGTGGGAGAGAGCGGCCGGCACTCTGGTGCCATAAACAGAGCAGGGAGCCAAATCTCCTTTCGTGCAGACAGAAAGCAAGCAGGACGCAAGACAGGACAGCCTGGTGTCATCATAGAGCATGACCGCTATCCTCTGTAATCGCAGTAACTGCTTATATATCCCTGGACTGCGGACAAGCCATAGGCTACACTATGCATTTCCACACCGTGTCCACATCATCACTGTCCAGCTGAATAAAACATCCGTTTCCATTAAATCCTGATAAGCGATCTATCTTTTTAGACCAATTCAGGTTGAGTATCCCTTATCCAAAATGCTTGGGACCAGAGGTATTTTGGATATGGGATTTTTCTGTATTCTGGAATAATTGCATACCATAATGAGATATCATGGAGATGGGACCTAAGTCTAAGCACTTAATGCATTTATGTTCCATATACACCTTATACACACAGCCTGAAGGTCATGTAATACAATATTTTTAATAACTTTGTGCATTAAACAAAGTTTGTGTACATTGAGCCATCAGAAAACAAACGTTTCACTATCTCACTCAAAAAATTCCGTATTTTGGAATATTAGGATATGGGATACTCAACCTGTATAAAAATTGCAATCTGTGGTTAATAAGGACCTCAAAATCTCCATTATGCCTCATTTCATCAAGTAAAACCTTTAATATTTGCTAGCTTTGAACACACAGTGTTGCATGAATAGGCAGATGCAGACTGTCTCTGATCACAGATATACAGGAGGATACAGGGCTAATCGCTGTACCAGGGAACGGATTCCTGTCCTGCGTAGATCTGTGTAAGGGTACTGCAATGTATGACTGAACTGAACTGTGACCGAACGCACCCTCGCTGCCTACGCCCAGCGATCAGTAACCGCCTGTTACTGACTCCACCCACTGCGCAGTGGGCTGCTATGCATTGCCACCACGTTTCTGCTCAAGCTCCTACCACTGACACCTGAATACCGTTTGCTGCTGCATATGCGTAGACACGCTGCTGCCACACCCTGGTAGAGGGCGGAGATTGGATACACTGGCCTCGCTCCCTTTTTAAGTTTCACAGACCTCCTTTTATCTCACGCCAATACACAATACCAACAAGGGGTAGTTCTGCCCTGTCTTCTTTATCCAACCACCACGAGGGCATGCGCTGTCCAAGCACGTCTAACATTGGTGGTCATTCCGAGTTGTTCGCTCGTTGCCGATTTTCGCTATGCTGCGATTTGTTGCTAAATGCGCATGCGCATGGTACGCAGAGCGCATGCGCTAAGTTATTTAACTAAAAACGTAGCAGATTTGCTGTGAATCCTGCAGCGCTTTTCAGTCGCACTGCTGATCGGTGAATGATTGACAGGAAAGGGGTGTTTCTGGGTGGTAACTGAGCGTTTTCCGGGAGTGTGCTAAAAAACGCAGGCGTGTCAGGGAAAAACGTGGGACTGGCTGGAGAAACGGGGGAGTGGCTGGCCGATTGCAGGGTGTGTTTGTGACATCAAACCAGGAACTAAACGGCCTGAGCTGATCGCAATCTGTGAGTAGGTCTGGAGCTAATCAGAAACTGCAAAGAATTATTTAGTAGCAATTCTGCTAATCTTTCATTCGCTATTCTGCTAAGCTAACATACACTCCCAGAGGGCGGCGGCCTAGCGTGTGCAATGCTGCTAAAAGCAGCTAGCGAGCTAACAACTCGGAATGAGGGCCATTGTCCCCTACGGACAGTGGGGAGTGGTTACTCATCTGTGCCCTGCACCAGGCACTTCCACGGTGCACACACCCAGGCGCTGCAGCATCCGTGCCCTGCACCAGGCACTCCACGGTGCACACACCCAGGCGCTGCAGCATCCGTGCCCTGCACCAGGCACTTCCACGGTGCACATACCCAGGCACTGCAGCATCTGTGCCCTGTACCAGGCACTTCCACGGTGCACACACCCAGGCACTGCAGCATCTGTGCCCTGTACCAGGCACTTCCACGGTGCACACACCCAGGCGCTGCAGCATCTGTGCCCTGTACCAGGCACTTCCACGGTGCACATACCCAGGCGCTGCAGCACGGCTGTAGTGCCTCATAACACAATATACTTTAATACATGTGAACCTTTGATTCTATTCACTGCCCAGCGCTCAGCACTAGGCTCCCAATAGCCTTGCAGTCTGGGACTGTTGGGGGTTCTCCACTGACACTTCCCCCGGTAAAGAGCAAGTCACCGGGATTACTGCACTACAGTGACGGGACACTCCGGTGCCTGTCTGTGACCAGCAGCCGGCATGGACATGCTCTCCTAGTCCCCAATGTACTGTCACAAGCCATAGTGCTGGGTGCTCGGCTCTCCCCGAGTGCAGCAGGTGGCTGCTCCTAGCGTTGCAGCCTGGGACTGAACTCCCAGCTGCAGCAGCACCTTAACCAACGCATGGCCGCACTGGCAGCCGGCTATCTCTGTCCTCCGTGTGCGCTAATCACAGGCGCGCCGGGGGTTAACAAGCATCACTGCCGCCGGAGCTGAGCTGGCCGCGGCATATCCAACAATATTTTACAATACGTATTTACACACTCGAGGCGCCGATAATACATTTTTAAATTAGCGCCCAGAACCGCTAGGGCTTTTAAATATTGTGCCGCAGCATTAGTGTTAACCCCCTCGGCGGCCGCCATTGAAAACTCTATACATAAAGTTTTCAATTTACTTAATGCCTTTTAGAATGCCTTAGGATACAACTAGGTAGCTACTGGTGACAGAGCGCTGGAATAATAATGTATATACTGCATCAGCAATGGCTGCTCTAACCCTGTGTACTCTCTGATGCACTGTCAAAAATATAAAGTTAGTTAATTAAGCCTACAGCCACCATAGCTCCAGGGTAAGTATACAGTACATACGCTGATCTAGGTTGGTCATCTAAACACGGACATGTAAAAGTAACTCACCTCTCTTCTCCTTGACGCCCAACAGCTCTGTTTAATTTTCCAAACGACGGCAGCAACGAGAAGCAGAGAGAGGAAACAACTGCAAAAGGATGAAAAGAAATACATGTTAGAAACATACAGAGCCCAAATCCCATCTGGCAGTGGTAGTGTTTATAAGTCACCACAAGGTGGCAGCAAAGGGCTGAGAGTGAAGGAGACCTAACTATAAACACTGTGTGTGTGGCTATTGGAGGGGATAGGGGGAGCACAGATGCCAATACACCCAAGAATCTGCCCAGCATACCTGAAGAATGTGACAAAGAACTGCACCAAGTCCATAAAGTTGCTGTGCTGAGAAAAGGCGATCTGCAAGAGAAGACGGCACACATAATGAATACACCACTCAGCACAGAGCAGCCTCAGTGCAAACATTCAACTAATAACAGATCCATGTGCAGATGCAGCAGGCTTGGGTGCATCAAACTCACCCATAATGCCAGAAGTCAGCACAGACCGCCCGTCCGGCCCAAGCACAATACACCATTGAAGGATGGACCCTGCTCCGGTGGAACCACATCCCCACAACCCGTCTGGGGCAGGAAGACAGTGCAGGAATAGTGCAATGTAACCTGCTCCATCTGTACAATGTGATACTGACTTAGGCATTCTACTAAAGAACATTTTCAAAATGAGTCGGAGCAAAAAGGGCTTGCTCACCGAGCACCTGTGGACGGCCCGCACATCTGGTCATAACACATCTAGAAATGGGAATCCATTCATTACACTTCTGATGTGGAGCAATAGGACACTGTGTGCAGGCCCGGGCTGGCCAGTGCTATCAGACAGCGCAACTGTACAGAAAATGTAACTGAAGGAGATTTACAGGCATGACCTGGGAAAGTATGCCTTTTTTGCAGATGACACAAAGGTATGCAACAGGGTAGACACACCAGGTGGGGTACGACTAATGACCAAGGATCTAGGTCAGTGGTTCTCAAACTCGGTCCTCAGGACCCCACACAGTGCATGTTTTACAGGTCTCCTCACAGAATCGCAAGTGAAATAATTAGTTACACCTGTGGACCTTTTAAAATGTGTCAGTGAGCAATTAATACACCTGTGCACCTGCTGGGTTACCTGCAAAACATGCACTGTGTGTGCCCCCGAGGACCGAGTTTGAGAACCTCTGATCTAGGTACTGTAGACTAGAGGAATGGTCAAGAGTGTGGCAATTACCATTTAATGCCAAAAAATGCAAAATCACATCAGTATTAGTCAGTATTAATGGCACTATACTGGAAACTACTGAGGAGGAAAGGGATCTAGGAGTCACTATTTCAGGTGACATAAAGGCAGGTAAGCAATGTAACAAGGCAATGAGGAAGGCTAGTCAGATGCTTGTCTGCATTGGGAGAGGAATCAGCAGCAGGAGAAAATAAGTAATAATACCTCTATATACAGTGCATCCGGAAAGTATTCACAGCACTTCACTTTTTCCCACATTTTGTTATATTACAGCCTTATTCCAAAATGGAATAAATTAATTTTTCCCCTCAAAATTCTACACACAATACCCCAAATGACAACGTGAAAAAAGTTTTGAGATTTTGTAAATTTATATTAAAAAAAATAAAGACTAAGAAATCACATGTACATAAGTATTCACAGCCTTTGCTCAATACTTTGTTGATGCACCTTTGGCAGCAATTACAGCTGCAGGTCTTCTTGAATATGATGCCACAAGATTGGCACACCTATCTTTGGGCAGTTTTGCCCATTCCTCTTTGCAGCACCTCTCAAGCTCCATCAGGTTGGATGGGAAGCGTTAGTGCACAGCCATTTTCAGATTTCTCCAGAGATGTTCAATCACTCAAGGACATTCACAGAGTTGTCCTGAAGCCACTCCTTTGATATCTAGGCTGTGTGCTTAGGGTCATTGTCCTGCTGAAAGATGAACCGTTGCCCCAGTCTGAGGTCAAGAGCGCTCTGGAGCAGGTTTTCATCCAGGATGTCTCTGTACATTGCTGCATTCATCTTTCCCTCTATCCTGACTACTCTCCCTGTTCCTGCCGCTGAATAACACCCCTGCAGCATGATGCTGCCACCACCATGCTTCACTGTAGTGATGGCATTGGCCTGGTGATGAGCGGTGCCTGGTTTCCTCCAAACACGACGCCTAGCATTCACACCAAAAGTTCAATCATTGTCTCATCAGACCACAGAATTTTGTTTCTCATGGTCTGGTAGTCCTTCAGATGCATTTTGGCAAACTCCAGGCGGGCTGCCATGTGCTTTTTACTAAGGAGTGGCTTCCGTCTGGCCACTCTACCGTACAAGCCTGATTAGTGGATTGCTGCAGAGATGGTTGTCCTTCTGGAAGGTTCTCATCTCTCCACAGAGGAATGCTGTAGCTCTGACAGAGTGACTATCGGGATTCTTGGTCAACTCCCTGACTAGTGCCCTTCTCCCACGATCGCTCAGTTTAGACGGCCAGACAGCTCTAGGAAGAGTTCTGGTGGTTCCGAATTTCTTCCATTTACGGATGATGGAGGCCACTGTGCTCATTGGAACCTTCAAAGCAGCAGATATTGTTCTGTACCCTTGCCCAGATTTGTGCCTCGAGACAATCCTGTCTCTGAGGTCTACAGATAATTCCTTTGACTTCATGCTTGGTTTGTGCTCAGACATGCACCGTCAACTATGGGACCTTATGTGAGGAGACAGGTGTGTGCCTTTCCAAATCATGTCCAACCAACTGAATTTACAACAGGTACACTCCAATTAAGCTGTAGGAACAAGGATGCACCTGAGCTCAATTTTGAGCTTTATGGCAAAGGCTGTGAATGTACATGTGATTTCTTAGTTTTTTATTTTTAATAAATATGCAATAATCTCAAAAAAACTTTTCTCACATTGTCATTATGGGGGTATTGTGTGTAGAATTTTGAGAACAAAAATGAAATGATTACATTTTGGAATAAGTCTGTAACATAACAAAATGTGGAAAAAGTGAAGCGCTGTGAATACTTTTCAGATGCACTGTAGGTCACTGGTACAGCCTCATCTAGAATACTTTGTCCGTTCTGGAGGCCATATCTTCAAAAGGATATAAATACATTAGAGAGTGTACAAAGAAGGGCAGCTAAAATGGTGCATGGCCTACATCACAAAACATACCCAGAAAGACTAAGAAATCTCAATATGTAAAGTTTGGAGCAGAGAAGGGAAATGGGGGACATGATAGAAATTTTCACATATATCAACGGTTTTAACATAGTCCAGGAGGGGAACATTCTCTAAATGAAGAGAAGCAATAGGACACGAGGACATGCACTGAGACTGTAGGGGGGAGGTTCAGGGGAAATTTGAGGAAAAATTACTTCACAGAAAGGGTAGTGGACAAGTGGAAATGCCGCCCATTAGAAGTGGTAGAGGCTAAGACAGTAGGGTAACATAGACATGCATGAGATAGACAAAAGGATATCTTTACAAGAAATAAGGATCAGATAGGGTTTGCGGTAACAATATGGTAAAAAAGGGGCAAACTAGATTGGCCAAGTGGTTCTTATCTGGCGTCACATTCTATGTTTCTATGTGTTCTACTGTTCCATGTGTATGTGTGGTATGAAATCCATGACCACGTTGTGCAACTCCCAGGATAATAATAACAAAGTATACTAATGACAAATGGAAACAGGCACAAAATAATATAGTGCTCTCTCCTTATTCCCGCCGCTTTGCAATGTCCTGCTCACAGGACGCAGTCTGGATGTGAGCCACTAAGAGGCGCTGGAGACACAAGATGGTGCTGGGATAACGGTGACAGTGCTACTTGCAGCATTTTACTTGTGAGCAGGGAATAGGCACGCAAGGCAGAATCCTGGATAAGCAGCCCTCAGAGACCCGTTTTTGTGCATGGGCCTGGGAACTTATCCCGGATTCCATGGGCTGACAATGCATCATTTACTGCACTGTAAAAACGGGTTGTAACTGGATAGCCCGATTATACTATTTACCCATTTTTATGTGTGTTTATGCACTGTACATAAGGATATGACTGCACAAGACTAGGGCGTGGGACCAGGGCTGGAACAGGAGTGTCGACACCGCCAAAGTACAGGAGGGGGCATGTGTCTATGAACAGCAAAAATGGACTGTGAAAAGATGCTCAACGTAGCCGGCTGGAGGGTCTGACATGGGGGCGCTATAACCCTGGTGCAAGCTGCACAACGTAGCCGGCTGGAGGTCTGACATGGGGGCGCTATAACCCTGGTGCAAGCTGCACAACGTAGCCGGCTGGAGGGTCTGACATGGGGGTGCTATAACCAGAGGCGTAACTAGCACGGGGCGAGCAGGGCACGTGCCCTGGGTGCCGTGGCAGCCCCAGTAGAGGGGGGCGCCACCGGCACCTGCTCGCCCCATGCGACAGGGTTTCTGCACCGCCGGCGCTACCCGCGGCGCTCTCAGTCTCCCCCGGCTGCTGTGCCTGTCACACTGTACAGGCAGCGGCAGCTAGAAGCCTCCCCCTACAGTGTCCACTGTCCATAACGCGTACGCGCGTGGCTATGAGGGAGGAGAGAGCGCTGTGAGTTGATATTATATACTCTGCTATTATAGCATCACTTTCTTCTCCTAAACTTCTCCCCAGCTGGTGTAAGATCTGCAGAGCTAGGGCAGGTGGCAGAGGCACCTCTTATTGCTGCACCAGAGAACGATAGAAAGTTAGGCGGAGGCTCCAATTTATCTTTGTCAATAAAGTGAATGTTGTGATATCGCCCTGGGAGTAAAGGATAGGGATGATGTAAGTAAGGGGGTGGGGCAGTCTGTGTGTGTTTGATATTGACTTTACACCTATAGGGCGGGATGTGCTAATGCTTACCGCCACGGAAAGCATTAGTACCATTTCCCACAGAGGCCATTTACCGAAGAGGGATATGTATTAAACCACGGGCACTGAGATGCCCTTCTCACTCACCATCTAGCTGGGTGGCCGAGCCGGGCGGAAAGCCAGCAGCAGGGGCAGCATGTCGGATATCAGCAGCCAAAGGGTGCGGGCTGTAAGGCACGTGCGGAGCCCAAAGCCGGAGATCGGCAGCATGTTGATCGGCAACAAGCAGCTTCTGCGTTCAACATGCTGCCGATCTCCGGCTTTGGGCTACGCAGGGTTCGGGGGATGGGTGTCCTCTGCCAGTGTACTGCAGCTCCGGGGGTGCGGGCTCCGGAGGCTCTCAGCACTGTTGTATATCCAGCTGCCTCAAGTATGTACAGCCCGCTCCCTCTGCTGCTGATATCCGGCATGCTGCTGCTGCTGGCTGTCCCCCTGCCCGGCTCGGCCACACAGCTGTACGGTGAGAAGGGCATCTCAGTTCCCGAGGTTTAATACATATGCCTCAGTAAATTACCTCTGTGGTAAACGATACTAATGCTTACCGTTGCAGTAACAGCGGGGAGGACGGCGCACATCGAGATCCTGCAGCAGGAAAGAAGAACCCCCTTCGGAGCGCAGCAGACCACACTGAAAAGGGTGCATACCCGGTGCGGTGCTCTGCATCCCGGGTGGTACCGAAGATGTGGAGTGTCGGAGTTGGCAGAAGCGCCGCAGCTTGGGGTGAGAAACCGCTGCAGCCCTTCCGCTGCTAAACTCTGCAATTAGTCTATTAAGGGGGTAGTCTCCCCTCACCACAGGGCCCCGCAGGATTAGTTAATTAAGGGGGTAGGATCCCCTAACTCTATAATGTGAATTTCGGCTCACACTGTGTGCTATAATGTGAATTTCGGCTCGTACCGTGTGCTATAAATGTGAATTTTGGCTCGTACCGTGTGCTATTATATGAATTTCGGCTCGTACCGTGTGCTGTAATGTGAATTTTGGCTCATTCAGTGTGCTATAATGTGAATTTTGGCTTATTCAGTGTGCTGTAATGTGAATTTTGGCTCATTCAGTGTGCTATAATGTGAATTTTGGCTCATTCAGTGTGCTATAATGTGAATTTCGGCTCATTCAGTGTGCTATAATGTGAATTTTGGCTCATATCATGTGCTATAATGTGAATTTCGGCTCACACCGTGTGCTATAATGTGAATTTTGGCTCGTACCGTGTAATATAATGTGAATTTCGGCTCATACCGTGTGGGGTAATGTGAATATTGGCTCATACCGTGTGCTATAATGTGAATTTCAGCTCATTCAGTGTGCTATAATGTGAATTTCGGCTCATACCATGTGCTATAATGTTAAAGGGGCACCAGTACTAGATAGTATAAGGAGTCCTACTACACTGAAGGGCACGCCCCTTTTGAGTGACCACGCCCCCTTTTCCGGAGCACGCGCGCCTTTGGCACGCGCATAATTGCTATCTACACTTTTCATTCCCCCTTCAAAAATTCCACTTCGACCACTGCACCTACATCTATACATACACACCCTGACATCTTTATATACAGTGACACCGCTGGCGTGTGCATATACTTTCCTTTTGTTGTTTTTTGTTGGGGGTTTTTTTGTGTGTGTGTGTGTGTGTGGGGGGTTTGCATTATTGATCTTGCCCTGGGCTCCAAAAACCCTAGTTACGCCTCTGGCTGTAACCCTGGTGCAAGCTGCACAACAGAGCCGGCTGGAGGGTCTATCTTGGGAGCGCTATAACCCTGGTGCAAGCTGCACAATGTATCTGGATGGAGGGGTGTGACTTGGGGGCGCTATAACCCTGGTGCAAGCTGCACAATGTAGCCGACTGGAGGGGTCTGACTTGGGGGCGCCATAACCCCGGTGCAAGCTGCACAACGTAGCCGGCTGGAGGGGAGTGACTTGGGGGCACTATAACCCTGGTGCAAGCTACAAAACGTAGCCAGCTGGAGGATCTGACTTGGGGCTGCTATTATCCCGGGGCAAGAAATGTGCTAAATTACTCTGACATGCGGGGGGACGCCCAGCACAGGACTAGTCCGCCCCGCATGTCAGGTTCCCCCGCACGGGTACAAAAACATCACACGGCGGTGATGCTTTTGTACCCGGTGAGTAGCTGCTACTAGCCGCGGCCCGGATCGCAGCCGCTGCGGCCCACCCCCCTCCCCCAAAGGTTCGCACACGCCTCCGTTGTCTGGCCCGCGCCCCACCAATGGCATTTTAACGCTGTTGGCACGCCCCCTCCCGCCGCTCTACCGCTTCTGCCTATCAGGCAGAGGCGATCGCAGCCCTGAGATGCTTTTAGTATCTCACTGAACTCCTGGGGTGCGCACTCAATCCAGTCTGAATATGCGCCTATATACGGGTCTGTGCCATGACGTTTCACAAGAACTTTGGTCAAAGATCACAGTTCACAACCAGACAGATTGTGTCTACTCTACCTATGTACCGCACATCCGGAAACTTACTGCACACGCCTCGTATAGGTGAGGGACGGAGAACACATGTTGGCCATAGCAACCTATAAAATCCTGTCTATAATTTTCTAGGATGCATTAGAGAAACGATAGCTAGGGCCTGATAGGTTGCTAATACTACCCGTTAGGGTGTAAGACTGCCGTGCGGTGTATGAGGGATGGTAAAAATACTGAGGTGGATTCCACAAGAATTAGCTGTGTAAGTGTGCAGCGAGAGGCGCCATCTGCCCTTATATCAGCCACAGGAACCCTGCCTTCATTTGCTCCTAACACCTACACATAGCAGACAAAAAAGCGCCAGGTGTCACTCTCCCTGATGCTGAAACACTCTGTTACTGCTGTACGTGGTGCTCACAGAGATGTGTGGAAGCAGAATACAGTATTGCATGGTCCTGTAACCCAGGAAATCACTATTCATTATTTATAATTGCTCTGTAATGTGCACGTTGTGCATGTAAACTCCCCTTTATCTGATATGAGGGTGAGATCTGCCAGCAGGAATCCTCTATATTATTAAAAATACAAAGAAGAGATGAAGTAACTCAACTAATCTGATATAAAACATGTGGAACCACGAGTAAAACCTGCCGTGGACCAGGGCTGGACAAGGAAGGTGAGAGAGGATCCGTTGCTAGGTGATCGCTAATGCGTGTACAAGAAATGGTCCCCGTTCAGCCAGATCCACAAAGACCCTTTGTCCGTCTATGGAAGGACAGTGTGGGGAAGGCTGGCATACAAATTGCAGGCAGCATTTATGTTCCCTGCCGCTAGTCTCCAGCATGCACCCGAGTTGTGAATGAGTTAATGCTGTTAAATGAACACAAACAGTGCATTTTCTATTCACGTACGTACAGAACCATCCGGCCCTGTGCTGTGTTCAACATCACATATGATCTTTTCACCGCACCCCACAGCAATTACATTACCCTGCCTGGTACATCTTACATATTTGTTGGACGACTGAAGTACTAAAACAGACCTAACTTTTCTAAGTCACTCTTACAGGCGGTATAGAGCGCACTCAGTAGACACCAAAGGCAAGCGGTAGACACCAGCCATCTAAGAAGCTACAATATCGTACAACAGTCTGACAATAAGCATATGGGAACCCACCTGAGATGCTGCACTCCCGACACACACCACAGGAACATATTAGCGGTGCATGACCGGTGAGCAGCGGTGTTGCACACCTGCACTATAATTATATACACCTGGTTTATGGATGTGAACACATTACAAACAGAACATTCGTCTTTGAAAGACCATTCCCCGCTCTTGTGAAACGAATAATAATACGGCTACAGTTGGTTTGGAGGCGCCTTCTCTCTTACGCAAACATATGGGTGCGACCTCTTTATTACTTGTTTCTCACCGGTATCGATACCTCTGGAGTAACCAGAGCTGTGGGCAAACACCTGCCCTAGAAGATACATGGAACCTTCATACCAGTTAAGTCGGCTCATCCAAATGCTTGTGGAGGTTACCGAAAGAGACGTAACTGGAATTACCACTTGATCAATGTTATGGAAAGGACAACGGAACATACTGAACCCAAACTGAGATCTCTGGATCATAATCTGCTGCGCCGGTCTGGTTATAATTACAGTATAATTACAGCGTATCCTGTATGGACAGCGTAAGGGTGCGGGGCACCTGACACCTACACATGGGACAGGGCTATACGGTGGGCTGAGCCACAAGCTATGAGAGTAGTGCCTACAGTACTAGTGCTTAGTCATAATTTAACATCCATAACATAATAATATAGTTACGCCCAATGGGAGCCTGGGTGTAACGCAGTTATCTTACCATGGTGACTGAATGGGCTGAATACACTGATCACAGTCTGTAGTTCCATCATATGCATTTCTGCCATTGCACCCCTCTACAGGTATATATTTGCACCTTGTACAGGTTGGTGTAAGTGCAGGCTATCACTAGTAGCAGACCAAGCTATGTATACCCCTGCATGTGTAAGTGCTGCAGCACTGGGGAAACATTCATCAATTTACATCCAACCACATGGTATTCAGCCACCATCTTCCTGCACACCTGGGCTCCCCTCCTGAAGAAGGGGCAGCGGGGGCCACAGGACCAATCAGAAATGGCGACCACTCAACTTCACATTAAGCTCTACGTGTAAGTACTGCATGCAACTTGCAAAATTCCAGAAAGGTGTCCGGTGCGTTCAGGGTACACAGTCCGAGGCTGAAGATGATCTACTGGAAGACGGTGTACAGTAACGAAGGACATATCCTGGAAGGTGAAGAAGGCGGGCAGAACACCACACGACTGTACCATCAAACACCATGATGCACAGGACGGAACCAAAAGTATAATGTAGGAGCACACACCATCGGCTGTAGTTGGGCCAGGTTTCAGAAACCAGGTCGCAGGGCTGATACTACTGAACTCACAGCTATATTGCCAGCGTTGCATTATTCCAGAACAAGACCAGGACTATTTCAGCTGGAACTCTGTGAATAAGCCTATACAACCTTATTCTGGAACTTATTACTGAACTGCTAATCCTCACATAGCGCGACCCCAATTTTCTCCAAAACAATCAGTGATATCCTGGCAAAAACGACGACTCATACTGCAAGAGAAACCGTCACCTGCCGACACAGATATAAAAGAAACAAAGAAGACTAAAGAAAACTAAAAACAAAATATGAAACTTCCTCAGACTGGAAAGAACTGTGACTACACCTTCCAGAGACTCCTGAAGCGGTAACAAGCAGAACTGGTTATTCCCACAAGTGTCTCACTCCCGAGGAAAGTCAGACGACACGGAGGTAGCGAGAGTTCAAGTGTTGGATATCCTTGACGGGACAGATCTTCCACCCCCCCACTCCCCCCCCATCTCTGGATTGGTGAGAGGTGTGATAAAAGTGCGGCAGACATTACCTCAAGTGAGAAGTCGCCCCGCTGTAGCTTCTGTAACACGCTCTTCTGAGAGACACACACACACACAAAAAATAGAAAGAAAAAAAAAGTCCTTTTCATTTCATAGGCATCCAGAAAGCAGCTTTCCAAAAATTCCACATTGTGAGAGCAGGAAGCACTTCAGAGGGGGAAAAAATATCACCGATCGCTGCCAAAAATAAGGCAGGAATAGCTGGAGAGGAAGCATCTGCTTCATGTTTGAAAGTATCACTTACACGCTCTGTTTCAAATCACAGCCGTCCTCCTCCCTTTCCCTAGTATCCAACAGGAGCCGTGCCAGTCTGCCGGCCCTAGAAAGCCGCGTGTAATTGCATAAATCTGGGAGCAATTATTTACACTAATAAACTTAACTGATTGAAAACAAATTCATTTGCATTCCTGCTATTCTTCCGTCCATAGCGCTGCCTTCTGCCAGCAGCAGGAACTGGGGAACAGAACCCTCTTTTGACAGGTCCCTTGCAACAAATTAAACGTGCACACAAAGTGACAGCTAAGTAATACAACTGGCACGGCAAAGCAAAGCGCCCCGGCTCCCTCACTGCCTGCGGCGACCCCCCCCCCCCTCCCCCTCCTCCCTCGTTATAGACTATTGGAGCATGTTGAGCCAAGGAACCTGCTGATATCATGTAGGACAAGCTAAACATTCCAGGTATAGTGTAATACTATAATCACAGAGACCTGTATATCAAATAAGCTGCTTGCGGGTCACCCGCCTTTTAGGTCTATCTGCATTCTCATGCCTGCTGTAATGATGCAGCAACCCCACAGAGCATTAAACCAACATTCCGTGATGAATTATATGTCCGACAGTGAAGGAAAAACAATCCAACAAGCAGCCACCTTTTAATATCATTATATATTATAGTTCAGGCCCACAGCTCATTGGATACAGCATAGACAAACAGCAAGTACCGGCGGCACTCCGGGGATAAAGTAAACACACCACCAAGGCAATTATTCCAACATTTCAGAACTTAACTGTTCTTTCCTCAGAGTCCCTGACTAAAGAACAAACAAGTTCTGAAACGTTAGAATAACTCCTTCAGTGCTGTGTTTTATTCATCCCAGGAGTGCCGCTGATATATTCCGTCATAAAATACTTTATCAAGTATTAATATTAGCACGGTATGTGTAGTGGTTAGCATTACTGCATCACAGCACTGAGTTTTGGGATTCAATTGCCACCAGAGCCCTGTGTGTGTGTGGAGTTATTATTTTATCTCTGTGTTTGCTCCAGTTTCCTCCCAAAATCCATCAACATAGTGGCAGGAAACTAGGCTTCGGACAACAGATAGGCGTGTATGTGGGTAGTGATTAAGATTATAAGCTCCACTGGGTCAGGGAGTGATGTGAAGATTAGAAGAAGAGTGCTGCACACTTTAATGTGTATAAATGCAATACAAAACAGAAATAACACCTTGTACACAATCAAATTTGCCGGTATCTAGTTGTACAGCGCAGTGCCGTGTTCAGCACGTGTGGTCGCCTTCTGGTGACAGGACGCCTTGCGACACACAACTGATAGGCACATGTAACACGGACGCTGTCAGCACTGGTTGCTGCTACTGCTCAGGAGACAGGAGCAGGTCTGTCAGAGTACGGTGCCTGTATAAATACAGAACAGGCTGCTTCCTCTCCCTGGGAACAAGGTATTTGCTCCCCGTGATCCCACAGCTATGCAGGGAGCACAGAGCTGACATTCATGGTGGCACAGCCCAGGCTGTGTGCTCCGGCTGGAAGTAGCAGAAAACAACATCCTAAACCGAGAGCCTGCAGCCAAACCACTCCAGGGGCATTTATAGAGGAGCAGGGACACGGAGAGGGGAAGATTCTAAGTCCTTGAGCTCAGTCACAGGGCTCCATTCATAGACCGGAGGGGGGAACGAGACGGTGCAGGACGCACCACACAGCGAAGGGCTCTGACTGGGGAAGTGTCACACGCATCCTGGGCTTCCTGTTTATCAGTCCTAGCACTGAAGGGATCGGTAGCACTGTCTCATATCAGACCATCACTGCACTGGCCACACACAGGGCGATTCTGCAGCTTGGCCAGAGTGTCAGGACCAGCAGCCAGTATAATGATACAAGAGGAGCAGCTGAATCCCCCACAGCCGTGCTGGTGCGGTCAGAAGATGATGGTAATGTTACCGTATTTACCAATGCGCACAATGAGAATTGCATTGGTCTTTACCGGATTGCCTGATACTGCATCATGCATGGCCAAGGATTCCAATAATATCCTAGGCGGTGCTGCAGAAATCGTATAACGTCCAGTGCTGCAGAAATCGTATAACGTCCAGTGCTGCAGAAATCGTATAATGTCCTGTGCTGCAGAAATCGTATAACGTCCAGTGCTGCAGAAATCGTATAACGTCCAGTGCTGCAGAAATCGTATAATGTCCAGTGCTGCAGAAATCGTATAATGTCCTGTGCTGCAGAAATCGTATAACGTCCAATGCTGCAGAAATCGTATAACGTCCAGTGCTGCAGAAATCGTATAATGTCCTGTGCTGCAGAAATCGTATAACATCCTGTGCTGCAGAAATCGTAACGGTGAGAACACAGATAACCCGCTGTTTAGGAAAGCCTAGCGTTACACCCCAACGCTAGCTACCTCATATGCACTTATCAGGCGTGACAGGTGATTTGTGGCTGCTCGGTCTGATTACTGCACAGTGAGCATCCAGCACCAAAGGCCAATTATCATTTTAAATTCTTTTGGATCTGATCTGGCCGGCTGCACGACGGAAATGGGTTTGGTATATCAGATCGACATGCAGTATGATTAGAATGTCTACAAAATTTCCCTGGTGGTTTCTTGGGGACTAACCTGGTGTGGCAGGTCCGGGGGCTTTAGCTATGTCTTCCGGGTTCAGTGGTGATGTTATGATAACTTTATTGCTAAACCTAACCCTCTCCCTAGTGCTTAACCCTAACCCTCCCACAGCCTAACCCTCCCCACAGCCTAACCCGAAACCTCCCCTCCCACAGCCTAACCCTCCGACAGCCTAAGCCTAACCCTCCCACAGCCTAAGCCTAACCCTCCCCTCCCACAGCCTAAACCTCCCACAGCCTAAGCCTAACCCTCCCCTCCCACAGCCTAACCCTAACCCTCCCCTCCCACAGCCTAATCCAAACCCTCCCCTCCCACAGCCTAACCCTCCCCTCCCACAGCCTAATCCAAACCCTCCCCTCCCACAGCCTAATCCTCCCCTCCCACAGCCTAATCCGAACCCTCCCCTCCCACAGCCTAACCCGAAACCTCCCCTCCGACAGCCCAACCCGAACCCTCCCCTCCCACAGCATAACCCTCCCACAGCGTAACCCTAAACCTTCCCTCCCACAGCTTAACCCGAACCCTCTCCTCCCAAAGGCTAACCCTCCCACAGCGTAACCCTAAGCCTCCCCTCCCACAGCCTAACCTGAACCATCCCCTTCCACAGCCTAACCCGAACCCTCACCTCCCACAACATAACCCGAACCCTCCCCTCCCACATCCTAACCCTCCCCTCCCACAGCCTAACCCTAACCCTTCCCCTCCCCTCCCACAGCCTAACCCTAACCCTCCCCTCCCACAGCCTAACCCTAACCCTCCCACAGTCTAATCTTAACCCTCCCCTCCCATAGCCTAACAGTAACCCTAACCCTCCCACAGCCTAACCCTTCCCTCCCCTCCCATAGCTTAACCCTTCCCTCCCCCAGCGTAAGCCTAACCCTACCACAGCATAAGCCTAACCCTCCCCTCCCACAGCCTAATCCTAACCACCCCTCCCCCAGCCTAACCCTTCCCTCCCATAGCCTAACCCTACCACAGCGTAAGCCTAACCCTTCCCTCCCACAGCCTAACCCTAACCACCCCTCCCACAGCCTAACCCTTCCCTCCCACAGCCTAACCCTAACCCTCCCCTCCCATAGCCTAACCGTAACCCTCCCCTCCCACGTACTAAACCTCCTACAGCCTAACCCTTCCCTCCATTAGTTTAACCCTTCCCTCCCATAGCCTAACCCTTCCCTCCCATAGCCTAACCCTACCACAACGTAAGCCTAACCCTCCCACAGCCTAACCCTAACCACCCCACCCACAGCCTAACCCTTCCCTCCCACAGCCTAACCCTAACCCTCCCCTCCCATAGCCTAACCGTAACCCTCCCACAACGTAACCCTAACCCTCCCCTCCCACGGACTAAACCTCCTACAGCCTAACCCTTCCCTCCCCTCCCATAGCCTAACCGTAACCCTAACCCTCCCACGGCCTAACCCTCCCATAGCCTAACCCTTCCCTCACATAGCCTAACCCTAACCCTTCCCTCCCACCGCCTAACCCGAACCATCCCCTCCCACAGCCTAACCCTCCCCTCCCACAGCCTAACCCGAACCCTCCACTCCCACAGCCTAACTCTAACACACCCCTCCCACAGCCTAACTCTAACCTTCCCCTCCCACAGCCTAACCCGAACCCTCCCCTCCCACAGCCTAACCCGAGCACTCCCCTCCCACAGCCTAACCCTAACTCTCCCCTCCCACAGCCTAACCCTAACTCTCCCCTCCCACAGCCTAACCCTAACTCTCCCCTCCCACAGCCTAACCCTAACTCTCCCCTCCCATAGCCTAACCCTAACTCTCCCCTCCCACAGCCTAACCCTAACTCTCCCCTCCCACAGCCTAACCCTAACTGTCCCCTCCCACTGCCTAACCCTAACTCTTCCCTCCCACTGCCTAACCCTAACTCTCCACTCACAACAGCCTAACCCTAACTCTCCCCTCCCACTGCCTAACTCCCCACTCCCACAGCCTAACCCTAACTCTCCACTCCCACAGCCTAACCCTAACTCTCCACTCCCACAGCCTAACCCTAACTCTCCACTCCCACAGCCTAACCCTAACTCTCCACTCCCACAGCCTAACCCTAACTCTCCACTCCCACAGCCTAACCCTAACTCTCCCCTCCCACAGCCTAACCCTAACCACCCCTCACATTGACTAACCCTAACCTTCACCCTAGTGCCTAACCCTAGCATCCCCCTAACCCACCACTCCCACAGCCTAACTCTCCCCTGCCATACCCTACCTTCTTTGTTGAACTACACATCCCAGCATGTCCTGCTACAGTTTTAGCATGGCCAAATAGCAACATGTAGCAGCACATGCTGGGATGGGTAGTTCAATAACAGCTGGAGTGCCAAGGTTCTTCATCACTGCCCTAGTGCCTATCCCTAACACCCCCTCCCCTAGCCCACCACTCCCAGAGCCTTATCCAAACTTCCCCACCTCTAGCCTAAACCTCCACCCTCCCATAGCCTTACCCTAACCCATCCTCCCATAGCCAAATCCTAACCCCCCCCTCCCATAGCCTAATCCTAACCCTCACCTCCCCTTCCACAGCCTAGACCTCTCTCTCGTGCCTAACCCTCACCTCCCCTCCCAAAGCATAACCCTAACCCTATCTTTAGTGCCTAACCTCCCCTCCTATAGCCTAACCCTAGCCTACCCTCCCATAGCCTTACCCTAACCCCCCACCCTCCCATAGCCTTACCCTAACCCCCCTCCCATAGCCTAACCCCCCGTTCCCATAGCCTAATCCTAACCCTCACCTCCCACAGCCTAGACCTCTCTCTAGTGCCTAACCCTCACCTCCCCACCCAAAGCATAACCCTAACCCTATCTTTAGTGCCTAACCTCCCCTCATATAGCCTAACCCTAGCCTACCCTGCCACAGCCTAACCCTCTCCTCCCATGGCCTAACGCTCGCACTAGTGCCTAACCCTAACCACCCCTCCCACAGCGGAACCCTAACCCTCTCCACTAGTGCCTAACCCTAGTCTCCCCTGACAAAGTCTAACCCTAACTTACCACTCCCACAACCTAACCCTCTACCTTGTGCCGAACCGTAACCTCCCATCACATAGGGTTAGGCTGTTTGATGGGAGGCTAGGCTAACTCTCTCCCTAGTGCCTAACACACCATCCCCACAGTGTGAGCCTAACCCTTCCCTCCTACAGCCTAAGCCTACCTTACACTCCCTTAGCCTAACCCAAACCCTCCGCCCAGTCCATTTTATAACGTCACCTTTGATAACATTTAGGACACCGAACCGCTCAGCTAGTAGCAGATAATTCAGTAGTGTGTACACTGGAAATTGGATGTTAAGATCGTTACAACTCAGAAAGCCGTGGATTGTGTGTAATATCTTCGAGGTGTGTACCTACAGTAGCTTACCTAGCAACCACGTCTGTGCAGCGATACAACAGAACACATCAGATGGATGAACCTGAATAACAAACATCTACCGGGGAAATAAAGCACACGACAACGCAACTGAAACGCAGGCCGGCCAGCAAATACTTCCATTTCTCTGTGCGGCACACGAGAATCACAGAGCGCACTTCTCACTAACACCGCTCTAGTAACCAACAAAACCCAGTTTGGGGAAGACGACAGAACAGTAATACAAGAACAATATAAAAATGCATTACAGATATTACCTAAGTAACCTCCGCATAAATCCAAACGACTAAGTCCCACCGTCTAAGTCCACAAGTGCGGCATTACGGATATTAAGAATCGTACATAGCTGGACATGTGCGCCACAAAAGCCAGCAGGAAAAAGCGCATTTATGTGGAACCGTCCATTCAGCCGTAACGCAAGATGCAGCAAGCTGTACGCAAGTAGCGCGTGCGCCAGGACCACGTGTGGAGTGGCAGCTGTCTATGCTTTTCCCTAAGGACAGCAAAGAGATCTGGTGGTACGGTATCACGCCGCCTTACTCTAACGACACAATTTCTATTTTGTCCTAGAGGATGTTGGGCACTCTCAAAAGACCATGGGGTATAGACGGGATCCGCAGGAGACATGGGCACTTTAAGACTTTCAAAGGGGCGTGACCTGGCTCCTCCCTCT
Source organism: Pseudophryne corroboree (assembly GCF_028390025.1). NCBI lineage: Eukaryota > Metazoa > Chordata > Amphibia > Anura > Myobatrachidae > Pseudophryne > Pseudophryne corroboree. Next base: position 1,208,140,102 of record NC_086444.1, read on the forward strand.
ATATCCCTCCCCAGACTCAGTTTTTAGAAATGTGCCCAGACGAGACACAGGGCACTCGGGGGAGCTCTTAGAGTTTCTCTGAAAAGACTTAATGTTTGGTTTTTTATTTTGTGGAGACCTGCTGGCTACAGACTCCCTGCTTTGTGGGAAAGAGCGGAGAGCAGTCTAGACCCACTTCTGATGAGTTTCAGGGCTCTGCTGCTGCTGACAAGATGCCTTCAGCTCCTGAGGGGAGACGAACGCCGTGCTCTCCCGGATGCTCCCTCCCACAGCTTGCCGTCCCCCCTCTTCAGCCAGAAGAAAAGACATCTACTTCAAAAAGACGGCATATAAGAGGTACTGCACAGTGGCTTGCTCAGTGCGCTCCAGGCTCCCGTTCAGGACACACCGCTGGGTGCAGGGCGCTTGGGGGAAGGGGGGGGGGGCGCCCTGGGGAGCTTGTTACCTCTATAAACTGTCTGGCAATGATATTCAGTGCCCAGGCACTGTCCGCAATACCACCGCCAGGATAAATATATAAAAATAAGATTTTAAACCTACCGGTAAATCTTTTTCTCGTAGTCCGTAGAGGATGCTGGGGACTCCGTAAGTACCATGGGGATAGATGGGCTCCGCAGGAGACATGGGCACTTTAAGAAAGAATTTAGTTCCTGGTGTGCACTGGCTCCTCCCTCTATGCCCCTCCTCCAGACCTCAGTTAGAGAAACTGTGCCCAGAGGAGACTGACAGTACAAGGAAAGAATTTTGTTAATCCAGGGCAAGATTCATACCAGCCACACCAATCACACCGTATAACTTGTGATAACAACCTAGTTAACAGTATGAAAACCAACATAGCATCAGGTCAGGCCCGATGCAACTACAACATAACCCTTATTGAAGCAATAACTATATACAAGTATTGCAGAAGTAGTCCGCACTTGGGACGGGAGCGCAGCATCCTCTACGGACTACGAGAAAAAGATTTACCGGTAGGTTTAAAATCTTATTTTCTCTAACGTCCTAGAGGATGCTGGGGACTCCGTAAGGACCATGGGGATTATACCAAAGCTCCCAAACGGGTGGGAGAGTGCGGATGACTCTGCAGCACCGATTGAGCAAACACAAGGTCCTCCTCAGCCAGGGTATCAAACCTATAGAATTTTGCAAAGGTGTTTGAACCCGACCAAGTAGTAGCTCGACACAGCTGTAGCGCCGAGACCCCTCGGGCAGCCGCCCAAGAAAAGCCCACCTTCCTAGTGGAATGGGCCTTGACCGATTTCGGTAACGGTAATCCAGCCGTAGAATGCGCATGCTGAATCGTGTTACAAATCCAGCGAGCAATAGTTTGCTTTGAAGCAATGCCGCCAACCTTGTTGGCTGCATACAGGACAAACAGTGCTTCTGTTTTCCGGACTCTAGCCGTTCTGGCTACATAAATTTTCAAAGCCCTGACCAGTGACTACATCAAGGGACTCGGAATCCTCCAAGTCACGTGTAGCCACAGGCACCACAATAGGTTGGTTCATATGAAAGGACAAACCCACTTTTGGCAGGAACTGAGGACGTGTCCGCAATTCCGCTCTATCCATATGGAAAACCAGATAGGGGCTTTTATGTGACAAAGCCGCTAATTCCGACACTCGCCTAGCCGAAGCCAAGGCTAATAGCATGACCACCTTCCACGTGAGATATTTCAACTCCACCGTTTGAAGTGGTTCAAACCAGTGTGACTTTAGGAAACTTAACACAACGTTAAGGTCCCAAGGTGCCACCGGAGGCACAAAAGGAGGCTGAATATGCAGCACTCCCTTTACAAAAGTCTGAACTTCTGGAAGAGAAGCCAATTCTTTTTGAAAGAAAATGGATAGGGCCGAAATTTGGACCTTAATGGAGCCTAATTTAAGGCCCAAATTCACTTCAGTTTGTAGGAAGTGAAGGAAACGGCCCAGATGGAATTGTTCCATAGGAGCATTCTTGGTCTCACACCAAGAAACATATTTTCGCCATATAGGGTGATAATGTTTTGCTGTTACTTCCTTCCTAGCCTTTATCAGCGTAGGGATAACCTCAACCGGAATGCCTTTTTCTGCTATGATGCAGCGTTCAACCGCCATGCCGTCAAACGCAGCCACAGTAAGTCTTGGAACAGACAGGGTCCCTGTTGCAACAGGTCCTGTCTTAGAGCAAGAGGCCACGGATCTTCTGTGAGCATTTCCTGCAGATCTGGATACCAGGTCCGTCGTGGTCAATCTGGAACAATGAGGATTGTTCTCACTCCTCTTCTTCGTATTATCCTCAACACCTTGGGTATGAGAGGAAGAGGAGGAAACACATAGACCGACTGGAACACCCATGGTGTCACTAGGGCGTCTATAGCTACTGCCTGAGGGTCTCTTGACCTGGCGCAATACCTCTGTAGCTTTTTGTTGAGGCGGGACGCCATCATGTCCACCTGTGGCAGTTCCCAAAAACTTGTAATCTGTGCGAAGACTTCCTGATGAAGTCCCCACTCTCCCGGGTGTAGGTCATGTCTGCTGAGGAAGTCTGCTTCCCAGTTGTCTACTCCCGGAATGAACACTGCTGACAGTGCGCTTACATGATTCTCCGCCCAGCGAATAATTCTGGTGGCCTCCGCCATTGCCACTCTGCTCCTTGTGCCACCTTGGCGGTTTACATGGGCCACTGCGGTGATGTTGTCTGACTGGATCAGAACTGGTTGGTCGCGAAGCAAGGTATCCGCTTGACGCAGGGCGTTGTATATGGCCCTTAGCTCCAGGATGTTGATGTGAAGACAAGTCTCTTGACTTGACCAAAGACTTTGGAAATTTCTTCCCTGTGTGACTGCTCCCCAACCTCGGAGGCTTGCGTCCGTGGTCACCAGGATCCAGTCCTGAATGCCGAATCTGCGGCCCTCGAGAAGGTGAGCACTCTGCAGCCACCACAGGAGGGACACCCTGGCCCTGGGGGACAGGGTGATCAGCCGATGCATCTGTAGATGTGACCGGACCACTTGTCCAGTAGGTCTTATTGGAAGATCCTCGCATGGAACCTGCCGAAGGGAATGGCCTCGTAGGATGCCACCATCTTTCCCAGGACTCGAGTGCAGTGATGCGCTGACACCTGTCTTGGTTTCAATAGGTTCCTGACCAGAGTCATGAGTTCCTGGGCCTTTTCTATCGGGAGATAAACCCTCTTCTGGTCCGTGTCCAGAATCATGCCCAAGAAAGGCAGACGAGTCGTAGGTACCAACTGCGACTTTGGAATATTGAAAATCCAGCCGTGCTGCCGTAACACTTCCAGTGAAAGTGCTATGCTATTCAGCAACTGCTCTCTTGATCTCGCTTTTATGAGGAGATCGTCCAAGTATGGGATAATTGTGAACCCTTGCTTCCGCCATTACCTTGGTGAAAATTATCGGGGCCGTGGAGAGACCAAACGGCAACGTCTGAAATTGGTAATGACAATCCTGTACCGCAAATCTGAGGTACGCCTGATGAGGTGGATAAATGGGGACATGAAGGTATGCATCCTTTATGTCCAGAGACACCATAAAATCCCCCCCTTCTAGGCTTGTGATGACCACTTTTAGCGATTCCATCTTGAACTTAAACCTTTTCAAGTATAGGTTCAGAGATTTTAAATTTAATATGGGTCTGACCGAACCGTCCGGTTTCGGGACTACAAACATGGTCGAGTAATAACCCCTTCCTTGTTGAAGGAGGGGAACCCTGACCACCACCTGTTGAAGATACAATTTTTGTATTGCATTTAGAACAGTCTCCCTCTCTTGGGGAGAAGCTGGTAGGGACGATTTGAAATATCGGCGAGGAGGCATCTCTTCGAATTCCAGCCTGTAACCCTGAGAAACAATTTCTATTGCCCAGGGATCCACCTGGGAGTGAACCCATATGTGGATGAAATTCCGAAGATGTGCACCCACTGGGTCGGCCAGTGGAGCCCCAGCGTCATGCGGTGGATTTTGTAGAGGCCGGGGTGTACTTCTGTTCCTGGGAACTAGCTGTGTTGTGCAGCTTCTTTCCTCTGCCCCTACCTCTGGCAAGAAAGGAGGCCCTCGCACTTTCTTGTTTCTTTGTGATCGAAAGGACTGCATTTGATAATGCGGTACTCTCTGAGGCTGTGAGGGAACATAGGGCAAGAAATTTGATTTTCCCGCTGTAGCTGTGGAGACCAGGTTCGAGAGACCTTTTCCGAACAATTCCTCACCCCTGTAAGGTAAAACCTCCATATGCCTTTTTGAGTCGGCATCACCGGTCCACTGCCGTGTCCACAGGACTCTTCTGGCAGAAATCGACATAGCGTTTATTCTAGAACCCAGTAAACTAATGTCTCTTTGAGCATCTCTCATATATCGGACAGTATCTTTAATATGCCCCAGGGTCAATAATACAGTATACTTATCTAGGGTATCCATCTCCTCAGATAAGGTATCCGTCCATGCTGCTACAGCACTACACACCCAGGCCGACGCGATTGCCGGTCTTAGTAAGGTACCCGAATGTGTATAAATGGACTTAAGGGTAACCTCCTGTCTGCAATCAGCAGCATCTTTGAGGGTAGCCGTATCCTGGGACGGCAGGGCTACCTTCTTGGATAAGCGTGTTAATGCTTTGTCCACCCTAGGGGATGATTCCCATCGTAACCTGTCCGTTGGCGTGAAAGTATACGCCATAAGAATCCGTTTGGAAATCTGCAGTCTTTTATCTGGAGATTCCCAAGCCTTTACACATAACTCGTTCAGCTCGTGTGAGGGGGGAAAGGTTACCTCAGGCTTCTTTTCCTTATACATATGCACCCTCGTGTCAGGGACAGGGGTTTCATCTGTGATGTGCAAAACATCCTTAATTGCTATAATCATACATCGAAGGGATTTAGCCAATTTTAGCTGTAACTTTGCATCATCGTAATCGACACTGGAGTCAGAATCCATGTCGGTATCTGTGTCAACAATTTGGGATAGTGGGCGCTTATGAGACCCTGACGGTCCCTGCGACATAGGATCAGGCACGGGTTGACACCCTGACTGTCCCAAGGCTTCAGCCGTGTCTAATTTTTTGTGCAAAGAGTTAACACTAGCATTTAAAACCTTCCACATATCCATCCAATCAGGTGTCGGCGGAGACACCACATTCATTTCCTCCCGCTCCTCTCTAATATAGCCTTCCTAATCAGACATGTCGACACAAGCGTACCGACACACCACACACACAGGGAATGTCCTTTCTGAAGACAGTTCCCCCACAAGGCCCTTTGGGGAGACAGAGAGAGAGAGTATGCCAGTACACACCCCAGCTCTATATATCCCAGGAATAACACAGTAATTTAATGTTAACCCAGTAGCTGCTGTATGTAATATTTTTGCGTCTAATTATGTGCCCCCCCCCCCTCTCTTTTCAACCCTCTTCTACCGTGTATCTGCAGGGGAGAGCCTGGGGAGCTTTCTCTCAGTGGTGCAGTGTAGAAAAAATGGCGCTGGTGAGTGCTGAGGGAGAAGAACCCGCCCCTCGGCGGCGGGCTTCTGTCCCGCTTAAACTGTAATTTTTGGCGGGGGCTCATACATATATACAGTGCCCAGCTGTATATAGGTTCTCTTTTTGCCAACCAGAGGTCCCAAATGCTGCCCAGGGCGCCCCCCCCCCCCCCCCCCTGCGCCCTTACAGTGACCGGAGTATGTGAGGTGTGTAGGAGAAATGGCGCACAGCTGCCGTGCTGTGCGTTACCTCAGTGAAGATCACAAAGTCTTCTGCCGCCTGTGAAGTCTTCTTTTCTTCTCATACTCACCCGGCTTCTGTCTTCCGGCTCTGCGAGGGGGACGGCGGCCCGGCTCTGGGACGGACAGCGAGGGCGAGATCCTGCGTACCAATCCCTCTGGAGCTAATGGTGTCCAGTAGCCTAAGAAGTAGGACCAGCACTCGGAGAGTAGGGCTGCTTCTCTCCCCTCAGTCCCTCAATGCAGGGAGTCTGTTGCCAGCAGAGCTCCCTGAAAATAAAAAACCTAACAAAATACTTTCTATCAGCAAACTCAGGAGAGCTCACTGAAAAGCACCCAGCTCCTCTGGGCACAGTATCAAACTGAGGTCTGGAGGAGGGGCATAGAGGGAGGAGCCAGTGCACACCAGGAACTAAATTCTTTCTTAAAGGGCCCGTCTATCCCCATGGTCCTTACGGAGTCCCCAGCATCCTCTAGGACGTTAGAGAAATTAAGCGGGACGAAGCGCGCCAGGTTGGGGGAGGAGCTTCTTCCTCACTGCTCACTGGCTCCATTTTCCTCCTCCTCAGTTTAGTTGCTGGTCCTTCCTCACCCGCAGCTAGTACCAGGGGGCTCAAAACGGCAAGGGGGGGGGGCATATTTATTTATTATAAGTAAAGCGCAGCAGCGCTGGGACATTTATTAGTGTGGTCAGACCTGCTTATTTGGCGCTGGGGCGTGAGCTGGCTATTTCCCTTTGTGTTCCCTCATAGGCTTGGTGTGTGTGCTGTCTCTGGGCAGTCGACATGTCGGAGGCAGATTATTCCTCTTCGGGGGATAATTTATCAGGGACACCGAATGTTTTGGGGGTGGCCCTGTCGGCACCGCCGACTGCAGATTGGTTAACTACATTGAATGCCTTGCATGCTAGTGTCACGTCATTAAATCAAAAATGTGATCAGTCTGAATCTCAATCCCAGGTGTGGAAAAGATCAGTGGAGGACGCTTTATTACAAATGCAAGACCCTGCGGGGTCGCACAAGCGTAGTTTTGACCAGTTAGTTGACATGGGTACCGACACGGACTCGGAGGCCGATGTCAATTATGCTGATTCTAGGTCTGACCCTAAATTGGCTAAGAGTATTCAGTATATGATTGTTGCTGTCAAAGATATCTTGAATATTAATGAGGACCCTATTACACCTGAAACCAGGGTCCTTATTTACAAGGAAAAGAAGCGCTCGGTTACCTTTCCTCCTTCTTTTGAACTGAACGCCCTCTTTGATAGCATTAGGAGCAGCCCTGATAAAAAAAATTCTGATTCCTAAAAGGATCAGGGTGGCATACCCCTTTCCCGAGTCTGATAGGGATACGTGGGAAAATCCCCCCACAGTAGACAAAGCCCTTGCGCGTTTGTCAAAACAGGTAGCCCTCCCTGCAGCCCAATCGACGGCCCTTAAGGAGCCGGCGGACCGTAAGCAGGAGGCTACCCTAAAGGCTATTTTCACTACTACAGGGACGCTGCTCAGGCCTCTTATTGCGTCTGCGTGGGTCAGTAGTGCTATTGAAAAGTGGGCAGATACTTTGTCTTCTTATTGGGATACTCTGGATAGAGATAACATCCAGGTAACGCTTGGTTATATCAGAGATGCAGCTGCATACTTGAAAGAGGCTGCAAGGGATGGTGGCCTGCTAGGTGCTAAGGCGAATGCTATGCGCGTTGCGGCTAGGCGGGCGCTCTGGATTCACCAGTGGAATGCTGATGCTGATTCCAAGAGAAATATGAAGTCTCTTCCTTTTAAGGAAGGTGAACTTTTCGGTGACGGTCTTACTGATTTAGTATCAGCAGCTACCGCGGGTAAATCTACCTTTTTACCTTCTGTTCCTACGCAACAGAAGAAACCGCAACATTATCAAATGCAGTCCTTTCGGCCCAACAAGTATAGAAGAGGCTGAGGAAACTTCTTCCTGGCTACCAGAGGTAGAGGAAGAGGCAAGAGGGTACCCGCATCCTCGGGTTCCCAGGAGCAGAAGTCCTCCCCGGCTTCTGCCAAAAAAAAAACGCATGACGCCAGGTCTCCCTTACAGGGGCCCGCACCAGTGGGGGCACGCCTAAAGCTTTTCAGTCAGGTCTGGGTTCGCTCGGGTCTAGACCCTTGGGTATTGAGCATTGTGTCCCAAGGGTACAAACTGGACTTTCAAGACGTTCCCCCTCACCGTTTTTTCAGATCAGCCTTACCAGCTTCGCTTCCGGACAGGGCTCTGGTCTGCGGTGCAGTACAAAACTCGTGTCAAAATCAGGTTGTGGTCCCGGTACCCCTGGCACAGCAGGGGCAGGGGTTTTATTCAAGCCTGTTTGTGGTGCCGAAGCCGGATGGCTCGGTAAGACCAATCCTCAACCTGAAATCTCTCAATTTCTTCCTGGTGAAATTAAAATTCAAGATGGAGTCTCTCAGAGCGGTGATCTCCAGTCTGGAGGAGGGGGAATTCATGGTCTCATTGGACATCAAGGATGCCTACCTTCATGTCCCCATTTATCCTCCTCACAAAAGTTTCCTGAGGTTTGCTATCCAGGATACGCACTACCAGTTTCAGACTTTGCCGTTTGGTCTATCCACGGCTCCAAGGATTTTCACCAAAGTAATGGTAGAAATTATGGTTCTCCTGCGCAAGCAAGGGGTTACAATTATCCCGTACTTGGACGATCTCCTGATAAAGGCGAGGTCCAAGGACAAGTTGTTGCAGGACATTGCACTATCCCTGTCAATTCTACAACAGCACGGCTGGCTCCTGAACTTGCCGAAATCACAGTTAATCCCGACAACCCGGTTGGCGTTTTCGGGCATGATACTGGACACGGTCCAACAGAGAGTGTTCCTCCCCATGGAGAAAGCTCTGGAAATTCAGAGTCTGGTAAAACTCTTGCTAAAACCGAAAATGGTCTCCATTCATCAATGCATTCAATTGCTGGGATAAATGGTGGCGGCATACGAGGCCCTCCAGTTTGGGAGGTTCCATGCCAGAGTGTTTCAGTGGGACCTGTTGGACAAATGGTCCGGATCCCACCTTCATATGCACCGGAGGATAATTCTCCCAACACCAGAATCTCACTTCTGTGGTGGCTCCACAGTTCTCACCTCCTTGCGGGACGCCGGTTCGGGATCCAGGACTGCATCCTAGTAACCACGGATGCAAGTCTCCGAGGTTAGGAGGCAGTCACTCTGGGGGTGAGCTTCCAAGGAAGATGGTCAAGTCCGGAAACGCATCTTCACATAAACGTTCTGGAACTGAGAGCCATTTACAACAGCCTCCTACAAGCGGAACATCTTCTTCGGAACCTGCCGGTTCTAATCCAATCGGACAATGTCACGGCAGTGGCCTACATCAACCGCCAAGGTGGCACGAGAAGCAGAGCAGCAATGGCAGAAGCCACGAAAATTCTTTGTTGGGCTGAAAAACATACAAGCGCTCTGTCTGCAATATTCATTCCGGGAGTGGACAACTGGGAAGCAGACTTCCTCAGCAGACACGACCTTCATCCAGGAGAGTGGAGTCTCCATCAGGAGGTCTTCGCATATAGACATGATGGCGTCTCGCCTCAACAGAAAACTTCTGAGGTATTGTTCCATGTCCAGGGACCCTCAGGCGGAGGCAGCGGATGCGCTGACAACACCCTGGATGTTTCCGTCGGTGTACGTTTGGCTAAATTCTACAAGTTTGATACCTTGGCCGATGAAGTACTTAAATTTGGTCAATCGGTGCTGCAGTGTCATCCGCACTCTCCCGCCTGCTATTGAGCTTTGGTATAAACCCCATGGTCTTTTGAGAGTGCCCAACATCCTCTAGGACGAAATAGAAAATAGGATTTTAACTACCTACCGGTAAATCCTTTTCTAAGAGTCCGTAGAGGATGTTGGGCGCCCATCCCAGTGCGTACTGTATCTGCAGTTTAGTTCTGGTTACACACAGGTTGTGTTTTTGTTTTTTTCTTCAGCTTGTTGCTGAGGTTTTGTCCATGTCCGTTGACATGTGTTCAGTTATCTGCCATGTTATACGGCATGCTTATGGCGTGAGCTGGTATGATGCTCACCTTGTTTGTTAAGTCCTTTCCTCGAAATGTCCGTCTCGCCGGGCACAGTTCCAAACTGAGCCTGGGGAGGGATATAGAGGGAGGAGCCAGGTCACGCCCCTTTGAAAGTCTTTTGAGAGTGCTCAACATCCTCTACGGACTCATAGAAAAGGATTTACCGGTAGGTATTTAAAAATAAGATTTTACTTACCGATAAATCTATTTCTCGTAGTCCGTAGTGGATGCTGGGGACTCCGTCAGGACCATGGGGATTAGCGGCTCCGCAGGAGACAGGGCACAAAAATAAAGCTTTAGGATCAGGTGGTGTGCACTGGCTCCTCCCCCCATGACCCTCCTCCAAGCCTCAGTTAGGATACTGTGCCCGGACGAGCGTACACAATAAGGAAGGATTTTGAATCCCGGGTAAGACTCATACCAGCCACACCAATCACACCGTACAACTTGTGATCTGAACCCAGTTAACAGTATGACAACGTAGGAGCCTCTGAACAGACGGCTCACAACAAGAACAACCCGATTTTTTTGTAACAATAACTATGTACAAGTATTGCAGACAATCCGCACTTGGGATGGGCGCCCAGCATCCACTACGGACTACGAGAAATAGATTTATCGGTAAGTAAAATCTTATTTTCTCTAACGTCCTAGTGGATGCTGGGGACTCCGTCAGGACCATGGGGATTATACCAAAGCTCCCAAACGGGCGGGAGAGTGCGGATGACTCTGCAGCACCGAATGAGAGAACTCCAGGTCCTCTTTAGCCAGGGTATCAAATTTGTAGAATTTTACAAACATGTTCTCCCCCGACCACGTAGCTGCTCGGCAGAGTTGTAATGCCGAGACCCCTCGGGCAGCCGCCCAGGATGAGCCCACCTTCCTTGTGGAATGGGCCTTGACAGATTTAGGCTGTGGCAGACCTGCCACAGAATGTGCAAGTTGAATTGTGCTATAAATCCAACGAGCAATCGTCTGCTTAGAAGCAGGAGCACCCAGCTTGTTGGGTGCATACAGTATAAACAGCGAGTCAGATTTTCTGACTCCAGCCGTCCTTGAAATATATATTTTCAATGCCCTGACAACGTCCAGCAACTTGGAATCCTCCAAATCGCTAGTAGCCGCAGGCACCACAATAGGCTGGTTCAGGTGAAACGCTGACACCACCTTAGGCAGAAAATGAGGACGCGTCCGCAGTTCTGCCCTGTCCGAATGGAAAATCAGATATGGGCTTTTATACGATAAAGCCGCCAATTCTGACACTCTCCTGGCTGAAGCCAGGGCCAGTAGCATGGTTACTTTCCATGTAAGATATTTCAAATCCGCCGATTTGAGTGGCTCAAACCAATGGGATTTGAGAAAATCCAAAACTACATTAAGGTCCCACGGAGCCACTGGGGGCACAACCGGGGGCTGTATATGTAGTACTCCTTTTACAAAAGTCTGGACTTCAGGAACTGAAGCCAATTCTTTCTGGAAGAAAATCGACAGGGCCGAAATTTGAACCTTAATGGACCCCAACTTGAGGCCCATAGACAATCCTGTTTGCAGGAAATGTAGGAATCGACCCAATTGAAATTCCTCCGTGGGGGCCTTCCTGGCCTCACACCACGCAACATATTTTCTCCAAATGCGGTGATAATGTTGTGCAGTCACCTCCTTCCTGGCTTTAACCAGTGTAGGAATGATCTCTTCTGGAATGCCTTTTTCCCTTAGAATTCGGCGTTCAACCGCCACGCCGTCAAACGCAGCCGCGGTAAGTCTTGGAATAGACACGGTCCCTGCTGAATCAGGTCCCGTCTTAGAGGTAGAGGCCACGGATTTTCCGTGAGCATCTCCTGAAGTTCCGGGTACCAAGTTCTTCTTGGCCAATACGGAGCCACGAGTATCGTTCTTACTCCCCTTTGCCGTATAATTCTCAGTACTTTGGGTATGAGAGGCAGAGGAGGAAACACATACACTGACTGGAACACCCACGGTGTTACCAGAGCGTCCACAGCTATTGCCTGAGGGTCTCTTGACCTGGCGCAATACCTGTCCAGTTTTTTGTTGAGGCGAGACGCCATCATATCCACCTTTGGTTTTTCCCAACGGTTCACAATCATGTGGAAGACTTCTGGATGAAGTCCCCACTCTCCCGGGTGTAGATCGTGTCTGCTGAGGAAGTCTGCTTCCCAGTTGTCCACTCCCGGAATGAACACTGCTGACAGTGCTATCACATGATCTTCCGCCCAGCGAAGAATCCTTGCAGCTTCTGCCATTGCTCTCCTGCTTCTTGTGCCGCCCTGTCTGTTTACGTGGGCGACTGCCGTGATGTTGTCCGACTGGATCAACACCGGCTGACCCTGAAGCAGGGGTTTTGCCAGGCTTAGAGCATTGTAAATCGCTCTTAGCTCCAGTATATTTATGTGAAGAGACATCTCCAGGCTTGACCATACTCCCTGGAAGTTTCTTCCCTGTGTGACCGCTCCCCAGCCTCTCAGACTGGCATCCGTGGTCACCAGGACCCAGTCCTGTATGCCGAATCTGCGGCCTTCTAACAGATGAGCACTCTGCAACCACCACAGAAGAGACACCCTTGTCCGTGGCGATAAGGTTATCCGCTGATGCATCTGCAGATGCGATCCGGACCATTTGTCCAGCAGATCCCACTGAAAAGTTCGTGCGTGGAATCTGCCGAATGGGATTGCTTCGTAAGAAGCCACCATCTTTCCCAGGACTCTTGTGCATTGATGCACAGACACTTTTCCTGGTTTTAGGAGGTTCCTGACAAGTTCGGATAACTCCTTGGCTTTCTCCTCCGGAAGAAACACCTTTTTCTGAACCGTGTCCAGAATCATTCCCAGGAACAGCAGACGTGTTGTCGGGGTCAACTGAGATTTTGGAAAATTCAGAATCCACCCGTGTTGTTGCAGCACTACTTGGGTTAGTGCTACTCCGTCCTCCAGCTGTTCTCTGGACCTTGCCCTTATCAGGAGATCGTCCAAGTAAGGGATAATTAATACGCCTCTTCTTCGCAGAAGAATCATTATTTCGGCCATTACCTTGGTAAAGACCCGAGGTGCCGTGGACAATCCAAACGGCAGCGTCTGAAACTGATAATGACAGTTTTGCACCACGAACCTGAGGTACCCTTGATGTGAAGGGCAAATTGGGACATGCAGGTAAGCATCTTTTATGTCCAGGGACACCATAAAGTCCCCTTCTTCCAGATTCGCTATCACTGCTCTGAGTGATTCCATCTTGAATTTGAATTTTTGTATGTACAGGTTCAAAGATTTCAGATTTAGAATAGGTCTTACCGAGCCGTCCGGCTTCGGTACCACAATTAGCGTGGAGTAATACCCCTTTCCCTGTTGTAGGAGGGGTACCTTGACTATCACCTGCTGAGAAAACAGATGGTGAATGGCTTCCAATACCGTCGCCCTGTCTGAGGGAGACGTTGGCAAAGCAGACTTTAGGAACCGGCGAGGGGGAGACTTCTCGAATTCCAACCTGTAACCCTGAGATACTACCTGCAGGATCCAGGGGTCCACCTGTGAGCAAGCCCACTGCGCGCTGAAATTCTTGAGTCGACCCCCCACCGTTCCTGAGTCCGCTTGTAAAGCCCCAGCGTCATGCTGAGGGCTTTGCAGAACCCGCGGAGGGCTTCTGTTCCTGGGAAGGAGCTGCTTGCTGCCCTCTCTTACCCTTCCTCTGCCTCGGGGCAGATATGACTGTCCTTTTGCCCGCTTGTTCTTATAGGACCGAAAGGACTGCGGCTGAAAAGACGGTGTCTTTTTCTGTTGGGAGGGGGTCTGAGGTAAAAAGGTGGATTTCCCGGCAGTTGCCGTGGCCACCAAATCCGATAGACCGACGCCAAATAATTCCTCCCCTTTATACGGCAATACTTCCATATGCCGTTTGGAATCCGCATCACCTGACCACTGTCGTGTCCATAAACTTCTTCTGGCAGATATGGACATCGCACTTACTCTCGATGCCAGAGTGCAAATATCCCTCTGAGCATCTCGCATATAAAGAAAAGCATCCTTTAATTGCTCTAAAGTCTGTAAAATACTGTCCCTATCCAGGGTATCAATATTTTCAGTCAGGGAATCCGACCAGACCACCCCAGCACTGCACATCCAGGCTGAGGCGATGGCTGGTCGCAGTATAACACCAGTATGTGTGTATATACTTTTTAGGGTAGTTTCCAGCCTCCTATCAGCTGGATCCTTGAGGGCGGCCGTATCAGGAGACGGTAACGCCACTTGTTTTGATAAGCGTGAGAGCGCCTTATCCACCTTAGGGGGTGTTTCCCAGCGCGCCCTAACCTCTGGCGGGAAAGGGTATAATGCCAATAACTTTTTTGAAATTAGCACTTTTCTATCTGGGTTAACCCACGCTTCATCACATGCATCATTCAATTCCTCTGATTCAGGAAAAACTACAGGTAGTTTTTTCACCCCCCACATAATACCCCTTTTTGTGGTACTTGTAGTATCAGAGATATGCAAAGCCTCCTTCATTGCCGTGATCATATAACGTGTGGCCCTACTGGAAAATACGTTTGTTTCTTCACCGTCGACACTAGATTCAGTGTCCGTGTCTGGGTCTGTGTCGACCGACTGAGGTAAACGGCGTTTTACAGCCCCTGACGGTGTCTGAGACGCCTGGGCAGGTACTAACTGGTTTGCCGGCCGTCTCATGTCGTCAACTGATTTTCCATAAACAAAGCCATCCATTCCGGTGTCGACTCCCTGGGGGGTGACATCACCATTACCGGCAATTGCTCTGCCTCCACACCAACATCGTCCTCATACATGTCGACACACACGTACCGACACACAGCAGACACACAGGGAATGCTCTATTGAAGACAGGACCCCACTAGCCCTTTGGGGAGACAGAGGGAGAGTTTGCCAGCACACACCCAAGCGCTATAATATATATGGGAACAACCCTATATAAGTGTTGTATCCTTATAGCAGCTTAATATAGTAATATCGCCAAAAAAAGTGCCCCCCCTCTCTGTTTTACCCTGTTTCTGTAGTGCAGTGCAGGGGAGAGTCCTGGGAGCCTTCCTCACAGCGGAGCTGAGCAGGAAAATGGCGCTGTGTGCTGAGGAGAATAAGCCCCGCCCCCTATTTCGGCGGGCTCTTCTCCGGAGTTTGTGAGATCTGGCAGGGGTTAAATACATCCATATAGCCTCAAGGGCTATATGTGATGTATTTTTAGCCATAAAAAGGTATTATACATTGCTGCCCAGGGCGCCCCCCCAGCGCCCTGCACCCTCCGTGACCGCTGTGTGAAGTGTGCTGACAACAATGGCGCACAGCTGCAGTGCTGTGCGCTACCTCAGGAAGACTGAAAAGTCTTCTGCCGCCTGCTTCTGGACCTCTTCCATCTTCGGCATCTGCAAGGGGGGTCGGCGGCGCGGCTCCGGGACCGGACTCCATGGCTGGGCCTGTGTTCGATCCCTCTGGAGCTAATGGTGTCCAGTAGCCTAAGAAGCCAATCCATCCTGCACGCAGGTGAGTTGACTTCTCTCCCCTAAGTCCCTCGATGCAGTGAGCCTGTTGCCAGCAGGACTCACTGAAAATAAAAAACCTAAAAACTTTTTCTAAGCAGCTCTTTAGGAGAGCCACCTAGATTGCACCCTGCTCGGACGGGCACAAAAACCTAACTGAGGCTTGGAGGAGGGTCATGGGGGGAGGAGCCAGTGCACACCACCTGATCCTAAAGCTTTATTTTTGTGCCCTGTCTCCTGCGGAGCCGCTAATCCCCATGGTCCTGACGGAGTCCCCAGCATCCACTAGGACGTTAGAGAAATCCTATTATAACGCAATGAGGCCTCAAACACCAGAGACTAGCGTCTCTATGTGCTTGTTCACCACCTCCTACTACCGTCTGGGCTGCACAAGTGTGAGATGTGATAACGCATGATATATATATATATATATATATATATATATATATATATATACACATACACATACATACACACACACACACATACACATAAATATATACATACATATATACATACACACTGATGTATAATATACACAGGTTGAGTATCCCTTATCCAAAATGCTTGGGACCAGAGGAATTTTGGATATCGGATTTTTCCGTATTTTGGAATAATTGCATACCATAATGAGATATCATGGTGATGGGACCTAAGTCTAAGCACAGAATGCATTTATATTTCATATACACCTTATACACACAGCCTGAAGGTAATTTTAGCCAATATTTTTATAACTTTGTGCATTAAACAAAGTGTGTCTACATTCACACAATTCATTTATGTTTCATATACACCTTATGCACATTGCACACAGCCTGAAGGTCATTTAATACAATATTTTTAATAACTTTGAGCATTAAACAAAGTTTGTGTACATTGAGCCATCAAAAAACAAAGGTTTCACTATCTCAGTCTCACTCAAAAAAGTCCGTATTTCGGAATATTTCGTATTTCAGAATATTTGGATATGGGATACTCAACATATATATATATATATATAGATAGATATATATATATAGATATATATACATACACACATTATATATATACACATACATACAAGACATAACAAAATGACAGCACTCAGTAACAAAAATATATATAGATGAAATAGTGGTGCAGGGTCCTGGCAATTGATATCAACACTCACTTTTTCCCAAAATAAAAAAGACCAGCACTCACATTATTGATGAAAGAAAAAAAATAAGAATTTACTCACCGGTAATTCTATTTCTCGTAGTCCGTAGTGGATGCTGGGTACTCCGTAAGGACCATGGGGTATAGACAGGCTCCGCAGGAGACTGGGCACTCTTAAAAGAAAGATTAGGTACTATATCTGGTGTGCACTGGCTCCTCCCTCTATGCCCCTCCTCCAGACCTCAGTTAGGGAAACTGTGCCCGGAAGAGCTGACATTACTAGAAAAGGATTTGGAATCCAGGGTAAGACACATACCAGCCACACCAATCACACTGTACAACTCGTGATAACTATACCCAGTTAACAGTATGAACAATAACTGAGCCTCTCTCAACAGATGGCTCATACAATAACCCTTTAGTTAAGCAATAACTATATACATGTATTGCAGAGAGTCCGCACTTGGGACGGGCTCCCAGCATCCACTACGGACTACGAGAAATAGAATTACCAGTGAGTAAATTCTTATTTTCTCTGACGTCCTAGTGGATGCTGGGTACTCCGTAAGGACCATGGGGATTATACCAAAGCTCCCAAACGGGCGGGAGAGTGCGGATGACTCTGCAGCACCGAATGAGCAAACTCAAGGTCCTCCTCAGCCAGGGTATCAAACTTGTAGAATTTTGTAAAAGTGTTTGAACCCGACCAAGTAGCAGCTCGGCAAAGTTGTAAAGCCGAGACCCCTCGGGCAGCCGCCCAAGAAGAGCCCACCTTCCTCCTGGAATGGGCTTTTACTGATTTAGGATGCGGCAGTCCAGCCGCAGAATGTGCAAGCTGAATGGTGCTACAGATCCAGCGAGCAATAGTCTGCTTTGAAGCAGGAGCACCCAGCTTGTTGGGTGCATGCAGGATAAATAGAGAGTCAGTTTTTCTGACTCTAGCCGTCCTGGTAACAAAGTTTCAGGGCCCGGACTACGTCCAGCAACTTGGAATCCTCCAAGTCCCTAGTAGCCGCAGGCACCACAATAGGTTGGTTCAAATGAAACGATGATACCACCTTAGGGAGAAATTGGGGACGAGTCCTCCATTCTGCCCTTTCCATATGGAAGATCAGATATGGGCTTTTACATGACAAAGCCGCCAATTCTGACACACGCCTAGCCCAAGCTAAGGCCAAAAGCATGACCACTTTCCACGTGAGATATTTTAAGTGGCTCAAACCAGGGGGATTTTAGGAATCCAACACACGTTAAGATCCCAAGTTGCCACTGGAGGCACAAAAGGGGCTGAATATGCATCACCCCTGTAACAACGTCTGAACTTCAGGCAGTGAAGCCAGTTCTTTTTGAGAGAAAAAGGGATAGGGCCGAAATCTTGGCCTTTATGGATCCTAATTTTAGGCCCATTGTCACTCCTGACTGTAGGAAGTGCAGGAATCGACCTCCCTGGAATTCCTCTGTAGGGCCTTCCCGGCCACACACCAAGCAACCTATTTTCGCCATATACAGTGAAAAAGTCTTGCTGTCACGTCTTTCCTAGCCTTTATCAGCGTAGGAATAACTGCATCCGGAATGCCCTTTTCCGCTAGGATCCGGCGTTCAACCGCCATGCCGTCCAACGCAGCCGCGGTAAGTCTTGGATCAGACAGGGTCCCTGTTGCAACATGTCCTGACTGAAAGGCAGAGGCCATGGGTCCTCTGAGAGCATTTCTTGCAGTTCCGGAGCAATCCGGAGCAAAGAATATTGTTCACACTCCTCCGTTTATTACAATTCTCAGCCCTTGGGTCTGAGAGGAAGAGGAGGGAATATATAGACCAACTGGAACACCCACGGTGTTACTAGTGCGACCACAGCTATCGCCTGAGAGTCCCTTGACCCAGCGTAAAACCTTTTTTATCATTTTATTGAGGTGGGACGCCATGTAGTCCACCTGAGGCAGTTTCCATCAATTTGCAAAACTGTGTGAAGACTTCCTGATGAAGTCACCACTTTCCCGGGTGGAGGTCGTGTCCACTGCCGGAATGAACACTGCTGACAGTGCGCTTACTTGATTCTCCGCCCAGCGAAGAATTCTGGTGGCTTCTACCCACGCCACCCTGCTCCTTGTGCCGCCCTGGCGGTTTACATGAGCCCCTGCGGTCTGACTGGATCAGAACCGGTTGGTCGCGAAGCAGGAACTCCGCTTGACTTAGGGCGTTGTATATGGCCCTTAGTTCCAGGATATTGATGTGAAGGCAAGTCTGTTGGCTTGACCACAAACCTTGGAATTTTCTTCCCTGTGTAACTGCCCCCCACCCTCGGAGGCTTGCATCCGTGGTCACCAGGACCCAGTCCTGAATGCCGAATCTGCTGCCCTCGAGAAGGTGAGCACTCCGCAGCCACCACAGGAGAGACACCCTGGCCCTGGGGGACAGGGTGATTAACCGATGCATCTGAAGATGTGATCCGGACCACTTGTCCAGTAAGTTCCATTGTCCTTGCATGGAACCAGCCGAAGGGGATGGCCTCGTATGATGCCATCATCCTTCCCAGGACTCGAGTGCAGTGATGCACTGACACCTGTTTTGGTTTTCAATGGATTCCTGACCAGTATCATGAGCTCCTGAGCTCTCTCTATCGGGAGATAAACCCTCTTCTGGTCTGTGTCTAGGATCATGCCTAGGCGAGGCAGATGAGCTGTAGGAACCAACTGCGACTTTGGAATATATAGAATCCAGTCGTGTTGCCGTTTCACTTCCAGAGAAGGTGATACGCTGTCCAGCAACTGCTCTCTTGATCTCGCTTTTATGAGGAGATCATCCAAGTATGTGATAATAGTGACACCTTGCTTCCGCAGGAGCACCATCATATCCGCCATTACCTTGATGAAATTGGTAATGACAATCCCGTACCGCAATTCTGAGGTACGCCTGATGAGGTGGATAAATGGGGACACGAAGGTATGCATCCCTTCTGTCCCGATTCATTTCAGGCATGCCCTGACCGCTCTTAGCGATTCCATCTTGAACCTGAACCTTTTCAGGTATATGTTCAGGGATTTTAATTCAATATGGGTCTAACCGAACCGTCTGGTTTCGGGATTATAACATGGTCGAATAATAACACCCTCTTGTTAAAGGAGGGGACCCTTGACCACCACCTGTTGAAGATACAATTTACGAATTGCAGTTAACACTGGCTCCCTCTCTTGGGGGGAGAGCCCGCCGGGTCCTCGGTGAGGGGGCATCTTCTCACAGTCCAGCCTGTATCCCTGCGATACAATTTCTATTGCCCAGGGATCTAACAGGGAGTGAACCCACTTGTGGCTGAACTTACGAAGGCGTGTCCCCACCGGGCCTAGCTCCGCCTGTGGAGCCCCAGCGACATGCGGTGGATTTTTGTAGAGGCCGGGGAGGACTTCTGTTCCTGGGGACTAGCTGTGTTGTGCAGCTTCTTTCCTCTGCCCCCGGCTCTGACAAGCAAGGACGCACCTCAGACTTTCTTGTTTCTTTATTCGAAAAGCTGCATTTAATAATGTCGTGCTTTCCTAGGCTGTGCAGGAATATAAGGCAAAATATCAGAATTACCAGCTATAACTGTGGAGACCAGGCCCGAGAACCTTTCTCCACACAATCCTCAGCCTTCCATATGCCTCTTAAGTCGGCATCATCTGTCTAATGTATATTCTACACGACACGTCAAGCAGAAATCGACATAGCTTTTGTCTCTAGGACCCAGTATACTCATGTCCCTTTGGGCATGCTTTATAATTATATATCTATCACTTAAGACAGCATCTTAAAATATTTATATGCATACTAGGGTCTCAATCTCTGCTGATAAGGTACCTGTCCACGCTGCCACAGCGCTATAAACCCATGCCGACACAATCGCCGGTCTGGGTAGTATACTAGAATGTGCACGCTATCTGCAGGATCCCTGAGAATAGCTAGTGCAAACAGGACACCCAAGGGGAAGATTCTCAACACATCCTGGCCCTAGTGGGGAAAGGATACAGCCTGAGAATTCTCTTGTGGGAAGCTGCCGTCTCTTGTCTGGAGATTCCCGCTCTTTTTCCTCATGAGAGGACGGAAATTTACCTCAGCATTCTTCCCCTTAACGTGTGCTCTCGTGTCAGGGACAGATGAGTCATCAGTGATATGCAAATCATCTTTTATTCCAATAATCATATATTGAATATCTTTTAGCCCTCTTGGCTGTAACTTTGCATTATCGTAGTCGACAGTGAAGTTAAACTCCGTGTCGATACTTTGTTATTTTGGATAGTGAACATAGAGAGACTCTGAAGGACTCTGTGACATAGGGACAGACCAGGGTAGATTTCCTTTCTGTTCCCTAACCTTTTGTGCAATAATTTTACCTCAGCACTTACACATATCCAAACAGGTGTCGGCGTTGTTGACGGAGACACCCTCCCACACACTTATCCGCTCTATCACCTCCTTAGAGGAGCCTTTTACCTCAGACATGTCGACACACGCGTACCGACACACCACACACACAGGGGATGCTCTATTTGAAGACGTTCCCCCACCAGGCCCTTTGGAGAGACAGAGAGAGAGTATGCCAGCACACACCACAGCGCTATATAATACAGGGATGTACACTATACTGAGTGATTTTTCCCCTATAGCAGCTTATATACACAGTTTTGCGCCTAAATTTATGTGCCCCCCCTCTCTTTTTTACCCTTTGTGTACCAGGATACTGCAGGGGAGAGCCTGGGGAGCTTCCTTACAGCTGAGCTGTGAAGAGAAAATGACGCCGGTGTGCTGAGGAAGAAGGCCCGGCCCCCTCAGCGGCGGGCTTCTGTCCTTTTATGTACTTTAATGGCGGGGGTTAATGCACATATACAGTTTTTCAGACTGTATTATGTGCTTTTTGCCAAGTAAGGTAATCTAATTGCTGCCCAGGGCGCCCCCCCCCAGCGCCCTGCACCCATCAGTGACCGGAGTGTGTGGTGTGCTAAGGGAGCAATGGCGCACAGCTGCAGTGCTGTGCGCTACCTTAATGAAGACCGGAGTCTTCAGCCGCCGATTTTCAACTTCTCTTCGTTCTTCTGGCTCTGCAAGGGGGACGGCGGCGCGGCTCCGGGACCGGACGACCGAGGACTGGGCCTGTGTTCGATCCCTCTGGAGCTAATGGTGTCCAGTAGCCTTAGAAGCCCAAGCTAGCTGCAAGCAGGTAGGTTCGCTTCTCTCCCCTCAGTCCCACGTAGCAGTGAGTCTGTTGCCAGCAGATCTCACTGAAAATAAAAAACCTAACAAATACTTTCTTTTCTAGGAAGCTCAGGAGAGCCCCTAGGGTGCATCCAGCTCTGGCCGGGCACAGATACTAACTGAGGTCTGGAGGAGGGGCATAGAGGGAGGAGCCAGTGCACACCAGATATAGTACCTAATCTTTCTTTTAAGAATGCCCAGTCTCCTGCGGAGCCCGTCTATACCCCATGGTCCTTACGGAGTACCCAGCATCCACTAGGACGTCAGAGAAAGGGGGTTTATTCCTTACAAGCCATCCATCTGGATATGATCCTGGTGCTACAGCCCGACAGCCGTTTCAACTCACAATGGTCCCTGATTAAAACCATCAGGTCTTTTTTCTTTTGGGAAAAAGTGAGTGTCTATGTATGTATATAAAAACCTATCATCTGAATCCACTACGTTGATTATTATTCTGTGCCAATCCATGTAATAAATTATGTATGGAGCAGTTATTCCCCAGCTCCTGTGGAAGTCAGTCACCGTGCGGAGATAGGTTTTACATCGACTAATGAGCCCCAGCTTCCCTGAGCCCGAGACAGCGCAATTTACTGAACTGTGATTGGCATGCGGCCTAGGCATTCGTCCACCGGTAGTACAGGAATCAAAGCGTGAGCATGGACCGAGAAGCACAGTGGTTAGCATTGCCGATTCGGCACTGGGATCGCGAGTTTCGTTTGCTAACCAGGTCCCAATCTGTGTTCAAAGGTTCTCTCACATACACAAAATAAGAATTTACTTACCGATAATTCTATTTCTCGGAGTCCGTAGTGGATGCTGGGGTTCCTGAAAGGACCATGGGGAATAGCGGCTCCGCAGGAGACAGGGCACAAAAAAGTAAAGCTTTACTAGGTCAGGTGGTGTGCACTGGCTCCTCCCCCTATGACCCTCCTCCAGACTCCAGTTAGGTACTGTGCCCGGACGAGCATACACAATAAGGGAGGCATTTTGAATCCCGGGTAAGACTCATACCAGCCACACCAATCACACCGTACAACTTGTGATCTAAACCCAGTTAACAGTATGACAACAGAAAGGGCCTCTTAAAGATGGCTCCTTAACAATAACCCGAATTAGTTAACAATAACTATGTACAAGTATTGCAGATAATCCGCACTTGGGATGGGCGCCCAGCATCCACTACGGACTCCGAGAAATAGAATTATCGGTAAGTAAATTCTTATTTTCTCTATCGTCCTAAGTGGATGCTGGGGTTCCTGAAAGGACCATGGGGATTATACCAAAGCTCCCAAACGGGCGGGAGAGTGCGGATGACTCTGCAGCACCGAATGAGAGAACTCCAGGTCCTCCTTTGCCAGGGTATCAAATTTGTAAAATTTTACAAACGTGTTCTCCCCCGACCACGTAGCTGCTCGGCAGAGTTGTAATGCCGAGACCCCTCGGGCAGCCGCCCAAGATGAGCCCACCTTCCTTGTGGAGTGGGCTTTTACAGTTTTAGGCTGTGGCAGGCCTGCCACAGAATGTGCAAGTTGAATTGTGTTACAAATCCAACGAGCAATCGACTGCTTAGAAGCAGGTGCGCCCAACTTGTTGGGTGCATACAATATAAACAGCGAGTCAGATTTTCTGACTCCAGCCGTCCTTGCAATGTATATTTTTAAGGCTCTGACAACGTCCAACAACTTGGAGTCCTCCAAGTCGCTAGTGGCCGCAGGCACCACAATAGGTTGGTTCAGATGAAATGCTGATACCACTTTAGGGAGAAAATGCGGACGAGTCCGCAGTTCTGCCCTATCCGAATGGAAGATTAGATAAGGACTTTTATAAGATAAAGCCGCCAATTCAGATACTCTCCTGGCAGAGGCCAGGGCTAGTAACATAGTCACTTTCAATGTGAGATATTTCAAATCCACCTTTTTCAATGGTTCAAACCAATGGGATTTGAGGAAATCTAAAACTACATTTAGATCCCACGGTGCCACCGGAGGCACCACAGGAGGCTGTATATGCAGTACTCCCTTGACAAAAGTCTGGACCTCAGGGACAGAGGCCAATTCTTTTTGGAAGAATATTGACAGGGCCGAAATTTGAACCTTAATGGATCCCAATTTGAGACCCATAGATAATCCTGATTGCAGGAAATGTAGGAAACGACCCAGTTGGAATTCCTCCGTCGGAACCTTCCGATCCTCGCACCACGCTACATATTTTCGCCAAATGCGGTGATAATGTTTCACGGTGACTTCCTTCCGTGCCTTAATCAAGGTAGGAATGACTTCTTCTGGAATGCCTTTCCCTTTTAGGATCTGGCGTTCAACCGCCATGCCGTCAAACGCAGCCGCGGTAAGTCTTGAAAAAGACAGGGACCCTGCTGTAGCAGGTCCCTTCTCAGAGGTAGAGGCCACGGTTCGTCCGTGAGCATCTCTTGAAGTTCCGGATACCAAGTCCTTCTCGGCCAATCCGGAACCACTAGTATTGTTCTTACTCTTCTTTGCCGTATGATCTTCAATACCTTTGGTATGAGCGGCAGAGGAGGAAACACATACACTGACTGGTACACCCAAGGAGTTACCAGTGCGTCCACAGCTATTGCCTGTGGATCTCTTGACCTGGCGCAATATTTGTCCAGTTTCTTGTTGAGGCGAGACGCCATCATGTCTACAATTGGTCTTTCCCAACGGTCTATTAACATGTTGAAGACTTCTGGATGTAGACCCCACTCTCCCGGATGAAGATCGTGTCTGCTGAGGAAGTCTGCTTCCCAGTTGTCCACGCCCGGGATGAACACTGCTGACAGTGCTATCACGTGATTCTCCGCCCAGCGAAGAATCTTGGCAGCTTCTGCCATTGCACTCCTGCTTCTTGTGCCGCCCTGCCTGTTTACATGGGCGACCGCCGTGATGTTGTCCGACTGAATCAACACCGGCTTTCCTTGCAGGAGAAGTTCCGCCTGGCTTAGAGCATTGTAGATTGCTCTTAGTTCCAGAATGTTTATGTGAAGAGACTTTTCCAGACTCGTCCATACTCCCTGGAAGTTTCTTCCTTGTGTGACTGCTCCCCAGCCTCTCAGGCTGGCGTCCGTGGTCACCAGGATCCAATCCTGAATGCCGAATCTGCGGCCTTCTAATAGGTGAGCCTTCTGCAACCACCACAGAAGTGACACCCTTGTCTTTGGTGACAGGGTTATTCGCAGGTGCATCTGCAGATGCGACCCTGACCATTTGTCCAACAGATCCCTTTGGAATATTCTTGCATGGAATCTGCCGAATGGAATTGCTTCGTAAGAAGCCACCATTTTTCCCAGGACTCTTGTGCATTGATGTACTGACACTTTTCCTGGTTTTAGGAGGTTCCTGACCAGATCGGATAACTCCTTGGCTTTTTCCTCTGGAAGGAAAACCTTTTTCTGAACCGTGTCCAGAATCATTCCTAGGAACAGCAGACGAGTTGTCGGGATTAAATGGGATTTTGGAATATTCAGAATCCACCCGTGTTGTCTTAGCACCTCTTGAGATAGTGCTAAAGCTGTCTCCAGCTGTTCTCTGGACCTTGCCCTTATTAGGAGATCGTCCAAGTATGGGATAACTAATACGCCTTTTCTTCGAAGAAGAATCATCATCTCGGCCATTACCTTGGTAAAGACCCGAGGCGCCGTGGACAATCCGAACGGCAGCGTCTGAAACTGATAGTGACAGTTTTGAACAATGAACCTGAGGTACCCCTGGTGTGCGGGGTAAATCGGAACGTGTAGATACGCATCCTTGATGTCCAAGGATACCATAAAGTCCCCTTCTTCCAGGTTCGCTATCACTGCTCTGAGTGACTCCATCTTGAACTTGAACTTTTTTATGTAGAGGTTCAAGGACTTCAGATTTAGAATAGGCCTTACCGAGCCATCCGGCTTCGGTACCACAAATAGAGTGGAATAATACCCCTTTCCTTGTTGTAATAGGGGTACTTTGACTATCACCTGCTGAGCGTACAGCTTGTGAATGGCTTCCAACACCCTCTCCCTTTCGGAAGAGACGGTTGGTAAGGCAGACTTCAGGAAACGATGAGGAGGATCCGTCTCTAATTCCAACCTGTACCCCTGAGATATTATCTGCAGGATCCAGGGGTCTACCTGCGAGTGAGCCCACTGCGCGCTGTAATTTTTGAGACGGCCCCCCACTGTCCCCGAGTCCGCTTGAGAGGCCCCAGCGTCATGCTGAGGTTTTTGCAGGAGCCGGGGAGGGCTTCTGTTCCTGGGAAGGAGCTGCCTGTTGGTGTCTCTTCCCTCTTCCTCTGCCTCGTGGCAGGTACGACAAGCCCTTTGCTCTCTTATTTTTGTAGGAGCGAAAAGGCTGCGGTTGAAAGGTCGGTGCCTTTCTCTGTTGGGGAGTGACTTGAGGTAAAAAAGTGGATTTCCCGGCAGTAGCCGTGGCCACCAAGTCTGATAGACCAACTCCAAATAACTCCTCCCCTTTATACGGCAAAACCTCCATGTGACGTTTTGAATCCGCATCGCCTGTCCACTGTCGTGTCCATAAGGCTCTTCTGGCTGAAATGGACATAGCACTCACCCGAGATGCCAGTGTGCAAATATCCCTCTGTGCATCACGCATATAGATAAATGCATCCTTTATTTGTTCTAACGACAGTAAAACATTGTCCCTATCTAGGGTATCAATATTTTCAATCAGGGATTCTGACCAAACTACTCCAGCACTGCACATCCAGGCAGTTGCTATAGCTGGTCGTAGTATAACACCTGCATGTGTGTATATATTCTTTTGAATAACTTCCATCTTTCTATCTGATGGATCCTTAAGTGCGGCCGTCTCAGGAGAGGGTAACGCCACTTGTTTGGATAAGCGTGTGAGCGCCTTGTCCACCTTAGGGGGTGTTTCCCAGCGCGCCCTAACCTCTGGCGGGAAAGGGTA
This sequence comes from Pseudophryne corroboree, assembly GCF_028390025.1. Classification (NCBI taxonomy): domain Eukaryota; kingdom Metazoa; phylum Chordata; class Amphibia; order Anura; family Myobatrachidae; genus Pseudophryne; species Pseudophryne corroboree. The sequence continues at coordinate 1,208,166,669 of NC_086444.1, forward strand.
TAATGCCAATAACTTTTTTGAAATTATCAACTTTTTATCAGGAGCAACCCACGCTTCATCACACACGTCATTTAATTCTTCTGATTCAGGAAAAACTGTTTGTAGTTTTTTCACACCATACATAATACCCTGTTTTACGGTATCTGTAGTATCAGCTAAATGTAACGTCTCCTTCATTGCCAAAATCATATAACGTGTGGCCCTACTGGAAAATACGTTTGAATTTCTACCGTCGTCACTGGAATCAGTGCCCGTGTCTGGGTCTGTGTCGACCGACTGAGGCAAAGGGCGTTTTACAGCCCCTGACGGTGTTTGAGGCGCCTGGACAGGCATTAATTGATTGTCCGGCCGCCTCATGTCCTCAACTGACTGTTTAAGGGAAGATAAACCATCACGTAATTCCACAAATAAAGGCATCCATTCTGGTGTCGACCCCCTGGGGGGTGACATCTGCATATTTGGCAATTGCTCCGCCTCCACACCAATATCGTCCTCATACATGTCGACACCACGTACCGACACACACCGCAAACTCACAGGGAATGCTCTAATGAAGACAGGACCCACTAGCCCTTTTGGGGAGACAGAGGGAGAGTCTGCCAGCACACACCACAAAGCGCTATATATACAAGGGATATCCTTATATTAAGTGCTCCCTTATAGCTGCTTTAATATATATATATATAGCCATTAATGTGCCCCCCCTCTCTGTTTTACCCTGTTTCTGTAGTGCAGTGCAGGGGAGAGACCTGGGAGCCGTTCTGACCAGCGGAGCTGTGACAGAAAATGGCGCCGTGTGCTGAGGAGATAGGCCCCGCCCCTTTTTCGGCGGGTTCTTCTCCCGCTATTTTTCCAGTCAGGCAGGGGTTAAATATCTCCATATAGCCCCTATGGGCTATATGTGAGGTATTTTTAGCCTTGTATAAGGTTTATATTTGCCTCTCAGAGCGCCCCCCCCCAGCGCTCTGCACCCTCAGTGACTGCCCAGTGAAGTGTGCTGAGAGGAAAATGGCGCACAGCTGCAGTGCTGTGCGCTACCTTATGAAGACTGAGGAGTCTTCAGCCGCCGGTTTCCGGACCTCTTCACGCTTCAGCATCTGCAAGGGGGTCGGCGGCGCGGCTCCGGGACCGGACTCCACGGCTGGGCCTGTGTTCGATCCCTCTGGAGCTAATGGTGTCCAGTAGCCAAGCAGCAAATCCACTCTGCATGCAGGTGAGTTTACTACTTTCCCCCTAAGTCCCACGTTGCAGTGATCCTGTTGCCAGCAGGACTCACTGTAAAGAAAAAAACCTAAACTAAACTTTCTCTAAGCAGCTCTTTAGGAGAGCCACCTAGATTGCACCCTTCTCGTTCGGGCACAAAATCTAACTGGAGTCTGGAGGAGGGTCATAGGGGGAGGAGCCAGTGCACACCACCTGACCTAGTAAAGCTTTACTTTTTTGTGCCCTGTCTCCTGCGGAGCCGCTATTCCCCATGGTCCTTTCAGGAACCCCAGCATCCACTTAGGACGATAGAGAAATAAATGTTAAGAAAACAAAAACACCACAGGTTAATTGGCTTCGTGTACCCCGGTGTGTAGGCTAGTTAGGAAATTCAGACTAAGTTCCAGGAGACAGGCGCTGATGTGAATGACAATGCGGTATAATTGCTGGTGTTATAGAGCTAGTCAATAACGGAGAGTGCGCAGGAACTCACAGACAGAACGCTGGCAGACTGTACACTGCTGCTTGGTGCCAGGATAGTGAACGAGTAATGCACGTTGCCGTACAACACTGACCCCATGAGTGCCGTACGCACTGGGCGAATACAACAGACATGCTACGGAACCTTATCACTCCAGGGGGAGTTTCATCACAGCAAACCTGGTGGATGAAGCAAACAGGCTTTCTTTATCAAGAGACGCATGATGCGCCATGAGAAGCGACACGGGTGAGCAAGAAAACGTTGCAGCTGCACGCGGCGGTTGGGTGGCGTGCTGCTTTGTGAATACTGGCGCTGCCGGTGCCCCTCGTATATCAGCCACAGGTAGCCGGTATATAAAAAGTACAGATGATGCCGGGGATCACGTCGCCGTACAGGCTCTGCGTCAAATGAAAACGCAATTCTCACACAGCATTCATAGGCAGTAGCAAAACACTGTGTTGGTGTATGTATATAGATGTCCCTTTAAAAATAAATGGGAGCCAAGAGCTTTACAAAGCACGTGGTTTCTAAACGCAGAGTGTAAGAGCTGGGCGACAGCCGGTGACCGCCTCGTACAACAGACGGTGTGCAGGATTGTGAGAGAAGCAGCACCAATGGGAAGGGGCGTTACAGCGCTTTGCACTGTACATTAATGTTCATTCCTGGCCGGCTTCTTCTGCTTCTTTATCAAGATACTCTCTGCGGTCTCGGAGATGTCTGGTACCATGTCTAGCCGACAGACTCTGCCAACAAGGATCTCTGTACATAAAGGCATCGGAACTGCCCTATCTTCTACTGTCTACAGAATTCTATCAGGGATTTATATTCGTGTCCAGCCCTAGGCAGAAATCCACCATCAATAACCAAACACTAATACACGGAGAATGGGGGCAGAGACTTCTAGACCACAAAGCCGGTCTCTTCCCTCCGTATAACAGAGAAAACCTTTTATTTGTCAATAACATATAAAAACAAATTCAATTTGATATAGAACCGCTCATATAAAGGACTATGGGTTCTATTTATTAAGCCTTGGATGGAGATAAGTGGACGGAGAAAGTAGCAGCCAATCAGCTCCCAACTGTCATTTTTCAAACACAGTCTGTGACATGGCAGTTAGGAGCTGATTGGCTGGTACTTTATCTCCATCCAAGGCTTAGTAAATAGACCCCTAAGAAAGATATAGAAAAAGTGGAGAAGGTATAGCCTCAGATTGAGGTTGAGGTGTGTTGGAGGCATAAAACAGGTGGCTCTAAGTGTGATCTGGGTTTATCAGGGATGGGATTAAATTGCACCTATTTCAATCATATGTTGGACCTGAAGGGATAACCGTGGTTCCCAATCTGGGTGTTACGGATTGGTGGTCCAGTGCCCAATCAAGTGGAACATGTACTAAGCAGTGATAAGAGTGGAGAAGTGAGCTAGTGGAGAAATTGCCCATGGCAACCAATCAGCTGCTCTGTATACTTTTATCATATACATATTATAAATGTTACGTCAATGCCGATTGGTTGCCATGGGCAACATCTCCACTGGCTCACTTCTCCACTTTTAGCACTGCTTAGTACATGTTCCCCCATGGCCAAAGTGAAAGGAAAACCCAGTGCTGGTGGCCGACAATCATACAACACATGGACAAACATAAACACAACCCCGTCCACCAGCACATAACCGACGCTGGAAAACATGCAGGCACTTTAGGGCGCCGTAGCTGAAGAAGGTTTGGCAACCACTGGTGTATGGTAAGACAGAAGCATTAGGAGCTGGGAAAACGCATTGAAGATGGGGTTATCATCCCGCAGTTACCTGTATCTTTATGGGCCAGGTGAAGTTACTGACGTACACGAAGAAGGTGATATTGGGGTTGTTGTGGAAATCAAACTTCTCATTGGAGAACGTGTCCTTGAACTCCTTGATGTTGGTCCTGGAGATAATAGGGACCTCCTCGCCCGCCTGCGTGCCGGCTGTGGAGAAGATGGGACAAAGACGTTGGCGTAGGCAGAAAACCGACGCAAGTTATGTATCTTGAGATGGACATAACTGTGAACACTACTGCCCGTGATTAGTATACAAGAAATGGTATACCTTGGCGGCTGGAATATTACCCAGCGAGCACAACATATGTTGCTTATATAAAAGAGAAACAAGCAAAAAAATAAGATTTTACTCACCGGTAAATCTATTTCTCGTAGTCCGTAGTGGATGCTGGGGACTCCGTAAGGACCATGGGGAATAGACGGGCTCCGCAGGAGACTGGGCACTCTAAAGAAAGATTTAGTACTATCTGGTGTGCACTGGCTCCTCCCTCTATGCCCCTCCTCCAGACCTCAGTTAAGGAAACTGTGCCCGGAACAGCAGACATTATAAGGAAAGGATTTTGGAATGCCGGGTAAGACTCATACCAGCCACACCAATCACACCGTATAACTTGTGATACACTTATCCAGTCAACAGTATGAACGACAACAGGGCATCAACAATGGATGCCAACATAACCCATTATTAAGCAATAACTATATACACGTATTGCAGAGAGTCCGCACTTGGGACGGGCGCCCAGCATCCACTACGGACTACGAGAAATAGATTTACCGGTGAGTAAAATCTTATTTTCTCTAACGTCCTAGTGGACTCCGTAAGGACCATGGGGATTATACCAAAGCTCCCAAACGGGCGGGAGAGTGCGGATGACTCTGCAGCACCGAATGGGCAAACTCAAGGTCCTCCTCAGCCAGGGTATCAAACTTGTAGAATTTTGCAAATGTGTTTGAACCCGACCAAGTAGCAGCTCTGCAAAGTTGTACAGCCGAGACCCCTCGGGCAGCCACCCAAGAAGAGCCCACCTTCCTTGTGGAATGGGCTTTCACTGATTTTGGATGCGGCAATCCAGCCGCAGAATGAGCCTGCTGAATCGTGTTACAGATCCAGCGGGCAACGGTTTGCTTTGAAGCAGGAGCACCCAGCTTGTTGGGGGCATACAGGATAAACAGCGAGTCAGTTTTCCTGACTCCAGCCGTTCTGGCTACATAAATATTCAAAGCCCTGACTACATCTAGTAACCTGGAATCCTCCAAGTCACGAGTAGCCGCAGGCACTACAATAGGTTGGTTCAAATGAAAAGATGACACCACCTTTGGCAGAAATTGGGGACGAGTCCGTAATTCTGCCCTGTCCACATGGAAAACCAGATAGGGGCTTTTACGCGACAAAGCCGCCAATTCTGACACACGCCTAGCCGAAGCTAAGGCCAATAGCATGACCACTTTCCACGTGAGATACTTCAGCTCCACGGTCTTAAGTGGCTCAAACCAGTGGGATTTCAGGAAACCCAACACCACGTTGAGATCCCAAGGTGCCACTGGTGGCACAAAAGGGGGCTGAATATGCAGCACTCCCTTAACAAACGTCTGAACTTCAGGAAGAGAAGCCAGTTCCTTTTGAAAGAAAATGGATAGGGCCGAAATCTGGACCTTTATGGATCCCAACTTCAAGCCCATAGTCACTCCAGACTGTAGAAAGTGCAGAAATCTGCCCAGTTGGAATTCCTCTGTAGGGGCCTTCCTGGCCTCACACCAAGCAACATATTTTCGCCATATGCGGTGATAATGTTTTGCTGTCACGTCCTTCCTAGCCTTTATCAGCGTAGGAATAACTTCCTCCGGAATGCCTTTTTCCCGCTAGGATACGGCGTTCAACCGCCATGCCGTCAAACACAGCCGCGGTAAGTCTTGGAACAGGCAAGGCCCCTGTTGCAACAGGTCCTGTCTGAGAGGCAGAGGCCATGGGTCCTCTGTGAGCATGTCTTGCAGTTACGGGTACCAAGTCCTTCTTGGCCAATCCGGAACAATGAGTATTGTTCTCACTCCTCTTCTTCTTACGATTCTCAGCACCTTGGGTATGAGAGGAAGAGGAGGAAACACATAGACCGACTGGAACACCCACGGTGTTACCAGGGCGTCCACAGCTATCGCCTGAGGGTCCCTTGACCTGGCGCAATACCTTTGTAGCTTTTTGTTGAGACGGGACGCCATCATGTCTACCTGTGGCAGTTCCATCGATGTGTAATCTGAGTGAAGACTTCGTGACGAAGTCCCCACTCTCCCGGGTGAAGGTCGTGCCTGCTGAGGAAGTCTGCTTCCCAGTTGTCCACCCCCGGAATGAACACTGCTGACACAGTGCTTGCACGTGATTCTCCGCCCACCGAAGAATCCTGGTGGCTTCCGCCATCGCGACTCTGCTTCTTGTGCCGCCCTGGCGGTTTACATGAGCCACCGCGGTGATGTTGTCAGACTGAATCAGCACTGGTTGGTTGCGAAGCAGGAGCTCCGCTTGACTCAGGGCGTTGAATATGGCCCTTAGTTCCAGGATATTTATGTGCAGACAAGCCTCCTGACTTGACCACAACCCTTGGAAGTTTCTTCCCTGAGTGACTGCCCCCCACCCACGGAGGCTCGCATCCGTGGTCACCAGGACCCAGTCCTGTATGCCGAACCTACGGCCCTCGAGAAGGTGAGCACTATGAAGTCACCACAGAAGAGACACCCTGGCCCTGGGGGACAGGGTGATCAGCCGATGCATCTGAAGATGCGATCCGGACCATTTGTCCAACAGATCCCACTGAAAGATCCTCGCATGGAACCTGCCGAAGGGAATGGCTTCGTACGATGTCACCATCTTTCCCAGGACTCGCGTGCAGCGATGCACCGACACCTGTTTCGGTTTTAAGAGGTCTCTGACTAGAGTCACGAGCTCTTGAGCCTTCTCCTCCGGGAGAAACACCTTCTTCTAGTCCGTGTCCAAAATCATGCCCAGAAAGGGCAGACGCGTCGTAGGAATCAGCTGCGACTTTGGGATATTCAGAATCCAGCCGTGCTGTTGCAACACTTCCTGAGAGTGCGCTACGCTGATCTGCAACTGCTCCCTGGACCTCGCCTTTATGAGGAGATCGTCCAAGTATGGGATAACTGTGACTCCTTGCTTTCTCAGGATCACCATAATTTCTGCCATTACCTTGGTAAATATTCTCGGTGCCGTGGAGAGCCCAAACGGCAACGTCTGGAATTGGTAATGACAGTCCTGTACCACAAATCTGAGGTACTCCTGATGAGGCGGATAAATGGGGACATGCAAGTAAGCATCCTTGATGTCCAGAGACACCATAAAATCCCCCTCTTCCAGGCTTGCAATGACCGCTCTGAGCGATTCCATTTTGAACTTGAATCTTTTCAGATAAATGTTCAGGGACTTTAAATTTAATATAGGTCTGACCGAACCGTCCGGTTTCGGTACCACAAACATTGTGGAATAGTATCCCTTTCCCTGTTGAAGAAGGGGAACCTTTACCACCACCTGCTGGAGAAATAGCTTGTGAATCGCCGCTACCACTACTTCCCTTTCTATGGGGGAAGCTGGCAGGGACGATTTTAGGTAACGTTGAGGGGGCATCACCTCGAATTCCAGCTTGTATCCCTGATACACAATCTGTATAGCCCAGGGATCCACCCGTGAGCGAACCCACTGGTGGCTGAAATGTCGGAGACGCGCCCCCACCACTCCTGGCTCCACCCGTGGAGCCCCAGCGTCATGCGGTGGATTTAGTGGAAGCCGGGGAGGACTTCTGTTCCTGGGAACTTGCTGCATGGTGCAGCTTTTTTCCTCTACCCCTGCCTCTAGCAAGAAAGGAAGCACCTCTGACCTTCTTGCTTCTTTGTGCGCGAAAGGACTGCATTTGGTAATACGGTGCTTTCTTAGGTTGTGAGGGAATATATGGCAAAAAGTTTGACTTCCCAGCAGTAGCTGTGGAAACCAGGTCCGAGAGACCGTCCCCAAACAATTCCTCACCCTTGTAAGGTAACACCTCCATGTGTTTTTTGGAGTCGGCATCACCTGTCCACTGCCGAGTCCACAGGACCCTCCTGGCAGAAATTGACATTGCATTAATTCTAGAGCCCAGTAGGCAAATGTCCCTCTGGGCATCCCTCATATATAGGACAGTGTCTTTTATATGCCCCAGGGTCAGCATAATGGTATCCCTGTCCAAGGTATCCATTTCCTCAGACAGATTATCTGTCCACGCTGCTACAGCACTACACATCCACGCCGACGCAATTGCCGGCCTCAGTAGAGTCCCTGAATGTGTATAAACAGATTTCAGGATACTTTCCTGCTTTCTATCTGCAGGATCCTTTAGGGTGACCGTATCCTGCGACGGCAGGGCCACCTTCTTAGATAAGCGTGTGAGAGCTTTATCTACCCTAGGGGAGGATTCCCAGCGCACCCTGTCCTCTGGCGGGAAAGGGTACGCCATAAGTAACCTTTTGGAAATCAGGACTTTCTTATCAGGGGAATCCCACGCTCTTTCACATAACTCATTTAACTCATGTGAAGGGGGAAAAGTCACCTCTTGCTTTTTCTCCCCATACATATAAACCCTCTTGTCAGGGACAGGGTTTACCTCTAATATGTGTAAAACATCCTTCATCGCTATAATCATGTAGCGGATAGCTTTTGTAATTTTCGGTTGCAATTTTGCATCATCGTCGTCGACACTGGAGTCAGAATCCGTGTCGACATCTGTGTCAACCATTTTGGATAGTGGGCGCTTTTGAGACTCTGAGGGCTTCTGCGCTGTAGGATCAGGCACGGGTTGAGCCCCTGACTGGCCCATGGTATCAGCTTTATCCAACCTTTTATGTAAGGAGTTTACATTATCATTTAACACCTTCCACATATCCATCCAATCAGGTGTCGGTACCGTCGGCGGCGACACGTCATTCAACTGCACTTGCTCTGCCTCCACATAGCCCTCTTCGTCAAACATGTCGACACACGCGTACCGACACACCACACACACAGGGGAATCTCTAAATGAGGACAGGACCTCCACAAGGCCGTTTGGAGAGACAGAGAGAGAGTATGCCAGCACACACCCCAGCGCTATATGACCCAGGAATCACACAGTAACTTAGTGTTTACCCAGTAGCTGCTGTATTATGATTAATGCGCCTAAATTTATGTGCCCCCCCTCTCTTATTTACCCTTCTACCGTGATTCTGCAGGGGAGTGTCTGGGGAGCTTCCTCTCAGCGGAGCTGTGGAAGGAAAATGGCGCTGGTGAGTGCTGAGGAAGAAGGCCCCGCCCCCTCAGCGGCGGGCTTCTGTCCCGCGATTGTGTGTAAAATTAATGGCGGGGGCTCATGCATATAACAGTGTCCAACTGTATATATGCAGCTTTCGCCAGGAGGTATCAATTGCTGCCCAGGGCGCCCCCCCCTGCGCCCTGCACCCTACAGTGACCGGAGTGTGTGGGTTAGTGTGGGCGCAATGGCGCACAGCTGCAGTGCTGTGCGCTACCTCATGTGAAGACAGGAGTCTTCACGCCACCAATTTCGATGTCTTCTCTGCTTCTGCCGGCTTCTGTCTTCTGGCTCTGCGAGGGGGACGGCGGCGCGGCTCGGGGAACGGACGACAAGGTCAGGTTCTGTGTTCGATCCCTCTGGAGCTAATGGTGTCCAGTAGCCTAAGAAGCGCAACCTAGCCGCAGTTAGTAGGTTTGCTTCTCTCCCCTCAGTCCCCCGTAGCAGAGAGTCTGTTGCCAGCAGATCTCTCTGAAAATAAAAAACCTAACTAAAATACTTTCTTATAGCAAGCTCAGGAGAGCTCACTAAAAGCACCCAGCTCTGTCCGGGCACAGATTCTAACTGAGGTCTGGAGGAGAGGCATAGAGGGAGGAGCCAGTGCACACCAGATAGTACTAAATCTTTCTTTAGAGTGCCCAGTCTCCTGCGGAGCCCGCCTATTCCCCATGGTCCTTATGGAGTCCCCAGCATCCACTAGGACGTTAGAGAAAATAAGATTTTACTCACCGGTAAATCTATTTCTCGTAGTCCGTAGTGGATGCTGGGAACTCCGTAAGGACCATGGGGAATAGACGGGCTCCGCAGGAGACTGGGCACTCTAAAAGAAAGATTAGGTACTATCTGGTGTGCACTGGCTCCTCCCTCTATGCCCCTCCACCAGACCTCAGTTAGGATACTGTGTCCGGAAGAGCTGACACAATAAGGAAGGATTTTGAATCCCGGGTAAGACTCATACCAGCCACACCAATCACACCGTATAACTCGTGATACTATACCCAGTTAACAGTATGAAATATAACTGAGCCTCTCAACAGATGGCTCAACAATAACCCTTTAGTTAGGCAATAACTATATACAAGTATTGCAGACAATCTGCACTTGAGATGGGCGCCCAGCATCCACTACGGACTACGAGAAATAGATTTATTGGTGAGTAAAATCTTATTTTCTCTGAAGTCCTAGTGGATGCTGGGAACTCCGTAAGGACCATGGGGATTATACCAAAGCTCCCAAACGGGCGGGAGAGTGCGGATGACTCTGCAGCACCGAATGAGAGAACGCAAGGTCCTCCTCAGCCAGGGTATCAAATTTGTAAAATCTTGCAAATGTGTTTGACCCCGACCAAGTTGCAGCTCGGCAAAGTTGTAAAGCCGAGACCCCTCGGGCAGCCGCCCAAGATGAGCCCACTTTCCTCGTGGAATGGGCTTTTACTGATTTAGGATGCGGCAATCCAGCCGCAGAATGCGCCAGCTGAATTGTGCTACAAATCCAGCGAGCAATAGTCTGCTTAGAAGCAGGGGCACCTATTTTGTTGGGTGCATACAGGATAAAAAACGAGTCCGTTTTCCTGACTCCAGCCGTCCTGGAAAAATAAATTTTTAAGGCCCTGACTACGTCCAGTAGCTTGGAATCTTCCAAGTCCCTAGTAGCCGCAGGCACTACAATAGGCTGGTTCAAGTGAAAAGCTGATACCACCTTAGGGAGAAACTGGGGACGAGTCCTCAATTCTGCCCTATCCATATGGAAAATCAGATAAGGGCTTTTACATGACAAAGCCGCCAATTCTGACACACGCCTGGCCGAAGCCAAGGCCAATAACATGACCACTTTCCACGTGAGATATTTCAGATCCACAGTTTTAAGTGGCTCAAACCAATGTGATTTCAGGAAACTCAACACCACGTTGAGATCCCACGGTGCCACAGAGGGCACAAAAGGGGGCTGAATATGTAGCACTCCCTTTACAAAAGTCTGAACTTCAGGCAGTGAAGCCAGTTCTTTCTGGAAGAAAATCGACAGAGCCGAAATCTGGACCTTAATGGAACCCAATTATAGGCCCATAGTCACTCCCGACTGTAGGAAGTGCAGAAAACGACCCAGCTGAAATTCCTCTGTTGGGGCCTTCCTGGCCTCACACCACGCAACATATTTTCGCCAAATACGGTGATAATGGTTTGCGGTTACTTCTTTCCTGGCTTTTATCAGCGTAGGAATGACTTCCTCCGGAATGCCCTTTTGCTTTAGGATCCGGAATTCAACCGCCATGTCGTCCAACGCAGCCGCGGTAAGTCTTGGAACAGACAGGGCCCCTGCTGTAGCAGATCCTGTCTGAGCGGTAGAGGCCATGGGTCCTCTGATATTATTTCTGTAAGTTCTGGGTACCAAGCTCTTCTTGGCCCATCCGGAACCACGAGTATCGTTCTCACTCCTTGTTTTCTTATTATTCTCAGTACCTTTGGTATGAGAGGCAGAGGAGGGAATACATAAACCGACTGGTACACCCACGGTGTCACTAGAGCGTCCACAGCTATTGCCTGAGGGTCCCTTGACCTGGCGCAATATCTAGTTTTTTGTTTAGGCGGGACGCCATCATGTCCACCTGTGGCCTTTCCCAACGGTTTACCAACAGTTGGAAGACTTCTGGATGAAGTCCCCACTCTCCCGGGTGTCGGTCGTGTCTGCTGAGGAAGTCTGCTTCCCAGTTGTCCACTCCCGGAATGGACACTGCTGACAGTGCTAAGACGTGATTTTCCGCCCATCGGAGAATCCTTGTGGCTTCTGCCATCGCCATCCTGCTTCTTGTGCCGCCCTGTCGGTTTACATGGGCGACTGCCGTGATGTTGTCTGATTGGATCAGTACCGGCTGGTTTTGAAGCAGAGGCCTTGCCAGACTTAGGGCATTGTAAATGGCCCTCAGTTCCAGAATATTTATGTGTAGGGACGACTCCTGACTTGACCAAAGTCCTTGGAAATTTCTTCCCTGTGTGACTGCCCCCCAGCCGCGAAGGCTGGCATCCGTGGTTACCAGGACCCAGTCCTGTATGCCGAATCTGCGGCCCTTTTGAAGATGAGCACTCTGCAGCCACCACAGTAGAGATACCCTGGTCCTTGGAGACAGGGTTATCAGCCGATGCATCTGAAGATGCGATCCCGACCACTTGTCCAAGAGTTCCCACTAAAAGGTTCTTGTATGGAACCTGCCGAATGGAATTTTGCTTCGTAAGAAGCAACCATTTTTCCCAGGACTCGTGTGCAGTGATGCATCGATACCTGTTTTGGTTTCAGGAGGTCTCTGACTAGAGATGACAGCTCCTTGGCTTTCTCCTGCGGGAGAAACACTTTTTTCTGTTCTGTGTCCAGAACCATCCCCAGGAACAGTAGGCGTGTGGTAGGAACCAGCTGTGACTTTGGAATGTATAGAATCCATCCGTGCTGTTGTAGCACTTCCCGAGATAGTGCTACTCCGACCAACAACTGCTCCTTGGACCTCGCCTTTATAAGGAGATCGTCCAAGTACGGGATAATTAAAACTCCCTTTTTTCGAAGGAGTATCATCATTTCTGCCATTACCTTGGTAAAGACCCTCGGTGCCGTGGACAGTCCAAACGGCAGTGTTTGGAATTGGTAATGGCAATCCTGTACCACAAATCTGAGGTACTCCTGGTGAGGATGGTAAATGGGGACATGTAGGTAAGCATCCTTGATGTCCAGGGATACCATGTAATCCCCCTCCTCCAGGCTTGCAATAACCGCCCTGAGCGATTCCATCTTGAACTTGAATTTTTTTATGTATGTGTTCAAGGATTTCAAATTTAAAACGGGTCTCACCGAACCGTCCGGTTTCGGTACCACAAACAGTGTGGAATAGTAACCCCGTCCTTGTTGAAGTAGGGGCACCTTGACTATCACCTGCTGGGAATACAGCTTGTGAATTGCCTCTAGCACAGCCTCCCTGCCTGAGGGAGTTGTCGGCAAGGCAGATTTGAGGAAACGGCGGGGGGGAGACGCCTCGAATTCCAGCTTGTACCCCTGAGATACTACTTGAAGGATCCAGGGATCCACCTGTGAGCGAGCCCACTGATCGCTGAAATTTTTGAGGCGGCCCCCCACCGTACCTGGCTACGCCTGTGGAGCCCCCGTGTCATGCGGTGGACTCAGAGGAAGCGGGGGAAGAATTTTGATTCTGGGAACTGGCTGACTGGTGCAGCTTTTTCCCTCTTCCCTCGTCTCTGTGCAGAAAGGAAGCGCCTTTGACCCGCTTGCTTTTCTGAAGCCGAAAGGACTGTACCTGATAATACAGTGCTTTTCTTAGGCTGTGAGGAAACCTGAGGTAAAAAAATTTCTTCCCAGCTGTTGCTGTGGATACGAGGTCCCAGAGACCATCCCCAAACAATTCCTCACCCTTATAAGGCTCTATGTGCCTTTTAAAGTCAGCATCACCTGTCCAGTGTCGGGTCTCTAATACCCTCCTGACAGAATGGACATTGCATTAATTCTGGATGCCAGCCGGCAAATATCCCTCTGTGCATCCCTCATATATAAGACGACGTCTTATGTTCGCAAAATAGTATCCCTGTTTGACAGGGTTACAGACCACGCTGCAGCAGCACGATCTGCAGGTCTCAGTCTAGTACCTGAGTGTGTAAATACAGACTTCAGGCTAGCTTCCTGCTATTTGTCAGCAGGTACCTTCAAAGTGGCCGTATCCTAAGACGGCAGTGCCACCTTTTTTGACAAACGTGTGAGCGCCTTATCCACCCTAGGGGATATCTCCCAGCGTAACTTATCCTCTGGCGGGAAAGGGTACGCCATCAGTAACTTTTTAGAAATTACCAGTTTCTTATCGGGGGAACCCACGCTTTTTCACACTTCATTCACTCATTTGATGGGGGAACAAAACACTGCCTGCTTTTTCTCCCCACACATAAAACCCTTTTTTAGTGGTACTTGGGTTAATGTCAGAAATGTGTAACACATTTTTTATTGCCGGGATCATGTAACGGATGTTCCTAGTGGATTGTGTATATGTCTCAACCTCGTCGACACTGGAGTCAGACTCCGTGTCGACATCTGTGTCTGCCATCTGAGGGAGCGGGCGTTTTTGAGCCCCTGATGGCCTTTGAGACGCCTGGGCAGGCGCGGGCTGAGAAGCCGGCTGTCCCATAGCTGTTACGTCATCCAGCCTTTTATGTAAGGAGTTGACACTGTCGGTTAATACCTTCCACCTATCCATCCACTCTGGTGTCGGCCCACAAGGGGCGACATCCCATTTATCGGCATCTGCTCCGCCTCCACATAAGCCTCCTCATCAAACATGTCGACACAGCCGTACCGACATACCGCACACACACAGGGAATGCTCTGACTGAGGACAGGACCCCACACAGCCCTTTGGGGAGACAGAGAGAGAGTATGCCAGCACACACCAGAGCGCTATATAATGTAGGGATAAACACTATCACTGAGTGAATTTTCCCCAATAGCTGCTTGTATAAACAATATTGCGCCTAAATTTAGTGCCCCCCCTCTCTTTTTAACCCTTTGAGCCTGAAAACTACAGGGGAGAGCCTGGGGAGCTGTCTTCCAGCTACACTGTGAAGAGAAAATGGCGCCAGTGTGCCGAGGGAGATAGCTCCGCCCCTTTTTCGCAGACTTTTCTCCCGCTTTTTTATGGATTCTGGCAGGGGTAATTATCACATATATAGCCTCTGGGGCTATATATTGTGATTATTTTGCCAGCCAAGGTGTTTTTATTGCTGCTCAGGGCGCCCCCCCCCCAGCGCCCTGCACCCTCAGTGACCGGAGTGTGAAGTGTGTATGAGGAGCAATGGCGCACAGCTGCAGTGCTGTGCGCTACCTTGGTGAAGACTGAAGTCTTCTGCCGCCGATTTTCCGGACCATCTTCATGCTTCTGGCTCTGTAAGGGGGACGGCGGCGCGGCTCCGGGAACGAACACCAAGGACGGGTCCTGCGGTCGATCTCTCTGGAGCTAATGGTGTCCAGTAGCCTAAGAAGCCCAAGCTAGCTGCAAGCAGGTAGGTTCGCTTCTTCTCCCCTTAGTCCCTCGTTGCAGTGAGCCTGTTGCCAGCAGGTCTCACTGTAAAATAAAAAACCGAACATATACTTTCTTTCTAGGAGCTCAGGAGAGCCCCTAGTGTGCATCCAGCTCGGCCGGGCACAGAAATCTAACTGAGGTCTGGAGGAGGGGCATAGAGGGAGGAGCCAGTGCACACCAGATAGTACCTAATCTTTCTTTTAGAGTGCCCAGTCTCCTGCGGAGCCCGTCTATTCCCCATGGTCCTTACGGAGTTCCCAGCATCCACTAGGACGTCAGAGAAAATAAAAATAACACTGACGCCATCGTCATAAGATTTTAAAGATAGTGGAGACTAAAACAAGCGAGGGTTTAAATTTGGCCCTTGGAGTAAGCAGAATTAGGTGTACAGCACATAAGACATAGGTCAGCACGCTGAGGTGGCAATGGGCTAGGAGCTGGCAGCCATGTTTCCTGTAACATAACCCTAGTGATCGCCACCCTGAAGCATTGTGGGAAATGTGTTCTGTGACTGCAGAATCTCTCTCAGGGTAGGCGCGTGTCTGCAAAAACATGAAGAGCCCAGAGACCACTGCTCTGCCCTCCAGCAGACACTGGACTTACGAGAGGACAATGGAATATCTGGCGGGGTCCCCAGTCCAGTGGGCCAAGCATTGGTACAGATTACTAAATGTCAGCCACCACTGAACAAAACCACACTCCTGGCCACAAATCTGAAAGTAGTTCTCCTGTTCTGTACATGCTCCTTCCTGTGGTGCCTGTGTTATGTCATTTCATCTTCTTCCATAAACCCACATCATTTCATGGACCATCAGAACAGTAAAGGTCTACCTTTACCATTACACCAAGTGCTATATTATCCCCAAATCTGATGTTTCCGTATTTGAAAGCGGTCTACTGTTCTGTACATGCTCCTTCCTGTGGTGCTTGTGTCATTTCATCTTCTTCCATAAACCCACATCATTTCATGGACCATCAGAACAGTAAAGGTCTACCTTTACCATTACCGCTACACCAAATGCTATATTATCCCCAAATCTGATGTTTCCGTATTTGAAAGAGGTCTACGTAACTCCGACCTGTGCCTGCTGGTGGCGCTGTTGTCACTGGAAAGCCTGTCTAGTGTGGCAGCCCACATTCTTTACGGACATAGCTGTAAAGATAACATGCCTTCTATAACACTGAACAAATGAAGACCCAGGTTACCTGCAAAGCTGGTCGCCCATGTTATATTCAGGTTGAAGTTCTTTGACGCATTAATGAACATGTCCAGGTCTCGATTTTGCTGGGAAGAAAACACAATATATATATATATATTTATTATTAGGAAACAGGAGAGCGGTTTTCACCATCTCACACCTTATTTAAGCTTCCCTGTGCTCGCTTCCCCTCAAACTACTTATAAGTGGCTCCCTGTGTCTGCTGTGGAACCACAAATCCCAGCATGCTCTGTTGGATACTGCAGTGCCACAATTTGGCTATTTATGCACAGATGAAGACACAAAAGCCAGCGACTGTGCAAACACAAGGGCGCCGACACACTGTACTTAATAAAGAATGCCGAATCGGACCGTTGTGGGGTAGATGGTTTTATTTTTTGGCTGATAGCGCTGGGGATAACGTTAGAAAAAAGGTGCAGAGGGTTTAATAGGCCTAGTCGTCTGAAAAGTGTCAGCAATTACTGACATTCCTGGGACACAGGCCGCCAGTGCACCGTCGCCCGCAGAGGCCGCAGCGCGGCTTCCAGCTCACACCACACTTTGTAGCCGCGCTTCCGGCCGTGTAAAACAGGAATACAAATTTCCTTCACACATGGAAAATTACTGAGCACTAGGGGGAGAAGAAAAAAAAAAAACATCCAATTTCCTCCATAGTAACAAAGAGGATACTGTACTACGGTCACTGGAGATGGAAAATATGAGGCATACAGAGGAATACAGAACTCCCTCTTGTGCTCAAAGTCTCATCGAGATCACTTCTCTGTTGCACAGATTCCAGACACGCTAAACACAGTTGGGAGGGCTATTTTGCTGAAGAGAGCTGAAGCATCCCCAGGAATGAGACACAAGCCAGCCTCTTATAATAAGTTCACTGTCTCCGGTCTTGGTCTACTGAGCAGGTCAGAGATTCTCATTGGTTTCTACGGGCAGTGAGAAAGAAAGGGTGGAGAACATCTGCTTTGTAATCCAGTATTGCTGTTACTAGGTCCCTGTCACAGATATAATGCAGGAACCGAGTGTTTGCAACATTATATAATGGGTCTGCTTTGGCCTTGCGCTGCGCAAGACCCACCAATCGGTGCAGAGCATGTTAACTAGGAGGCTGCAAGCCAGACATTTGGACCACAGGGGGAGTTGTATAGCGAATGATTCCTCAGAAACTCTTGACCTATCTGGAGTGTCTCTCTCGCCTAACGTGAGATGTATCAGTCACCACAAACACGCAAGGCAGTGTGCTACCAGTCACTGTACTGCTACACACAGGTTACATTATAACAATTGTGTTGTTAGTACTTGCTTAGCAGGTGGCAGTATTCTGCTGATGTAAGGCCCCTGGCTGTAGGAGCGGAGCCAGCAAACACTGCTCGTACCCTGAGCAAGCTCACAACTGCTACAGCGCAGTCAGCGGTATGAATATAAAACTTTATGACTTATATTTAGCTTATAGAAACTTCCAGCAGTTATTATTAGACATGAATATCGGCGATGCACAATTAGCAGTTACACAGAGAGAAAGGAAAGCAGAACTATGAATAAGAGTGTAATACAATGAAGAATATGCCACTTGATAAGACTCCAACTACAAAGGAGTAAGCAGAGTTCATCCCAATATCATAACGCCTCATCTGCGGCTCTACAGGGCCAGATCGGGACTGTACACCCGCACGCACAGAGGACATACAGCAGGCAGTCCGCGGGGTCAGTACGGTGCAGGGTCAGTGCGGTGCAGGGTCAGTGCGGTGCAGGGTCAGTGCGGTGCAGGGTCAGTGCGGTGCAGGGTCAGTGCGGTGCAGGGTCAGCCGACGGGATATGTTCAGGGGCTGAAGTGGGCTCTGTTTCTGCCAGGAGTCTGTACATTATTCTTACAGACATCAAACTGTATTACACAGATTCCCAGTAACGCCGATCAATAGGGAAGAGGACGACCCGGCCAAACAAGGACCCTCCTTTGAAGACCACTAGTCCTGGCATATGGAAATCATGTCTGCTGACACATGTAATAATACGCACTGAGGTGCGTTGTGGAGCAGCCAATAACCAACATGTCTCTGTATTGTCCATACATGTAACCAGAATAGAGAACAACACTGATTATGCACACAGGTCAGGAACACCATGAGGACGGAGACTATTAGCGATCATTATATCTATTATCTACGTATATCTGTGCATATGAGACAAGAGCAATGTGATTATACGGACATAGAACCAACAAGCCCAAGCATCTGCTCCTGGGCCACAGAGACTCTCTTATACTGGACATAAAACGTTACTTGTCACACACATGAAATTTACATACAGTGTACACATAAACAACACTACCACACACTGTGTGTACACGCCTGCACTTCATCCACCCACATAAGCCACAGTGTGTACATACTCACACTGCCCCCCCCCCCCTCCAATACACAGTGTACTTCCCACTCCACCCCGATACATATACACTCACACTACCCCCAATACACAGTGTACTTCCTACTCCACCCCCAATACATATACACTCACACTACCCCCAATACACAGTGTACTTCCTACACCACCCCCAATACATATACACTCACACTACCCCCCAATACAGTGTACTTCCTACACCACCCCGATACATATACACTCACACTACCCCCAATACACAGTGTACTTCCTACACCACCCCGATACATATACACTCACACTACCCCCAAATACACAGTGTACTTCCTACACCACCCCCGATACATATACACTCACACTACCCCCAATACACAGTGTACTTCCTACTCCACCCCGATACATATACTCACACTACCCCCAATACACAGTGTACTTCCTACTCCACCCCCGATACATATACAATCACACTACCCCCCAATACACAGTGTACTTCCTACTCCACCCGATACATATACACTCACACTACCCCCCAATACACAGTGTACTTCCTACTCCACCCCCGATACATATACACTCACACTACCCCCAATACACAGTGTACTTCCTACTCCACCCCGATACATATACACTCACACTACCCCCAAATACACAGTGTACTTCCTACACCACCCCCGATACATATACACTCACACTACCCCCAATACACAGTGTACTTCCTACTCCACCCCGATACATATACTCACACTACCCCCAATACACAGTGTACTTCCTACTCCACCCCCGATACATATACAATCACACTACCCCCCAATACACAGTGTACTTCCTACTCCACCCGATACATATACACTCACACTACCCCCCAATACACAGTGTACTTCCTACTCCACCCCCGATACATATACACTCACACTACCCCCAATACACAGTGTACTTCCTACTCCACCCCGATACATATACACTCACACTACCCCCAATACACAGTGTACTTCCTACTCCACCCCGATACATATACACTCACACTGCCCCCAATACACAGTGTACTTCCTACTCCACCCCGATACATATACACTCACACTACCCCCCCCAATACACAGTGTACTTCCTACACCACCCCGATACATATACACTCACACTACCCCCCAATACACAGTGTACTTCCTACTCCACCCCCGATACATATACACTCACACTACCCCCAATACACAGTGTACTTCCTACTCCACCCCGATACATATACACTCACACTACCCCCAATACACAGTGTACTTCCTACTCCACCCCGATACATATACACTCACACTACCCCCAATACACAGTGTACTTCCTACACCACCCCGATACATATACACTCACACTACCCCCAATACACAGTGTACTTCCCACTCCACCCCGATACATATACACTCACACTACCCCCAATACACAGTGTACTTCCTACTCCACCCCGATACATATACACTCACACTACCCCCAATACAGTGTACTTCCTACTCCACCCCGATACATATACACTCACACTACCCCCCAATACAGTGTACTTCCTACTCCACCCCGATAAATATACACTCACACTACCCCCAATACACAGTGTACTTCCTACTCCACCCCGATACATATACACTCACACTACCCCCAATACACAGTGTACTTCCTACTCCACCCCCGATACATATACACTCACACTACCCCCAATACACAGTGTACTTCCCACTCCACCCGATACATATACACTCACACTACCCCCAATACAGTGTACTTCCTACTCCACCCCGATACATATACACTCACACTACCCCCCAATACAGTGTACTTCCTACTCCACCCCGATACATATACACTCACACTACCCCCAATACACAGTGTACTTCCTACTCCACCCCGATACATATACACTCACACTACCCCCAATACACAGTGTACTTCCTACTCCACCCCCGATACATATACACTCACACTACCCCCAATACACAGTGTACTTCCTACTCCACCCCGATACATATACACTCACACTACCCCCCAATACAGTGTACTTCCTACTCCACCCCGATACATATACACTCACACTACCCCCAATACACAGTGTAATTCCTACTCCACCCCGATACATATACACTCACACTACCCCCCAATACACAGTGTACTTCCTACACCACCCCCGATACATATACACTCACACTACCCCCAATACACAGTGTACTTCCTACTCCACCCCCGATACATATACACTCACACTTCCTACTCCACCCCCGATACATATACACTCGCACTACCCCCCAATACAGTGTACTTCCTACACCCCCCCCCCCACCCCGATGCATACACTCACACTACCCCCCCAATACACAGTGTACTTCCTACTCCACCCCGATACATATACACTCACACTACCCCCAATACACAGTGTACTTCCTACTCCACCCCGATACATATACACTCACACTACCCCCAATACACAGTGTACTTCCTACTCCACCCCCGATACATATACACTCACACTACCCCCAATACACAGTGTACTTCCTACTCCACCCCCGATACATATACACTCACACTACCCCCAATACACAGTGTACTTCCTACTCCACCCCCGATACATATACACTCACACTACCCCCAATACACAGTGTACTTCCTACTCCACCCCGATACATATACACTCACACTACCCCCAATACACAGTGTACTTCCTACTCCACCCCCGATACATATACACTCACACTACCCCCAATACACAGTGTACTTCCTACTCCACCCCGATACATATACACTCACACTACCCCCCAATACAGTGTACTTCCTACTCCACCCCGATACATATACACTCACACTACCCCCCAATACAGTGTACTTCCTACACCACCCCGATACATATACACTCACACTACCCCCAATACACAGTGTACTTCCTACACCACCCCGATACATATACACTCACACTACCCCCCAATACACAGTGTACTTCCTACACCACCCCCGATACATATACACTCACACTACCCCCAATACACAGTGTACTTCCTACTCCACCCCGATACATATACTCACACTACCCCCAATACAGTGTACTTCCTACTCCACCCCGATACATATACACTCACACTACCCCCCAATACAGTGTACTTCCTACTCCACCCCGATACATATACACTCACACTACCCCCAATACACAGTGTACTTCCTACTCCACCCCGATACATATACACTCACACTACCCCCAATACACAGTGTACTTCCTACTCCACCCCCGATACATATACACTCACACTACCCCCAATACACAGTGTACTTCCTACACCACCCCGATACATATACACTCACACTACCCCCCAATACACAGTGTACTTCCTACACCACCCCCGATACATATACACTCACACTACCCCCAATACACAGTGTACTTCCTACTCCACCCCGATACATATACTCACACTACCCCCAATACAGTGTACTTCCTACTCCACCCCGATACATATACACTCACACTACCCCCCAATACAGTGTACTTCCTACTCCACCCCCGATACATATACAATCACACTACCCCCCAATACACAGTGTACTTCCTACTCCACCCGATACATATACACTCACACTACCCCCCAATACACAGTGTACTTCCTACTCCACCCCCGATACATATACACTCACACTACCCCCAATACACAGTGTACTTCCTACTCCACCCCGATACATATACACTCACACTACCCCCAATACACAGTGTACTTCCTACTCCACCCCGATACATATACTCACACTACCCCCAATACACAGTGTACTTCCTACTCCACCCCCGATACATATACAATCACACTACCCCCCAATACACAGTGTACTTCCTACTCCACCCGATACATATACACTCACACTACCCCCCAATACACAGTGTACTTCCTACTCCACCCCCGATACATATACACTCACACTACCCCCAATACACAGTGTACTTCCTACTCCACCCCGATACATATACACTCACACTACCCCCAATACACAGTGTACTTCCTACTCCACCCCGATACATATACACTCACACTGCCCCCAATACACAGTGTACTTCCTACTCCACCCCGATACATATACACTCACACTACCCCCCCAATACACAGTGTACTTCCTACACCACCCCGATACATATACACTCACACTACCCCCCAATACACAGTGTACTTCCTACTCCACCCCCGATACATATACACTCACACTACCCCCAATACACAGTGTACTTCCTACTACACCCCGATACATATACACTCACACTACCCCCAATACACAGTGTACTTCCTACTCCACCCCGATACATATACACTCACACTACCCCCAATACACAGTGTACTTCCTACACCACCCCGATACATATACACTCACACTACCCCCAATACACAGTGTACTTCCCACTCCACCCCGATACATATACACTCACACTACCCCCAATACACAGTGTACTTCCTACTCCACCCCGATACATATACACTCACACTACCCCCAATACAGTGTACTTCCTACTCCACCCCGATACATATACACTCACACTACCCCCCAATACAGTGTACTTCCTACTCCACCCCGATAAATATACACTCACACTACCCCCAATACACAGTGTACTTCCTACTCCACCCCGATACATATACACTCACACTACCCCCAATACACAGTGTACTTCCTACTCCACCCCCGATACATATACACTCACACTACCCCCAATACACAGTGTACTTCCCACTCCACCCGATACATATACACTCACACTACCCCCAATACAGTGTACTTCCTACTCCACCCCGATACATATACACTCACACTACCCCCCAATACAGTGTACTTCCTACTCCACCCCGATACATATACACTCACACTACCCCCAATACACAGTGTACTTCCTACTCCACCCCGATACATATACACTCACACTACCCCCAATACACAGTGTACTTCCTACTCCACCCCCGATACATATACACTCACACTACCCCCAATACACAGTGTACTTCCTACTCCACCCCGATACATATACACTCACACTACCCCCCAATACAGTGTACTTCCTACTCCACCCCGATACATATACACTCACACTACCCCCAATACACAGTGTAATTCCTACTCCACCCCGATACATATACACTCACACTACCCCCCAATACACAGTGTACTTCCTACACCACCCCCGATACATATACACTCACACTACCCCCAATACACAGTGTACTTCCTACTCCACCCCCGATACATATACACTCACACTACCCCCCAATACAGTGTACTTCCTACACCCCCCCCCCACCCCGATGCATACACTCACACTACCCCCCCAATACACAGTGTACTTCCTACTCCACCCCGATACATATACACTCACACTACCCCCAATACACAGTGTACTTCCTACTCCACCCCCGATACATATACAGTCACACTACCCCCAATACACAGTGTACTTCCTACTCCACCCCGATACATATACACTCACACTACCCCCAATACACAGTGTACTTCCTACTCCACCCCCGATACATATACACTCACACTACCCCCAATACACAGTGTACTTCCTACTCCACCCCCGATACATATACACTCACACTACCCCCAATACACAGTGTACTTCCTACTCCACCCCGATACATATACACTCACACTACCCCCAATACACAGTGTACTTCCTACTCCACCCCCGATACATATACACTCACACTACCCCCAATACACAGTGTACTTCCTACTCCACCCCGATACATATACACTCACACTACCCCCCAATACAGTGTACTTCCTACTCCACCCCGATACATATACACTCACACTACCCCCCAATACAGTGTACTTCCTACTCCACCCCGATACATATACACTCACACTACCCCCCAATACAGTGTACTTCCTACACCACCCCGATACATATACACTCACACTACCCCCAATACACAGTGTACTTCCTACACCACCCCGATACATATACACTCACACTACCCCCCAATACACAGTGTACTTCCTACTCCACCCCCGATACATATACACTCACACTACCCCCAATACACAGTGTACTTCCTACTACACCCCGATACATATACACTCACACTACCCCCCACTACACAGTGTACTTCCTACTCCACCCCGATACATATACACTCACACTACCCCCAATACACAGTGTACTTCCTACACCACCCCGATACATATACAGTCACACTACCCCCAATACACAGTGTACTTCCCACTCCACCCCGATACATATACACTCACACTACCCCCAATACACAGTGTACTTCCCACTCCACCCCGATACATATACACTCACACTACCCCCAATACAGTGTACTTCCTACTCCACCCCGATACATATACACTCACACTACCCCCCAATACAGTGTACTTCCTACTCCACCCCGATACATATACACTCACACTACCCCCAATACACAGTGTACTTCCTACTCCACCCCGATACATATACACTCACACTACCCCCAATACACAGTGTACTTCCTACTCCACCCCCGATACATATACACTCACACTACCCCCCAATACAGTGTACTTCCTACACCCCCCCCCCCACCCCGATGCATACACTCACACTACCCCCCCAATACACAGTGTACTTCCTACTCCACCCCGATACATATACACTCACACTACCCCCAATACACAGTACTTCCTACTCCACCCCCGATACATATACACTCACACTACCCCCAATACACAGTGTACTTCCTACTCCACCCCCGATACATATACACTCACACTACCCCCAATACACAGTGTACTTCCTACTCCACCCCCGATACATATACACTCACACTACCCCCAATACACAGTGTACTTCCTACTCCACCCCCGATACATATACACTCACACTACCCCCAATACACAGTGTACTTCCTACTCCACCCCGATACATATACACTCACACTACCCCCAATACACAGTGTACTTCCTACTCCACCCCCGATACATATACACTCACACTACCCCCAATACAGTGTACTTCCTACTCCACCCCGATACATATACACTCACACTACCCCCAATACACAGTGTACTTCCCACTACACCCCGATACATATACACTCACACTACCCCCAATACACAGTGTACTTCCTACTCCACCCCCGATACATATACACTCACACTACCCCCAATACACAGTGTACTTCCTACTCCACCCCGATACATATACACTCACACTACCCCCAATACACAGTGTACTTCCTACTCCACCCCCGATACATATACACTCACACTACCCCCAATACACAGTGTACTTCCTACTCCACCCCGATACATATACACTCACACTACCCCCAATACACAGTGTACTTCCTACTCCACCCCCGATACATATACACTCACACTACCCCCAATACAGTGTACTTCCCACTCCACCCCGATACATATACACTCACACTACCCCCAATACACAGTGTACTTCCTACACCACCCCCGATACATATACACTCACACTACCCCCAATACACAGTGTACTTCCTACTCCACCCCGATACATATACACTCACACTACCCCCAATACACAGTGTACTTCCTACTCCACCCCCGATACATATACACTCACACTACCCCCAATACAGTGTACTTCCCACTCCACCCCGATACATATACACTCACACTACCCCCAATACACAGTGTACTTCCTACACCACCCCCGATACATATACACTCACACTACCCCCAATACACAGTGTACTTCCTACTCCACCCCCGATACATATACAGTCACACTACCCCCAATACACAGTGTACTATCTACTCCACCCCGATACATATACACTCACACTACCCCCAATACACAGTGTACTTCCTACTCCACCCCCGATACATATACACTCACACTACCCCCAATACACAGTGTACTTCCTACTCCACCCCGATACATATACACTCACACTACCCCCAATACACAGTGTACTTCCTACTCCACCCCCGATACATATACACTCACACTACCCCCAATACAGTGTACTTCCTACTCCACCCCCGATACATATACACTCACACTACCCCCAATACACAGTGTACTTCCTACTCCACCCCGATACATATACACTCACACTACCCCCAATACACAGTGTACTTCCTACTCCACCCCCGATACATATACACTCACACAACCCCCAATACACAGTGTACTTCCTACTCCACCCCGATACATATACACTCACACTACCCCCAATACACAGTGTACTTCCCACTCCACCCCGATACATATACACTCACACTACCCCCAATACACAGTGTACTTCCTACTCCACCCCCGATACATATACACTCACACTACCCCCAATACAGTGCACTTCCTACTCCACCCCGATACATATACACTCACACTACCCCCAATACACAGTGTACTTCCTACTCCACCCCCGATACATATACACTCACACTACCCCCAATACACAGTGTACTTCCCACTCCACCCCGATACATATACACTCACACTACCCCCAATACACAGTGTACTTATTACACCACCCCCGATACATATACACTCACACTACCCCCAATACACAGTGTACTTCCTACTCCACCCCCGATACATATACACTCACACTACCCCCAATACACAGTGTACTTCCCACTCCACCCCGATGCATACACTCACACTACCCCCCCAATACACAGTGTACTTCCTACTCCACCCCCGATACATATACACTCACACTACCCCCAATACACAGTGTACTTCCTACACCACCCCGATACATATACACTCACACTACCCCCAATACACAGTGTACTTCCTACTCCACCCCCGATACATATACACTCACACTACCCCCCAATACACAGTGTACTTCCTACTCCACCCCGATACATATACACTCACACTACCCCCCAATACAGTGTACTTCCTACTCCACCCCGATACATATACACTCACACTACCCCCAATACACAGTGTACTTCCTACTCCACCCCCGATACATATACACTCACACTTCCCCCAATACAGTGTACTTCCTACTCCACCCCGATACATATACACTCACACTACCCCCAATACACAGTGTACTTCCTACTCCACCCCCGATACATATACACTCACACTACCCCCCAATACACAGTGTACTTCCTACTCCACCCCGATACATATACACTCACACTACCCCCAATACACAGTGTACTTCCTACTCCACCCCGATACATATACACTCACACTACCCCCAATACACAGTGTACTTCCTACACCACCCCCGATACATATACACTCACACTACCCCCCATTACAGTGTACTTCCTACACCCCCCCCCCCCCCCCGATGCATACACTCACACTACCCCCCAATACACAGTGTACTTCCCACTCCACCCCGATACATATACACTCACACTACCCCCCCAATACACAGTGTACTTCCTACTCCACCCCGATACATATACACTCACACTACCCCAAATACACAGTGTACTTCCTACACCACCCCCGATACATATACACTCACACTACCCCCCAATACAGTGTACTTCCTACACCCCCCCCCCCACCCCGATGCATACACTCACACTACCCCCCCAATACACAGTGTACTTCCTACTCCACCCCGATACATATACACTCACACTACCCCCAATACACAGTGTACTTCCTACACCACCCCCGATACATATACACTCACACTACCCCCCAATACAGTGTACTTCCTACACCCCCCCCCCCCCCCCCGATGCATACACTCACAACTGCCCCCCAATGCACAGAGTACTCCCCCCCCCCCCCGATGCATACACACACACACTGCCCCTCCATGCAGTGTGCTTCCTATCCCCCCCCACCCGATGCATACACACTCACACTACCCCCAATACACAGTGTACTTCCTACTCCACCCCCGATACATATACACTCACACTACCCCAAATACACAGTGTACTTCCTACACCACCCCCGATACATATACACTCACACTACCCCCCAATACAGTGTACTTCCTACACCCCCCCCCCCCACCCCGATGCATACACTCACACTACCCCCCCAATACACAGTGTACTTCCTACTCCACCCCGATACATATACACTCACACTACCCCCAATACACAGTGTACTTCCTACACCACCCCCGATACATATACACTCACACTACCCCCCAATACAGTGTACTTCCTACACCCCCCCCCCCCCCCCCCGATGCATACACTCACACTACCCCCCAATACACAGTGTGCATCCTACTCCACCCCGATACATATACACTCACACTACCCCCCAATACAGTGTACTTGCTACACCGCCCCCCCCCCCCCCCCCCCGATGCATACACTCACAACTGCCCCCCAATGCACAGAGTACTCCCCCCCCCCCCGATGCATACACACACACACTGCCCCTCCATGCAGTGTGCTTCCTATCCCCCCCCACCCGATGCATACACACTCACACTGCCCCCCAATACACAATGTGTACTTCCTACCCCACCCACTGATGCATACACTCACACTGCCCCCAATACACAGTTTACTTCCTACCCCTCCCCGATGCATACACGCTCACACTACCCTCAATACACAGTGTACTTCCTACCTTACCCCCTCCCCGATGCATACACACTCACACTGCCCAGTCCCAGAACACATTGTACTTCCTACCCCACCCCCTGATGCACACACACTCACACTGCCCCCCAATACACAGTGTACTTCCTACCCCCCCCCCCCCGATACATACACACTCACACTGCCCCCCCCCCCAATACAGTGTACTTCCTATCCTCCCCAACCCCCTCATGCATACACACTCACACTGCCCCCCAATACACAGTGTACTTCCTACCCCACCGCCTGATGCACACACACTCACACTGCCTCCCAATACACAGTGTACTTCCTACACCCCCCCCCCCCGATACTCACACTGCCCCCCCAATACACAGTGTACTTCCTATCCTCCCCCAACCCCCCCATGCATACACACTCACACTGCCCCCCAATACACGGTGAACTTCCTACTCCACGCCCTGATACATACACACTCACACTGCCCCCAATACAGTGTACTTCCTACCCCACCCCCTGATGCATACACTCATACTGCCCCCCTATACACAGTGTACTTCCTACCCCCCCAATGCATACACACGCTGCCCCCCAATACACAGTGTACTTCCTACCCCAACCCCTGGTGCATATACACTCACACTGCCCCCAATACACAGTGTACTTCCTACCCCAACCCCTGGTGCATATACACTCACACTGCCCCCAATACACAGTGTACTTCCTACCCCAACCCCTGGTGCATATACACTCACACTGCTACAAATACACAGTGTACTTCCTACTCCACCCCGATACATACACACTCACACTGCCCCCCAATACACAGTGCACTTCCTACCCCACCCGATGCATACACACTCACACTGCCCCCCAATACACAGTGTACTTCCTACCCCCCCAATGCATACATGCTCACACTGAGCCCCCAATATACAGTGTACTTCCTGCCCCAACCCACGATGCATACACTCACACTGCCCCCCAATACACAGATTACCTCCTACCCCACCCCTGAAGCATACACTTGCACTGCCCCCAATACACAGTGTACTTCCTACCCCACACCCTGATGCTTACACACTCACACTGCCCCCCAATACACAATGTACTTCCTACCCCACCCCCTGATGCTTACACACTCACAATAACCCCCCCAATACACAGTGTACTTCCTACCCCCCCCCCCCCCCCCCCCCCCGGTACATACACACTCACACTGCCCCCCCGATACACAGTGTACTTCCTCCCCCCCCCCCCACGGTACATACACACTCACACTGGCCCCCCAATACACAGTGTACTTCCTCGCATAACACTCCCCAAATAAGTTGCAGCAACCTACACCGACATGACCACATTGCACTGCGGCTCACGTAGGAGGGGGTGGCCGGAAGACACCGGTAATGTGTACACACAGACACCGGTAACACTCACTTCCTCCGGAGTGGCCACAAAGTTGATAGCGGTGTAGTAGCGATCGTCTTCCTGGGACAGGCTGAAGGTGAACTGGTAGTCTATCAGCAACGAGTCTGTACAGGGGAACATTGTAAATTAGCAGATAACAAGGGTCTAACAAGACATCTACTTACCTTAATAACAACTGCAGCTGCTTAGTGGATTAATGTAATATTATACTACACCAAGGACACAGGCTACAATGTATGTAGAAAACAGCGCAATACATTATGTAAAGAGCAATATATAGTGTAACACTATATACAGAGGACACAAGCCCCCACATATGGAGAGAGGAGTGTGATACATAATGTACAGTAAGTAGCGATACATACTGTAACATAATACAGGCACAATCCCACAGTGTATATGATGTTATGAGCAATATATTTATTATCAGGAGTTGTTTCTGATAAATTATCTTATTGCTGCTTATCGCATTAGAAGCCCGGTCCCTGAGGCCACGTCACCAGACCACACCTGCGTGGGCAGGGAATCTCTCTGAACCTAAAGGCGCCAGCTACAAGTCCAAGCTCTGGAATGCTTCACTTGGTAATTTTAAGAAGTAAGCAGCTCCCAGTGAAACCTGTGCGGCTGCTTTTGCAATCTCTGATAAGAACAACCATGGGGCTGCTTAATATTTGCAGGTACCCCCTGAAAAACACTAAATATCCTGCAACTATTTTTTTGATAAATATGTCACTGAAACAGGATGGAATAAAGAGCAAGTACCAAAATTCCACGGATTCTGTATACACCACGGTCCAGTCACCTCTAAGAGGATGAAAGAGAAATACTACACTTAAGGTTTTGCTCTGCATCACTCTGTATTTTTCATGGATTGCAGTGCCCTCTTTTAACCTGCAGATGGCCCTGTTGCACCTGCATTTGAATCCCAATTACTGCCTACTTTTTCCCCCATTGTAACTGCGCTCCAGTGGCCCCTAGTGGATGAAGGAGAAATAGCAATAATAACGTAAATGGACCACATGCAGATAGGTATCAGAAATGCACCGCTAGATACGAGTAAAGCATACGTGAGGGGCAACAGCTATGTAAATAACATGATTAAAGATAAGAGACACAACAGCAACACCCCCACCATGCACTGAATAGTAAATGGCACTATACATTAAGCTGGACTCACAGTAGCATGTGCCTTTCAGAGGGTTTCCCTGGTACCGGTTTTCCACTTCACACCTAAAAAAATTGAGAAAAGACACATCAATAGAAAGCACAAACTCCAGTCCTATAGCCAGTCATATACTGAACACAACAGCTCTTGTGGGTCATTTAGATTTGAGTATTTGTAGATGCATGAACACACATAGTAAAACCATTGTGTACTATGGGACTTACGAGTCGCGCGGAACGATTATTCGCCTACTGCAGATACTTCACCAGCTGCATACGCATCTTGGAAGGCGTACGCGCGATTCAAAGCCATACACATCTCAGCGGTCGCTAAAGGGGCTGTTTTTGGTGGTTAGTGGGTTGCAACACGGCAAACGCTTCCCGGAAGCAGTGTGCAGCCACAGTCACTCACTCTTCACATTCTGGACGCCAAGTTAAGGGATCTCTGCACCTAACATGGGTCAGATGCAAGTGCCTACAATAATGAGGACCGCTACTGTCGAGCATAGAAGAGTGGGAGCTGCAAGTGCATAGTTGCGCACGCATTAAGTGCATTGCCATTCCGTCTGACATTGATGCCTAGCGGCCTATCGAAGATGCATTTGCAATACATACGACACAGAATAAGGCCCTATACGCATAAAGCTAAGAATGGATTTCTTTATACAGTGCATAAAGAATGAAGCATCTCTAAGAAAAATTCAGGATGTAGTAAGTGACAGCCAAACCAATATATGCACATTAATGAGGACATGCATAAACATTTCAAGGTTACAGGACTCAAAACAATAGAACTTTGCCCTCTAGTGAACGAATCATCATGAAAAAAAAATCGCAGAACGGCGCTAACGAATAGAAGGTGAATAAACGGAGGACTGTACTTGCTGTGCTCCATGAAAACTACACAAAAGCAATGGATCAGTGAATAATCTTTGCCATAATGATTACATCCTACCATAATTGGTTTCTAATGAACAAATAATAAATAAAAGCTGCCATCAGAATTAATCACTGCTGAAGGAGCAGGAGAGAAAGGCAGTGCAGCTCCCCCCCCATCTGGAACCCACCAACGGTAATAACAATCCTAGACTTACAGCTGACACTCTTCTCCTTTGATGCCCTTTGTGGTACAAAAGCACTTGCCGCTGTTGGTGTTGCACACGGACGCGTGGCCGTTACATTTGCACGCTGTTTTAAAAGAAGAGTCAACATCATTATTAGATATAAGTGTGAGGAGCTGTTACCAAGCGAAGCTGCAATGGCGTCACATCTGTAACCGACAGCAACCAATCGTATGCAAGCTTTGATCAGCCTCGAGGAAAGCATAGCTAACGAAAGCCAGGACCTGATTAGCTGCTATGGGTTATAGGGTGTTTGGGCTAGTGGAGTAATTCCAGTATTTCCATTACAAAGACAGAAGCACAATCAGTGTAAGACCTTAAAAGGAACATTAACAATTACATATGAAAATGAATGACAGGAGATGCAATGAAGCCTGTAGGCAGATAGGTGCAGGCAGCACTACCAGATCACCTTGTGTCAAACCTAGCAGGACCTCATACACTGTAATAAGTGTAAACCCATTTAATGCATAGAAACTGAACAGTAGCCACTGCAAAGGAATCTGTCAGATTAAATGAGCAACAAGAATCTGTAGGTCACCAACTTACCCAGCTCTTCAATAAATCTATGTAAGAGTTACAGTAACATGCCCTATACTGGGTACGCAGGGACCTTCAGTAAAGCAGGTAACAGTCCACGTGAGGGTCCTGTAGATGGGTGTCCTCCAAGGGACTGTAACACATGACACCTAGTACACATCGCCAGAGCTACTTACCCTGGACATAGGTACTGTTGGAGAGAATGCTCATTATACTAGCGGCTGTCTGTATTCTCTTTCTGCGTGTACCAGTGTTAGCCCCCCTTTATTTCTCTTCCGCTTACCCTTACCTCCAGTCTCCTTCCTCAGGCCCATCATCTGTAGAAGCTGCTCCGCCTCCGTCCAGTCACCAGGAGAGCATCATTGGCTGGGTGGGGGCACTGTAAGGACAGTCCTACACATACCCAGCCACTCACGGTTCACCAGTGACTGGGCGGGAGGAGCACCCAGCAAGTGGAAATTGCTGCAGCACATGCGATCAAATATTTTGAATCAACGACCATCTTTATTATATAGATGCGTAAGTGACGCACAGGAAGCGGCAGATGCAGGATAAACGTGAGACTGCAGCAGATACCGCCGGATACAAAGTGTCACTGACACACCTCAGCTCTACTTACGCTGACACGATCCCCCGTTGGTCGGGTCGCCGTAGAAGCCGGAGATACAGGTGTCGCAGTTCTTGCCGGTGGTCAGGTTCTCACACTTCTCACACACACTTTCATTGATACACTTGCTGTGCCCGTTACACTGGCAGGCTGCAAACACAACAACCAATGACAATGGTATACAAAGAGTATAGGGTTAGATTACTTTCCGTCCAATCCCTTATTTTACATTATCCTCGCTCACAACATTGCCTTCCCTGTGTGCTCAGGGGATCCCCAGTGATTATTAGGGTGCTGTACCTAATCACAGGCGAGATGGAGTTCCCACCTAAGCAGTATGATAGGGAAGGCATGGCTTTCAGTACAGCGGGTGATTAAAGGCAGAATACCACCTACTGGTAGAATACCACCTGGGGTAGAAATTACATATGATATTCATTAACAGAAGACATTCAAAGAACTAAAGCATTCACTTACTTCCAGGGGCCCCTTTATTAGGTCTGCTCATTAATGGAAATTGGTTGGATCAAAGTACTGGTAAGAAGTGATAGATGTGACGCGGACCATGGTGCTAGACAGGGAAGTTTATCCTCCTGTGATTAACACACATCCCAGCCTCTGGAGTTTACAGAGAATAATAGGAACGAAAGAAAAAAATATACAGAGAACGGCAGTAACTAAAATAACCATTCGATGCACCAGTGGTATGCAGCTGTGCACGCGCCAGCAGGCCGGACACTGAAGCGAGTGGCCTACAGCAGGGATGGGGAACCTTCGGCCCTCCAGCTGTTCTTGAACTACACATCCCAGCATGCCCTGCAACAATTTTAGCACGGCCAAATAGCAAAACTGTAGCAAGGCATGCTGGTATGTGTAGTTCAACAACAGCTGGAGAGCTGAAGGTTTCCCATCCATGCCTACAGCAACAGAAGCTGCACCAGGCTACAGTCCAGACACAGAGGCTGGTGGTTACGGGGCGGGGAATGTTCTCCTGGCACACATTCGGCATAGTGTAAATGCCACAGCAATCCAATTACAGCCCTTTTTTTTTTTTTTTTTTACTGCCTGAAAAAATGACCTGTTTCTGTCCGAAAACACATAGGTCCGTGAACTTATCACAGATCCTGTGTGTTTTCACGGCCCCGATCATGAAAACAGAGCACTAATCGGAGATTTTATTTGGGACCTTAGTGGGTCTTGGGAGAAAAATCCCTCATAAGTGCCGGCGTTAGGCTGAATTCGGGGCTAACTGGATAGTCCTTGGGGTTCAATTAGCCCTACTGGACAGCCCCGAGAGATCAATTAGCCCTACTGTACAGCCCTGAGGAATCAATTAGCCCTACTGGACAGCCCTGAGGAATCAATTAGCCGTACTGGACAGCCCCGAGAGATCAATTAGCCCTACCGGACAGCCCTGATGAATCAATTAGCCCTACTGGACAGCCCCGAGAGATCAATTAGCCCTACCGGACAGCCCAGAGGAATCAATTAGCACTAATCGGGGATTTTATTTTGGATCTAAAGGACTAACTGGATAGTCCTTGGGGTTCAATTATCCCTACTGGACAGCCCCGAGGGATCAATTAGCCCTACTGGACAGCCCCGAGAGATCAATTAGCCCTACTGGACAGCCCCGAAAGATCAATTAGCCCTACTGGACAACCCAGAGAGATCAATTAGCCGTACTGGACAACCCAGAGAGATTAGCCGTACTGGACAACCCAGAGAGATCAATTAGCCGTACTGGACAGCCCAGAGGGATCAATTATCCCTACTGGACAGCCCAGAGGAATCAATTATCCCTACTGGACAGCCCCAAGTAATCAATTAGCCCTACTAGACAGCCCCGTGGGATCAATTAGAACTACTGGACAGCCCCGTGGAATCAATTAGAACTACTGGACAGCGCCGTGGGATCAATCAGAACTACTGGACAGCCCCAAGGGATCAATTAGCCCTACTGGACAGCCCAGTGGGATCAATTAGCCCTACTGGACAGCCCCGTGGGATCAATTAGCCCTACTGGACAGCCCCATGGGATCAATTAGAACTACTGGACAGCCCCGTGGAATCAATTATCCCTACTGGACAGCCCCAAGTAATCAATTAGCCCTACTGGACAGCACCGTGGGATCAATCAGAACTACTGGACAGCCCTGTGGGATCAATTAGAACTACTGGACAGCGCCGTGGGATCAATTAGAACTACTGGACAGCGCCGTGGGATCAATCAGAACTACTGGAAAGCCCCATGGGATCAATTAGAACTACTGGACAGCCCCATGGAATCAATTATCCCTACTGGACAGCCCCAAGTAATCAATTAGCCCTACTGGACAGCCCCGTGGAATCAATTAGCCCTACTGGACAGCCCCGTGGGATCAATCAGAACTACTGGACAGCGCCGTGGGATCAATCAGAACTACTGGAAAGCCCCGTGGGATCAATCAGAACTACTGGACAGCCCCGTGGGATCAATCAGAACTACTGGACAGCGCCGTGGGATCAATCAGAACTACTGGACAGCCCCAAGGGATCAATTAGCCCTACTGGACAGCCCCGAGAGATCAATTAGCCCTTGGCAACTGCATTCCCCCCTAAGGGTCATTGTGAATAAATATTCTCTAAAACTGCTTATAATATGATGGTGTTGTATAAATATCAGTTCACAAATAAGGTATCGGCAAAGAAAACCGTAACGGCTGCATCACCATATTCTCACTATATGGATCTCACTCCCCTCCATCTCTGGATAGAAATGGTTACATCCAGCATAATTTCTCCAATACATGTAATTACATTATAAAACAGAAATATTGGATTTAAACATCCCCGGGTGCCGTTATTTACTCCGGAAGTAGCGAATAATACACGAGAACGGTTTATTACAAAGTGTGCAGTGTACCTGGGCACATGATAAAGGACCAGGTGTAATTATTGCCCGCTGGGCACAGGCTCTCGTCCAGGACCGGCTCTGAGTAGCTGTTCTTTGCAGGTCCGGATCCACTGGGCAGTTTGACTGGTCCTCGGAACGAGGCCTCCATGCACTGTCCCTTCCCTGTATTACTGGGGTCCGTGCACCAGCCACATCCAGGCTGCTCCAGGCACTTCACACATGTCCGGTACCCGGAGCAATTCTCAGCTGCAGGCACAGGAAAACACTGGAAGTAAATAACAGCTACACCAATAAATGAGAATACTGGGCAGTTGTACAGATCAGGAAGGGATCTCTATAATATGTAGTCACTGCGGAGCGTATCAGGGAGCCAATCATGGAACCGCGCTGTATTGCACCTCTACATAGCACACTCCGTCCACAGGGGCACACTGGTATAATACTAAGGAGAGACAAATGAGAGTCACAGCAGCGGGCACCAAGTCCCACTCGCTCACCCACTTCCACTAGGTCACCCCAGACTGTGGGAGCTCTGCAGCAGAGCAGTGACCAGAAGACGTCAGGAAGATATGCACATTTACTTACGTGGGCAGTTGCTCATCGTGTACCACTCCATGCACTGTCCGTAGGGAAAAGAGGCCACGTAAGCGTTCGAGTCCACACACTGCCTCATGTTACTGCACCACATGCACTCGGAGCTGGCACTGGTACACTCGGCGCACTGCGACCGAGAGGCGCACGGGGTGCGGCACTGCTTTGCGCTTTGATTGGCTGTAAATAAGATAAGATTAGAAATAATCATCAATATTCGTTGGGTTTCACCAAGACAATCTAATTGACGACACTGCCGGAGCCACATGCTTAAGATACAAACACCAAACTGGCCACATTTGTTCTGAGCGCGAAAGATCAACCTTCCCGTGCGTAAATCTACTGATCTGAAAGGAGGACTGACGTTACCTAGCAGACTGGTCCGTCATCCTCAGGACTACTGCAGAAGACATAGGATCTACCAGACTAGGTGTGTATGCAGTACAGTATGCTACAGCAAACACCGCGGGGCAACACGTACAGCATGCCACTTGTGACAAGGTTCAAGATTAAAGATTTAGCTGCTAGATTATTATTATTATTTTTCATTTTTCAATACGCAAAACCAGGGAAGTTTCGCAGTTGATAAAAAGAAAAAATATGTTGGTTTACAACTTAGGCCAAATCGCATAAATCTCACCACTTGCCGGACCCTACGTTACTGATCTCCTATCACACAGCTCTGGTTCCCACTCCAGCATGTGGCCCCATACGTTACTGATCTCCCATCACACAGCTCTGGTTCCCACTCCAGCATTTGGCCCCATACGTTACTGATCATCCATCACACAGCTCTGGTTCCCACTCCAGCATGTGGCCCTACGCTACTGATCACCCATCACACAGTTCTGGTTCCCACTCCAGCATGTGGTCCCATACGTTACTGATCTCCCATCACACAGCTCTGGTTCCCACTCCAGCATTTGGCCCCATACGTTACTGATCTCCCATCACACAGCTCTGGTTCCCACTCCAGCATGTGGCCCCATACGTTACTGATCTCCCATCACACAGCTCTGGTTCCCACTCCAGCATTTGGCCCCATACGTTACTGATCATCCATCACACAGCTCTGGTTCCCACTCCAGCATGTGGCCCTACGCTACTGATCACCCATCACACAGTTCTGGTTCCCACTCCAGCATGTGGTCCCATACGTTACTGATCTCCCATCACACAGCTCTGGTTCCCACTCCAGCATTTGGCCCCATACGTTACTGATCTCCCATCACACAGCTCTGGTTCCCACTCCAGCATGTGGTCCCATACGTTACTGATCTCCCATCACACAGCTCTGGTTCCCACTCCAGCATTTGGCCCCATACGTTACTGATCATCCATCACACAGCTCTGGTTCCCACTCCAGCATGTGGCCCTACGCTACTGATCACCCATCACACAGTTCTGGTTCAAACTCCAGCATGTGGCCCTACGTTACTGATCACCCATCACACAGCTCTGGTTCCCACTCCAGCATGTGGCCCCATACGTTACTGATCTCCCATCACACAGCTCTGGTTCCCACTCCAGCATGTGGCCCCATACGTTACTGATCTCCCATCACACAGCTCTGGTTCCCACTCCAGCATGTGGCCCTACGTTACTGATCACCCATCACACAGCTCTGGTTCCCAATCCAGCATGTGGCCCCATACGTTACTGATCTCCCATCACACAGCTCTGGTTCCCACTCCAGCATGTGGTCCTACGTTACTGATCACCCATCACACAGCTCTGGTTCCCACTCCAGTATGTAGCCCCATACGTTACTGATCTCCCATCACACAGCTCTGGTTCCCACTCCAGCATATGGCCCTACGTTACTGATCACCCATCACACAGCTCTGGTTCCCACTCCAGTATGTAGCCCCATACGTTACTGATCTCCCATCACACAGCTCTGGTTCCCACTCCAGCATATGGCCCTACGTTACTGATCACCCATCACACAGCTCTGGTGCCCACTCCAGCATATGGCCCTACGTTACTGGTTCCCACTCCAGCATGAGTCCCTACGTTACTGATCATCCATCACACAGCTCTGGTTCCCACTCCAGCATGTGGCCCTACGTTACTGATCATCCATCACACAGCTCTGGTTCCCACTCCAGCATGTGGCCCTACGTTACTGATCATCCATCACACAGCTCTGGTTCCCACTCCAGCATGTGGCCCTACATTACTGATCACCCATCACACAGCTCTGGTTCCCACTCCAACATGTGGCCCTACGTTACTGGTTCCCACTCCAGCATGAGTCCCTACTTTACTGATCACCCATCACACAGCTCTGGTTCTCACTCCAGCATGTTGTCCTAGGTTACTGATTATCCATCACACAGCTCTGGTTCCCTCTCCAGCATGTGGCCCTACATTACGGATCACCCATCACACAGCTCTGGTTCCCACTCCAGCATGTGGCCCTACGTTACTGATCATCCATCACACAGCTCTGGTTCCCACTCCAGCATGTGGCCCTACGTTACTGATCACCCATCACACAGCTCTGGTTCCCACTCCAACATGTGGCCCTACGTTACTGGTTCCCACTCCAGCATGAGTCCCTACTTTACTGATCACCCATCACACAGCTCTGGTTCACACTCCAGCATGTGGCCCTACATTACGGATCACCCATCACACAGCTCTGGTTCCCACTCCAGCATGTGGCCCTACGTTACCGATCACACAGCTCTGGTTCCCACTCCAGCATGTGGACCCATACGTTACTGATATCCCATCACACAGCTCTGGTTCCCACTCCAGCATATGGCCCTATGTTACTGATCACACAGCTCTGGTTCCCACGCCAGCATGTGGCCCCATACGTTACTGATCTCCCACTACAATGCTCACCTGGCCTCTCACAGACACTGCCATTGATCAGGTGGATGCATGTTGCAGCTTTTAGGCCCACGGTGGACGGCTCAGCCAGGTACCCGCAGAATCCAGCACCACTAGGCTCTCCAAGCTGCCACTGCAGGGTGGTGTTTGTAAAGGGTGACATGTCTTCCCAGCACCAATATGAAACATTGATTTTCCGGAGTCCGACCCAGGGGGTGAGCTCAGTCTTTGGCTGTAAGACCATGGGAGAGAGAGGTGAGAAATGCACTAAAAACACTGAATACACCGCAGAGATGTTACGCTGGTGTAATGGTATCACCTGCATGGTCTGCAGCTGCTTCACCACAAAGTCCACCTTCTTCTGGGTGGTGAGCGAGGCCAGCACTGCATTCTGACTGCGACAGGCCAACTTGGAGTTGTCATAATTGTCCTTTGTGTTAACGATTTTCAGACAAGAACTGTCCACTAGCTGCCAATTTGCCCCACAGATGTTATCTGGGGGGGGTAATAAGATATGTAAGAGAACCTCAGGGGTCTGTACATTGCAAGATCAGAGTATGCTGTGTTTACCCCTCCCGTGAGGGCACCAGATAATACAGGGCCAGGTTACAGTTAAAATAAGGGGGGGTTCAGATTCTTTTATCCAGTGTCCAGTGTAAAGATGTGGGGTCCTAATCACTGTTCCCTGTACCGCAGAATGTGACACCATATTAACAGAACTTGCAGTAGTGTAAAAAGGAGATTATCGAAATGGTTTCCTAATAAACCAGGCATAGTATACAAACTGCATCGTTCCAGCCTCACAAAACATATAGACTGGTAGATACAGAAGGACACAAAATGTGTCTCTTGCAATGTTCAAGGCGAACACAACAGCTACAAGCTCATGGCTGCAATAATGTCAACTAATACTGGACTAGAAGTATTTTACTATGATGCAGCTTCCGTATAGAGAGCTTCAGGGTCTGTTCTGTAGACCTTAATCCTCTGGTTCCTCTGTTCTCCAAGTACGAGCCTAAAGCAGAGACGACTGCGCCTGAGAGTGGGAGGCCCAACCTCAAATCACAAGGAAGAGAAAATGACTAAGGAGGCCAATCCCGATCCTTCTTTTCAATCCCAGGTATCGGGATTGAAAAATAATCAATCCCAGGATTCACGGGATTGGGTTGAAGATTTTAAAATTAAAATCTTCAGTGCCCACCTCCCCCCCCCCTTCCCAGACCCGTCCAGCTCACAGAACTACTCACCATCACTGGGAGTGCGGGCGGGTACACTTGCTGCAGGTGGTGGGTGACGAGGTGCGGTCCAGGCAGTGCAGGGGGCTGACATCAGACCGCACAGCGTGACCTCTGACTTCACGTCACGCTGCGCAGTGCGCACAGCCAGGGGGGCAGGGAATGCTGAAAGAAGGGAGCTGGGCAGCATCTGAGCCTCCTGAGGACGCTCAACGCTGCCGGCATTGATAAAACAAGGGGGTTTCTAATCCCGAAATCCCCGGGATAGGAAGCTCCAATCCCGGCCAATATTAGTCCTAAATCTGGGGATCCTGCCGACCCTGATCCCAGGATTGGCCACCCTAAAGGGCCCCAATACACTACAACGATATGTTCTGAGGCTGAAGTCGGAGGCAATTTCCCTTGAAATCTCCCGCGACAGGTTTCATACGATTTGGAACATTTTGCGCGCAATATATTGTATGCGATCCCAGTCATGCCTGCGGGAACCGACATATCACGAGTGCAGCACTAACCATCTATGGGAGCCGATCCGACCCTCGCGGGAAC
Organism: Pseudophryne corroboree; assembly: GCF_028390025.1. Classification (NCBI taxonomy): domain Eukaryota; kingdom Metazoa; phylum Chordata; class Amphibia; order Anura; family Myobatrachidae; genus Pseudophryne; species Pseudophryne corroboree. The sequence continues at coordinate 1,208,208,632 of NC_086444.1, forward strand.
ACGCATCGGATCGGAAACACCTCCAAAATGCCAGATTTCACCTGATATATCGACCCGAAATTGGATGAAATCGGGCATTATCGTTCTAGTGTATGGGGCCCTTTAATAATGATTTCTGATTGGCCTTCCTACAACCTCAACACAGGACGCGCCTTCCTCCACAACTATTTTAAGTTGGTTAACAAAAATGTCAATATGCCAGGTCTGTGTTACAGAACCAAGAATATAGCTGTCACAGTTGCAAACAGCAAGGTATAGGATGAAGTCACAGTAGTAAAAATGTTTTCCTATGGGTATTGCAGCTATAAGGGAACTAAAAAAGAAAATGAGTATTCAATGCTATATGCCTGTATTAGAAGGTACAGGACGGAAAAAGAGCCATGCAGGGTAAGGCCTAGGACAGTCATTAGAGAAAGGGCAGATTACCTGGCAGCCCAATACACTCCTGATTGCGAGGCTCCCACTGGCAGTTCTGGTCCGTGGTGCAGCTCTTACAACTGGTCTTCTTGTTACAGTAAAACCCATAGTTGCTCTTGGGACATTGCTCGTACAAGGTGATGGCTCCCTGCCAACAGAACGTACATTAGGTACATAGCAGAGGTTACCATGACCCTGTATGTCAGACCCACATTCTCCCGGTTGTCCGGCCCTGTACTCACTGACCTGGCTCCCCGTGCAGTTGGTGCCCAGCGATATGCACTGGTCACTGCACCACCGGCAGCCGTTTGAGTTCTCGGTGCAGCTGAAGCAGTCGGTGTATTGGTCACACTTATTGTCACTGTCGGAATCTGTTGCAAAATCAAAAGACACCGTTATGATATGCAGATGAGGACTTCCCAGCAATCGTCAGGATCAATAAAAGGTGGTTCTCACGCACTCTAAAGACCTACAAGACTTGTCAAGGAGAAGAGGGTTCTGGGAAATGGCATTTACGTGGTAGCCCGGTGACACAATATGGTCTCTCTACTCCAATGGCGGTGTTAGTAGTGATCAGACGTGGGATGCAACCTCAGCACAAGACTGTGCCATGCTGTGAATGCTCAGAACATAAGTGATCTACTGAAAGGGCTGCTGCATTATTTCTCCTATACATTATATTATTACCCAGAAGCCTCTTCCCCGGGATATTTGACCACGGTAGCTTGAAACTTGTTTCAGCAAACCGAGCAGCCCGATAAGAATCGTAGGTCTTAAATCTCTTTACAGAAAGAGGCGGGAGGGGACAGAAGTTTTTGGGGAATCTACCAGATTAGTAACATCTTACATATACCCTCAATTCACTGACAAAACGTAAAACACCATAATCTGTCCGACGCTGCTGATGCCCCACTGGTTATTACGTGTGGTCCCAACAAGCCTTTTATGGCCTTCCACACATGCAAAAACAAAATCTGCAGCAGATCAATTCATTCTGCAATCGGTGGACCTTCCAGGCAGAGCCGGGAAAGGTAGATACAATGCTGAAGATAAAGGAGGAACAAGAGCAGGGTGTGCCATGGGTTATACACATAACATACACGGGATGGTGGGACAGGAGAGCGCGCTGTCTCTCCTCTCCTCCGGAGTGGCCTGTTCCCACGACAAGCACTGAATTGTTGAGCTGTCCCAGATGCATCGTATTCCAGGCCCGGCCCCCAGACAGGAGCTCTCGGTGTGGAAAGATTCGCAGATCTTGGAGGTGTACATCAGGATGTCGCTGAGCAGGAGACTGTTGAACCCTCCAAACACAAACATCGTGCTAAAAGACAAGAGAAGAGGTTCATCTGTAAATGTCTTCTATGACAATGCAACAGCAACGCTCTTCTAGCAAACACAAGAGCCTAGCAGGTCATTCCAGCCCCAGGCAGGACCGTTCATACCCAGAGATATTAGATGGCCAGTCCATTGTGATGTCTAAGCAGCTAAACTCACCCGAGTGCTGGGCATAGCCGATCAATCAAGGGACTTACAGGCATCCAAATATAAACTGGTGCATTTATAGGAACAGCAAGCACAGAATGAGTTTGATAGATTCTACTAAATTAGATGCATCATTCTGACACAGGCTCCTCTATGAGTCTGACTGCCGAGATTCAGAGGTGGTGGTAACAATGGGAGGACCTGTAGACAGCATTCCAACTGAGGTGGTGTGACGGGCCATCAGCACTACTGCAGGAGGACCCCATGCGGTGCCACTTTCTGCCGTATTGCCCAGTCTAGTGCTGGATCAGGGGGACCGCACGCTCTTTGTTCCTCCGAATTCACCTGAAATTCACTGCGATTTATGGCAGCTTATTAATCAACGCAAATTCAAAGGCTATTACTTCCTGGTTCACTGTATTATAAAAGAAAGATTTATTGAGATTATATAATTGCATGACGTGCTGCAACTGTGTAAGGGGCGTGGGAGAAACGCAGTGGTTGATAAGACTTATTACATTAATCGAATTAATGTAAACAATTAAAAATATATAATGGTCCAGAGAATATATGTTGTCGGTTCTCCATGCATCACACTGAATCCTTAAACATGCCGATGTCTTACACTTAGCACAATTCAATTTATTAAAATAAGAATTTACTTACCGATAATTCTATTTCTCATAGTCCGTAGTGGATGCTGGGAACTCCGAAAGGACCATGGGGAATAGCGGCTCCGCAGGAGACTGGGCACAAAAGTAAAAGCTTTAGGACTACCTGGTGTGCACTGGCTCCTCCCCCTATGACCCTCCTCCAAGCCTCAGTTAGGATACTGTGCCCGGACGAGCGTACACAATAAGGAAGGATTTTGAATCCCGGGTAAGACTCATACCAGCCACACCAATCACACCGTACAACTTGTGATCTGAACCCAGTTAACAGCATGATAACAGAGGAGCCTCTGGATAGATGGCTCACAACAATAATAACCCGATTTTTGTAACAATAACTATGTACAAGCATTGCAGACAATCCGCACTTGGGATGGGCGCCCAGCATCCACTACGGACTATGAGAAATAGAATTATCGGTAAGTAAATTCTTATTTTCTCTGACGTCCTAGTGGATGCTGGGAACTCAGAAAGGACCATGGGGATTATACCAAAGCTCCCAAACGGGCGGGAGAGTGCGGATGACTCTGCAGCACCGAATGAGAGAACTCCAGGTCCTCCTCAGCCAGGGTATCAAATTTGTAGAATTTAGCAAACGTGTTTGCCCCTGACCAAGTAGCTGCTCGGCAAAGTTGTAAAGCCGAGACCCCTCGGGCAGCCGCCCAAGATGAGCCCACTTTCCGTGTGGAATGGGCTTTTACAGATTTTGGCTGTGGCAGGCCTGCCACAGAATGTGCAAGCTGAATTGTACTACAAATCCAACGAGCAATAGTCTGCTTAGAAGCAGGAGCACCCAGCTTGTTGGGTGCATACAGGATAAACAGCGAGTCAGATTTTCTGACTCCAGCCGTCCTGGAAACATATTTTCAGGGCCCTGACTACGTCCAGCAACTTGGAATCCTCCAAGTCCCTAGTAGCCGCAGGTACCACAATAGGCTGGTTTAAGTGAAACGCTGAAACCACCTTAGGGAGAAATTGAGGACGAGTCCTCAATTCTGCCCTGTCCGTATGAAAAATTAGGTAAGGGCTTTTATAGGATAAAACCGCCAATTCTGAGACACGCCTGGCTGAAGCCAGGGCTAACAGCATTACCACTTTCCATGTGAGATATTTTAAGTCCACAGTGGTGAGTGGTTCAAACCAATGTGATTTTAGGAACCCCAAAACTACATTGAGATCCCAAGGTGCCACTGGAGGCACAAAAGGAGGCTGTATATGCAGTACCCCCTTGACAAACGTCTGAACTTCAGGAACTGAAGCTAGTTCTTTCTGGAAGAATATCGACAGGGCCGAAATTTGAACCTTAATGGACCCTAATTTTAGGCCCATAGACAGTCCTGTTTGCAGGAAATGCAGGAAACGACCCAGTTGAAATTCCTCTGTAGGGGCCTTCCTGGCCTCACACCACGCAACATATTTACGCCAAATACGGTGATAATGTTGCACAGTTACATCCTTCCTGGCTTTGATCAGGGTAGGGATGACTTCATCCGGAATGCCTTTTTCCTTCAGGATCCGGCGTTCAACCGCCATGCCGTCAAACGCAGCCGCGGTAAGTCTTGGAACAGACAGGGTCCCTGCTGGAGCAGGTCCTTTCTTAGAGGTAGAGGCCACGGGTCCTCCGTGAGCATCTCTTGAAGTTCCGGGTACCAAGTCCTTCTTGGCCCATCCGGAGCCACGAGTATAGTCCTTACTCCTCTCCTTCTTATGATTCTCAGTACCTTGGGTATGAGAGGCAGAGGAGGGAACACATACACTGACTGGTACACCCACGGTGTTACCAGAGCTATTGCCTGAGGGTCCCTTGACCTGGCGCAATATCTGTCCAGTTTTTTGTTGAGGCGGGACGCCATCATGTCCACCTTTGGTTTTTCCCAACGGTTCACAATCATGTGGAAGACTTCTGGGTGAAGTCCCCACTCCCCCGGGTGGAGGTCGTGTCTGCTGAGGAAGTCTGCTTCCCAGTTGTCCACTCCCGGAATGAACACTGCTGACAGTGCTATCACATGATTTTCCGCCCAGCGAAGAATCCTTGCAACTTCCGTCATTGCCCTCCTGCTTCTTGTGCCGCCCTGTCTGTTTACGTGGGCGACTGCCGTGATGTTGTCCGACTGGATCAACACCGGCTGACCCTGAAGCAGAGGCCTTGCCTGACTTAGGGCATTGTAAATGGCCCTTAGTTCCAGGATATTTATGTGAAGTGACATTTCCATGCTTGACCACAAGCCCTGGAAATTTCTTCCCTGTGTGACTGCTCCCCAGCCTCTCAGGCTGGCATCCGTGGTCACCAGGACCCAGTCCTGAATGCCGAATCTGCGGCCCTCTAGAAGATGAGCACTCTGCAACCACCACAGGAGAGACACCCTTGTCCTTGGAGACAGGGTTATCCGCTGATGCATTTGAAGATGCGATCCGGACCATTTGTCCAGCAGATCCCACTGAAAAGTTCTTGCGTGGAATCTGCCGAATGGAATCGCTTCGTAAGAAGCCACCATTTTTCCAAGGACCCTTGTGCATTGATGCACTGACACTTGGCCTGGTTTTAGGAGGTTCCTGACTAGGTCGGATAACTCCCTGGCTTTCTCCTCCGGGAGAAACACCTTTTTCTGGACTGTGTCCAGAATCATCCCTAGGAACAGCAGACGTGTCGTCGGAATCAGCTGCGATTTTGGAATATTTAGAATCCACCCGTGCTGTCGTAGTACTACTTGAGATAGTGCTACTCCGACCTCTAACTGTTCTCTGGACCTTGCCCTTATCAGGAGATCGTCCAAGTAAGGGATAATTAAGACGCCTTTTCTTCGAAGAAGAATCATCATTTCGGCCATTACCTTGGTAAAGACCCGGGGTGCCGTGGACAATCCAAACGGCAGCGTCTGAAACGGATAGTGACAGTTCTGTACCACAAACCTGAGGTACCCTTGGTGAGAAGGGCAAATTGGGACATGGAGGTAAGCATCCTTGATGTCCAGAGACACCATATAGTCCCCTTCTTCCAGGTTCGCTATCACTGCTCTGAGTGACTCCATCTTGAATTTGAACCTTTGTATGTAAGTGTTCAAGGATTTCAGATTTAAAATAGGTCTCACCGAGCCGTCCGGCTTCGGTACCACAAACAGCGTGGAATAATACCCCTTTCCCTGTTGTAGGAGGGGTACCTTGATTATCACCTGCTGGGAATACAGCTTGTGAATGGCTTCCACTACCGCCTCCCTGTCGGAGGGAGACGTTGGTAAAGCAGACTTCAGGAACCGGCGAGGGGGAGACGTCTCGAATTCCAATTTGTACCCCTGAGATACTACCTGCAGGATCCAGGGGTCCACTTGCGAGTGAGCCCACTGCGCGCTGAAATTCTTGAGACGGGCCCCCACCGTGCCTGAGTCCGCTTGTAAGGCCCCAGCGTCATGCTGAGGACTTGGCAGAAGCGGGGGAGGGCTTCTGTTCCTGGGAAGAGGCTGCCTGCTGCAGTCTTTTTCCCCTTCCTCTGCCCCGGGGCAGATATGAGTGGCATTTTGCCCGCTTGCCCTTATGGGGACGAAAGGACTGAGCCTGAAAAGACGGTGTCTTTTTCTGCTGAGAGGTGACCTGGGGTAAAAAGGTGGATTTCCCAGCCGTTGCCGTGGCCACCAGGTCCGATAGACCGACCCCAAATAACTCCTCCCCTTTATACGGCAATACTTCCATATGCCGTTTGGAATCCGCATCACCTGACCACTGTCGCGTCCATAACCCTCTTCTGGCAGAAATGGACAGCGCACTTACTCTTGATGCCAGAGTGCAAATATCCCTCTGTGCATCTCGCATATATAGAAATGCATCCTTTAAATGCTCTATAGTCAATAATATACTGTCCCTGTCCAGGGTATCAATATTTTCAGTCAGGGAATCCGACCAAGCCACCCCAGCACTGCACATCCAGGCTGAGGCGATTGCTGGTCGCAGTATAATACCAGTATGTGTGTATATAGTTTTTAGGATATTTTCCAGCTTCCTATCAGCTGGTTCCTTGAGGGCGGCCGTATCAGGAGACGGTAACGCCACTTGTTTTGATAAGCGTGTGAGCGCCTTATCTACCCTAGGGGGTGTTTCCCAACGCGCCCTAACCTCTGGCGGGAAAGGGTATAATGCCAATAATTTTTTTAGAAATTAGCAGTTTTTTATCGGGGGAAACCCACGCTTCATCACACACCTCATTTAATTCATCTGATTCAGGAAAAACTACGGGTAGTTTTTTCACACCCCACATAATACCCTTTTTTGTGGTACTTGTAGTATCAGAAATGTTCAAAACCTCCTTCATTGCCGTGATCATGTAACGTGTGGCCCTACTGGAAAATACGTTTGTTTCCTCACCGTCGACACTGGAGTCAGTGTCTGTGTCTGTGTCGACCATCTGAGGTAACGGGCGCTTTAGAGCCCCTGACGGTGTTTGAGACGCCTGTACAGGTAATAACTGATTTGCCGGCTGTCTCATGTCGTCAACAGTCTTTTGTAAAGTGCTGACACTATCACGTAATTCCTTCCATAAGACCATCCAGTCAGGTGTCGACTCCCTAGGGGGTGACATCACTATTACAGGCAATTGCTCCGCCTCCATACCATTTTCCTCCTCATACATGTCGACACAACGTACCGACACACAGCACACACACAGGGAATGCTCTGATAGAGGACAGGACCCCACTAGCCCTTTGGGGAGACAGAGGGAGAGTTTGCCAGCACACACCAGAGCGCTATATATATATATATATACAGGGATAACCTTATATAAGTGTTTTTCCCTTATATAGCTGCTGTATAGATTTATCTGCCAAATTAGTGCCCCCCCCTCTCTTGTTTTACCCTGTTTCTGTAGTGCAGGACTGCAGGGGAGAGTCAGGGAGCTTCCCTCCAACGGAGCTGTGAGGGAAAATGGCGCCAGTGTGCTGAGGAGATAGGCTCCGCCCCCTTCTCGGCGGCCTTTCTCCCGCTTTTTTAAGGAAAAATTGGCAGGGGTTAAATGCATCCATATAGCCCAGGAGCTATATGTGATGTATTTTTTGCCATCTAAGGTGTTTTTATTGCGTCTCAGGGCGCCCCCCCCAGCACCCTGCACCCTCAGTGACCGGAGTGTGAAGTGTGCTGAGAGCAATGGCGCACAGCTGCGGTGCTGTGCGCTACCTTATTGAAGACAGGACGTCTTCTGCCGCCGATTTTCCGGACCTCTTCAGTCTTCTGGCTCTGTAAGGGGGCCGGCGGCGCGGCTCTGGGACCCATCCATGGCTGGGCCTGTGATCGTCCCTCTGGAGCTAATGTCCAGTAGCCTAAGAAGCCCAATCCACTCTGCACGCAGGTGAGTTCGCTTCTTCTCCCCTTAGTCCCTCGGTGCAGTGAACCTGTTGCCAGCAGGATTCACTGAAAATAAAAAACCTATACTTAAACTTTTTCACTAAGCAGCTCAGGAGAGCCACCTAGTGTGCACCCTTCTCGTTCGGGCACAAAAATCTAACTGAGGCTTGGAGGAGGGTCATAGGGGGAGGAGCCAGTGCACACCAGGTAGTCCTAAAGCTTTTACTTTTGTGCCCAGTCTCCTGCGGAGCCGCTATTCCCCATGGTCCTTTCGGAGTTCCCAGCATCCACTAGGACGTCAGAGAAAAGGGCATCATCAAAAATAAGAATTTACTTACCGATAATTCTATTTCTCGTAGTCCGTAGTGGATGCTGGGGACTCCGTCAGGACCATGGGGAATAGCGGCTCCGCAGGAGACAGGGCACAAAAGTAAAAGCTTTAGGATCAGGTGGTGTGCACTGGCTCCTCCCCCTATGACCCTCCTCCAAGCCTCAGTTAGGATACTGTGCCCGGACGAGCGTACACAATAAGGAAGGATTTTGAATCCCGGGTAAGACTCATACCAGCCACACCAATCACACTGTACAACTTGTGATCTGAACCCAGTTAACAGCATGATAACAGCGGAGCCTCTGAAAAGATGGCTCACAACAATAATAACCCGATTTTTGTAACAATAACTATGTACAAGTATTGCAGACAATCCGCACTTGGGATGGGCGCCCAGCATCCACTACGGACTACGAGAAATAGAATTATCGGTAAGTAAATTCTTATTTTCTCTGACGTCCTAAGTGGATGCTGGGGACTCCGTCAGGACCATGGGGATTATACCAAAGCTCCCAAACGGGCGGGAGAGTGCGGATGACTCTGCAGCACCGAATGAGAGAACTCCAGGTCCTCCTCAGCCAGGGTGTGCCCCTGACCAAGTAGCAGCTCGGCAAAGTTGTAAAGCCGAGACCCCTCGGGCAGCCGCCCAAGATGAGCCCACCTTCCTTGTGGAATGGGCATTTACATATTTTGGCTGTGGCAGTGCTGCCACAGAATGTGCAAGCTGAATTGTACTACACATCCAACTAGCAATCGTCTGCTTAGAAGCAAGAGCACCCAGATTTTTGGGTGCCTACAGGATAACAGCAAGTCAGTTTTCCTGACTCCAGCCGTCCTGGAAACCTATATTTTCAGGGCCCTGACAACATCTAGCAACTTGGAGTCCTCCAAGTCCCTAGTAGCCGCAGGTACCACAATAAACTGGTGCAGGTGAAACGCTGACACCACCTTAGGGAGAAACTGGGGACGAGTCCGCAACTCTGCCACGTCCGAATGGACAATCAGATATGGGCTTTGTGAGACAAAGCCGCCAATTCTGACACTCGCCTGGCCGAGGCCAGGGCCAACAGCATGGTCACTTTTCATGTGAGATATTTCAAATCCACAGATTTGAGCGGTTTAAACCAATGTGATTTGAGGAATCCCAGAACTACGTTGAGATCCCACAGTGCCACTGGAGGCACAAAAGGGGGTTGTATATGCAGTACTCCCTTGACAAACTTCTGGACTTCAGGAACTGAAGCCAATTCTTTCTGGAAGAAAATTGACAGGGCCGAAATTTGAACCTTAATGGACCCCAATTTGAGGCCCATAGACACTCCTGTTTTCAGGAAATGCAGGAATCGACCGAGTTGAAATTTCTTCGTGGGGCCTTCCTGGCCTCACACCACGCAACATATTTTCGCCACATGTGGTGATAATGTTGTGCGGTCACCTCCTTCCTGGCTTTGACCAGGGTAGGAATGACCTCTTCCGGAATGCCTTTTTCCCTTAGGATCCGGCGTTCCACCGCCATGCCGTCAAACACAGCCGCGGTAAGTCTTGGAAACAGACATGGTACTTGCTGAAGCAAGTCCCTTCTTAGCGGCAGAGGCCATGAGTCCTCTGTGAGCATTTCTTGAAGTTCCGGGTACCAAGTCCTTCTTGGCCAATCCGGAGCCACGAGTATAGTTCTTACTCCTCTACGTCTTATAATTCTCAGTACCTTGGGTATGAGAAGCAGAGGAGGGAACACATACACCGACTGGTACACTCACGGTGTTACCAGAAACGTCCACAGCTATTGCCTGAGGGTCTCTTGACCTGGCGCAATACCTGTCCAGTTTTTTGTTCAGGCGGGACGCCATCATGTCCACCTTTGGTCTTTCCCAACGGTTCACAATCATGTGGAAGACTTCCCGATGAAGTCCCCACTCTCCCGGGTGGAGGTCGTGCCTGCTGAGGAAGTTTGCTTCCCAGTTGTCCACTCCCGGAATGAACACTGTTGACAGTGCTATCACATGATTTTCCGCCCAGCGAAGAATCCTTGCAGTTTCTGCCATTGCCCTCCTGCTTCTTGTGCCGCCCTGACTGTTTACGTGGGCGACTGCCGTGATGTTGTCCCACTGGATCAATACCGGCTGACCTTGAAGCAGAGGTCTTGCTAAGCTTAGAGCATTGTAAATTGTCCTTAGCTCCAGTATATTTATGTGGAGAGAAGTCTCCAGACTTGATCACACTCCCTGGAAATTTATTTTTTTCCCTGTGTGACTGCTCCCCAGCCTCTCAGGCTGGCATCCGTGGTTACCAGGACCCAGTCCTGAATGCCGAATCTGAGGCCCTTTAGTAGATGAGCACTCTGCAGCCACCGCAGAAGAAACACCCTTGTCCTTGGAGACAGGGTTATCCGCTGATGCATCTGAAGATGCGATCCGGACCATTTTTCCAGCAGATCCCACTGAAAAGTTCTTGCGTGAAATCTGCCGAATGGAATCGCTTCGTAAGAAGCCACCATTTTTCCCAGGACCCTTGTGCAATGATGCACTGACACTTTTCCTGGTTTTAGGAGGTTCCTGACTAGCTCGGATAACTCCCTGGCTTTCTTCTCCGGGAGAAACACCCTTTTCTGGACTGTGTCCAGAATCATCCCTAGGAACAGCAGACGTGTCGTCGGAAACAGCTACGATTTTGGAATATTTAGAATCTACCCGTGCTGTCGTAGAACTACTTGAGATAGTGCTACTCCGACCTCCAACTGTTCTCTGGACCTTGCCCTTATCAGGCGATCGTCCATTTTCTTTGAAGAAGAATCATCATTTCGGCCATTACCTTGGTAAAGACCCGGGGTGCCGTGGACAATCCAAACGGCAGCGTCTGAAACTGATAGTGACAGTTCTGTACCACGAACCTGAGGTACCCTTGGTGAGAAGGGCAAATTGGGACATGGAGGTAAGCATCCCTGATGTCCAGGGACACCATATAGTCCCCTTCTTCCTGGTTCGCTATCACTGCTCTGAGTGACTCCATCTTGATTTGAACCTTTGTATGTAAGTGTTCAAATATTTCAGATTTAGAATAGGTCTCACCGAGCCGTCTGGCTTCAGTACCACAATATAGTGTGGAATAATACCCCTTTCCTTGTTGTAGGAGGGGTACTTTGATTATCACCTGCTGGGAATACATCTTGTGAAATGTTTCCAATACTGCCTCCCTGTCGGAGGGAGACGTTGGTAAAGCAAACTTCAGGAACCTGCGAGGGGGAGACGTCTCGAATTTCCAATCTGTACCCCTGGGATACTACTTGTAGGATCCAGGGGTCCACTTGCGAGTGAGCCCACTGCGTGCTGAAACTCTTGAGACGACCCCCCACCGCACCTGTTTGTACGGCCCCAGCGTCATGCTGAGGACTTGGCAGAAGCGGTGGAGGGCTTCTGTTCCTGGGAATGGGCTGCCTGCTGCAGTCTTCTTCCCTTTCCTCTATCCCTGGGCAGATATGACTGGCCTTTTGCCCGCTTGCCCTTATGGGGACGAAAGGACTGAGGCTGAAAAGACGATGTCTTTTTCTGCTGAGATGTGACTTGGGGTAAAAAAGGTGGATTTTCCAGCTGTTGCCGTGGCCACCAGGTCCGATGGACCGACCCCAAATAACTCCTCCCCTTTATACGGCAATACTTCCATGTGCCGTTTGGAATCTGCATCACCTGACCACTGTCGTGTCCATAAACATCTTCTGGGAGATATGGACATCGCACTTACTCTTGATGCCAGAGTGCAAATATCCCTCTGTGCATCTCGCATATATAGAAATGCATCCTTTAAATGCTCTATAGTCAATAAAATACTGTCCCTGTCAAGGGTATCAATATTTTCAGTCAGGGAATCCGACCAAGCCACCCCAGCGCTGCCCATCCAGGCTGAGGCGATCGCTGGTCGCAGTATAACACCAGTATGTGTGTATATACTTTTTAGGATATTTTCCAGCCTCTTATCAGTTGGCTCCTTGAGGGCGGCCGTATCTGGAGACGGTAACGCCACTTGTTTTGATAAGCGTGTGAGCGCCTTATCCACCCTAAGGGGTGTTTCCCAACGCGCCATAACTTCTGGCGGGAAAGGGTATACCGCCAATAATTTTCTATCGGGGGAAACCCACGCATCATCACACACTTCATTTAATTTATCTGATTCAGGAAAAACCACAGGTAGTTTTTTCACACCCCACATAATACCCTTTTTTGTGGTACTTGTAGTATCAGAAATATGTAACACCTCCTTCATTGCCCTTAACATGTAACGTGTGGCCCTAAAGGAAAATACGTTTGTTTCTTCACCGTCGACACTGGAGTCAGTGTCCCTGTCTGTGTCGACCGACTGAGGTAAATGGGCGTTTTAAAGCCCCCGACGGTGTTTGAGACGCCTGGACAGGTACTAATTTGTTTGCCGGCCGTCTCATGTCGTCAACCGACCTTGCAGCGTGTTGACATTATCACGTAATTCCCTAAATATGCCATCCATTCCGGTGTCGACTCCCTAGAGAGTGACATCACCATTACAGGCAATTGCTCCGCCTCCTCACCAACATCGTCCTCATACATGTCGACACACACGTACCGACACCCAGCACACACACAGGGAATGCTCTGATAGAGGACAGGACCCCACTAGCCCTTTGGGGAGACAGAGGGAGAGTTTGCCAGCACACACCAAAACGCTATAATTATACAGGGACAACCTTTATATAAGTGTTTTCCCCTTATAGCATCTTAATATATAATCATATCGCCAAATAAGTGCCCCCCCTCTCTGTTTTAACCCTGTTTCTGTAGTGCAGTGCAGGGGAGAGCCTGGGAGCCTTCCCACCAGCAGTTCTGTGAGGGAAAATGGCGCTGTGTGCTGAGGAGAATAGGCCCCGCCCCCTTTTCGGCTGGCTTCTTCTCCCGTTTTTCTGACAACCTGGCAGGGGTTAAATACATCCATATAGCCCCAGAGGCTATATGTGATGTATTTTTAGCCAGTATAGGTACTTTCATTGCTGCCCAGGGCGCCCCCCCCAGCGCCCTGCACCCTCAGTGACCGTTGGTGTGAAGTGTGCTGAGAGCAATGGCGCACAGCTGCAGTGCTGTGCGCTACCTCATGAAGACTGAGAAGTCTTCAGCCGCCGATTTCTGGACCTCTTCTCTCTTCTTCTCTTCCGGTGACCCATCCAGGCTGTACCTGTGATCGTCCCTCTGGAGCTAGTGTCCAGTAGCCTAAGAAGCCAATCCATCCTGCACGCAGGTGAGTTCACTTCTTCTCCCCTAAGTCCCTCGTTGCAGTGAGCCTGTTGCCAGCAGGACTCATTGAAAATAAAAAACCTAATAAAACTTTTACTCTAAGCAGCTCTTTAGGAGAGCCACCTAGATTGCACCCTTCTCGGCCGGGCACAAAAACCTAACTGAGGCTTGGAGGAGGGTCATAGGGGGAGGAGCCAGTGCACACCACCTGATCCTAAAGCTTTTACTTTTGTGCCCTGTCTCCTGCGGAGCCGCTATTCCCCATGGTCCTGACGGAGTCCCCAGCATCCACTTAGGACGTCAGAGAAATAATAGACATATAGGGGGGTAGTCAATTGTTTGAAAAGTCAGTTGGGTGTCTGTTTTTTCCTATCTAATAGATGGTAAAAAACAGACACCCAACTGTCTTTTCAAACTTTTGAATTCCCCCCATCATGTTTAACATATAACGGAACTTTTACACTTCCATATGTGGAGCGTGTAGGCAACGGTGAAACGCGTAGTCATAGTCTGACCCCATATACAGTAGCACAGGGGTTCTCAAACTCGGTCCTCAGGACCCCACACAGTGCATGTTTTGCAGGTAACCCAGCAGGTGCACAGGTGTATTAATTACTCACTGACACATTTCAAAAGGTCCACAGGTGGAGCTAATTATTTCACTTGCAATTCTGTGAGGAGACCTGCAAAACATGCACTGTGTGGGGTCCTGAGGACCGAGTTTGAGAACCTGTGCAGTAGCAGATACAAAGTGGCTTCGGAACCAGATGGGATCAGGTCATGTGACCGGTGCACGGGATCCTGGCGGTCAGTGTCGACGCCAGGATCCCGACCAATAAAAATGTTGACACACATCATGGCGAACCACAGGCACTACTCCCCCTCTTGGGTGTCCACAACACCAAGAGAGTGGGAACAGAACCTGTGACGAGAGCATTCTGCTGCCGGGATCCGGGGGTCGGAAATGCTGAACGCCAGGATCCCCAACACCAATCTCCCAGTCTCAACCCAACCAGATGATATGGCCTAAACTGGGCCGGTGGGTGTAATCCAAGTTAAGAGTGGCCCATAAAACTGTGTAAACAGAACATAAGTTGGAGGCCTTTAAGGATGGTGCACATTGTACCACACCCCGGCCAACCTTTAAATAAAATGATCACAGTAGTCAGACTAAAGAAAAGCATTATTTAGTGTGTTACCCGTTTCTTAGGACTGCGGTGTGGCCGAAACGATTGACGTCATGGGAGAGTGTGGGAAAAGGCAGGAGACTCCAACTGTCACAGGCTAAATAGGGGACAGAAAGAGAAGGACATTATAGAACTACTGAACCCAGGCTTTAATCGACAGCAACACATTAGACAGCAGGCGATTCCGTGCGGCCTCAGTTACGCCAGATACAAAATACCCCATAACTCACGGGAAAACTCCCCCCTGAGCCCGAGATTACATCGTAACCCGCTGGTGCAGCGTGGGAGATCCCCATTCCTTTTCTAGAAGGAAACGAAAACATTGAAACAAACCCTTTGGGGCTTACAGTGTAAGCGGCTCCACGCTGCTCTGTTGCACGGTGGTCACTATGTAGTGATACAGGGGCGGTGTGCTAGGGCTGTCATGGGACCTAGGGATGTTCCGTTTTTGGCAGAGTGCAGGTCAAATAAACAGCACAAATCGCAACAAAAGCACTGTGCTTATTACAAGTATATAGAACTTTTATTTATATTATTGATTTTTCTTTTCACCTTCCATTAAAATCTTGAGGTTATAAAAGCAAATCCACAAATTATGTAAATCTATTTGTAGAACCTGAAAGAATTTAGTAAACTGTGCTCATTTTTCTGAAGTCTTAGCATGAGTAAGGGGAACGAAGGAGAATGACGTTATTTACACAGCACCAGCTTACTCCGCACTGCGCTCCAGAGAGAGTATGGGCAGGAAGTGGGTACAAGGCACGATTCAAAAAGGGACCTGGCTGACCAAAATTTACCTTCCAAAAGGTCCCTCATACCTAGGTGGGTAGTCTCGGGCTGAAAGTGTGGCCCATACTCCATGTACTCGGTGACACGTGACCAGTCATTAAAAGAGGGGTGGATACAATTGTTTTTTGTGTCCTCTTAAGTACTGGGCGCCCAGCGGAGCTATTCAATTGTTTTGGGTGCCAGTTAGTTATCACGCCCCAAATGCACTGGGTTCAGCGGCGTTTAACAGCTAAACGTGTCAGAAGTACAGGGCACGCTGCCGGAAAATGCAGTCTGAGCGCCCGAAAGCCTCACATTTTGTACAGTTCTGCCTGTATCCGTTACTTATGGCACCCAAATTTTTTTTATATTTATTCCAAAACAGAGCAAACCGGGGAAACAAAAAGAAGTTAACTTAACCCTGCGCCCCTTAAGAAGTTGTAGCTCAGTATTTCTAAACTCCCAGAGTTGGAACAAACACTGCAAACTAAATCAACCGCGCTAAGGGCCTAATTCAGACCTGATCGCTAGCAGGCGATTTTTGCACTGCTGCGATCAGATAGTCGCTGCCTACAGGGGGAGGGTATTTTAGCTGTGCAAGTGTGTGATCACATGTGTAGCAGAGCTGTACAAACTGATCTTGTGCAGTCTCTGCGCAGCCCAGGACTTACTCAGCCGCTGCGATCACATCAGCCTGTCCGGGACCGGAATTGACGTCAGGAACCCGCCCTGCAAACACTTGGACACGCCTACATTTTTCCAGACACTCCTTGAAAACGATCAGTTGACACCCACAAACGCCCTCTTCCTGTTAATCTCCTTGCGATCGCCCGTGCGAATGGATCCTTCGCACAAACCCATCGCTGAGGGGCGATCCGCTTTGTAACCGTTCATAGGCATGCGCAGTTTAGACCTGATCGCCCCCTGTGCGAAAACGCAGCCTAGCGACCAGGTCTGAATTACCCCCTAATTGCAAAGCTCTGTGGTACATAAGAGTGAGAGGCCACAGCCAGAGTTACATTGATTGCTCCAAGCTGGCATTGTTCCACCTTTACTAACAGTATTCCTGCTGAGCTAAAGCTGGGGACACGCCAGACAATAAATTGGAACAAGTTGTTGTTTTGAGACGATTTTGAACAATAAACCGTCCACATTGTTTAGTGTGTACTCACTATTGCGCGCTCCTGTGTGCCGTTCATCGCATCTTCTCATCTGCCTGCATTGCCGGCAGATCAGAAGATATCTTTTAATGACAGCATGCTCCTGGATCTGGTCATTGAACAATATATTGCAGAGTCGCGCAATACATCGTTCCGTCAGTCACGCCGTTGGCCACGATACTAGATTGCCTAGTGTGTACCCAGCATAAAACTCCACAGTGAGGTGGGGAAGTGTCTACCTGCATGGGGGGAAACTCATCCCTGGATGGGAAGTGGGGGGGGGGGAGAGGATACAGAGAGGTTGGGAATTTTATATTGTATAAGGGGCAAACTGGGGGCGGGCTTCCCAGTAGCAGATAAAGACCAGCGGCCATTGCGAGAAGCTCAGTAGATGTACAAAACAATAATACTCTGCTTTAAGGGTCCCCACAATCCAATCGTAAGCAGAAGGGACCTAGTGTGTATAAGGATCGTAACCTGGTAACAGAGGGTGGCTGTAAGAGGCTGGACTAGGCCAGGAACTACGGCCCCTGCAGGTCTGCAAAGCAGAAGCAGACAGAACGAGACAGCAGGTTCTCGCAGGGGGCTGGAACCGCTGAAAGTACAGGGGGTGTGTATGCTGAACCACTGCCTCAGCCGGCAGAGGATGAACTGCAGTCTAGTAGTGGTAGCGGGCGCCTATAGTATTCAGATAGCGGTGACACCTCTTCTCGGGACCTTTAATGTGTGCCACTAGGAACAAGTATAATTATAAATCTGCTGGTCAGGACTTTATATTATAATGGACAGAATAATGTCAATTAGACGTGAAACATCTACCCAAGAGCATCTTCTCACCCGCCAACCAACACCCTACAGATCCCAAGGATGTTGGCTGCTCACACCAATGGAACAGAACAGCCTCAGGAGTCACTGGGGCCACTCTGGGATAGAGCCTTCGTTCTTATATAAGGAGCAAGAGGGGTAAACGGAATACAGGTGGTGGGACACTGCAGGTACAACGGACTGGCGTAAAGGAGTGTCCGGCTGCCACTTTCTGCCCCCTGCTGGGTACAATAGATAAGTCTATATGTAATGTATATGGCATTCCGGTTTGTACAGGATGATGCGCTGTGCTGTAACACAACGTGTGGAAGAAAAACACAGGCCACCCACAATTGCATATCTACATCATTAGACCTGTCTGCACGACTTGCTGGACCCAATCTGTAAGATACATTGTGCCAGCACCGAGAAGGAAAACAACCGCATTAACTATGCAGGACGACTACTCGTGTGAATTATATACAGAGCATGCTAACCACTGTAAATCAGATTATACAGGCATCAGCAAAACAAATTACACTTCTTACAACCTCACAGCCAGTGGCAGTCACACAGGTTTAGGACTTGCGTACGCTGCATCGGAGAGGCCCCCGGGGACAGGAAGGGAAAACCACCAGAATGTGTTCTTGTGTTACAAGAGATACTAATGCCAATGGGGAATATATGAAATACCTGGAGGTGAATGACTCCGCTCCCTAGCCTAGGCACCCCAGTATTCCCCACGTCCCCTAACTGCACTCACCAATGTCATAAGCCATGAAGTCTTTAGAGAAGCACTTGGCCCCGTGGCTCATCGACGTGTCGTTGTGGGTGTTTCCTCCAAACACCAGCATGGTGCCGCTGATGATGACGGCGGAGTGCAGGTAGCGGAAGAAGCGGCTGTCCTTCATGATGCGCCTGCGTTACACAGACACAAAGGAAGATGTGACCCAGATGACAGAACACTACCGGTCAGCGCAAGGTGTCCGCATCATACATTGGTTTGTTAGATTATGTCGCCAGCTCGGCATTCCTTAAATCAACATGAGGATGTCAACACTGTCGATGTGTCAACATGTTCATGTCAACATAATTTAAACTGTGTTTTTTTTAGTAATCCTAACCCTAAGGGTAACAATAAACCTAATGCACACGTCAAATGTTTACAATGTTGACTTTCTGTCAATGGGGGTAATTCCGACCTGATCGTAGCAGCAAACTTGTTAGCAGTTGGACAAAACCATGTGCACTGCGGGTGTGGCAGGTGTAACATGTGCAGAGAGAGTTAGATTTGGGTGGGTTATTTTGTTTCTGTGCAGGATAAATACTGGCTGCTTTATTTTTACACTGCAATTTAGATTTCAGTTTGAACACACTCCACCCAAACCTAACTCTCTCTGCACATGTTACATCTGCCCCACCTGCAGTGCACATGGTTTTGCCCAACTGCTAACAAATTTGCTGCTGCGATCAGGTCTGAATTACCCCAAATATCATAATCTCTTGTGGCATTTATTTTATGAATGATGAGGGTTGATGGGGGATAGAGGGGGAGGAGCTTTCACGTCTTTAAAATTTAAAGTGCCAGGCTCTCTATAGCCACCCGTCTATACCCCAGTGTCAGCATGTTCCAGTGTCCCCTAGTGGCTGACTGAGAATGTATCCTCTCTCTAATATGACCAAGTGTTCCCCAATTACACACGTGTGATGCTGCAGTCCAACACGGAGGATATATATACAGCAGCGTCAGACCAGAGGGCCCCACATGTCAGTCATCATCCAATAACAGGTTGGTACAGGACACGGAGTGTGTACAGATGAACCTGACCTCTCACGATCCCGGGGTGAGTCTGCTAAGGACGCGGGAGCGATAGCTGCACCTCAGTCTGGTAGAATAGCATAATCATATGAACCCACTGATGAATAATACTGGGTGTTGTCACTAGTTTGGAGACATCACTACACTGTAAAGCTTCTTGTATTGTGCAACCACACTTGTTATGTACTTGACAATACATTAGTTTTGCAGCCACTGATTTAAAGTGCTGGAGCTTCCAGAGAATAAACACCAAACAAAAAACAAGCAAAAATAAATACTGTAAAAAAATACCCCTCGTGTAAGGAATGATCCCATTGAAATCTTTCAGCTCGTGTGGTATCCAAATACTCTACCTATTTGCACTTCAACTGTAGCAATGTTTACAAACATTTATTATTATATACTATTATTACTGCCGAAGTTATACTACACTGCAGAATTTTCTCTCGGTACTAGGTGATTGTACTGGGTTACCAGCTTATACTTCAGTTTGGCAGCGTTAAACTTACGCTTGCATCTACATGCTGCCATTTCTCAAATGCACAGAACCTGCCCTTACCACGTGCGTGTGTCCACCTCGTACTTGTACAGGTCATCGGCGAGCCGATATTTGTTGGCAGTGAAGGCTTTGTAGCCACCGTGGATATAGATGGACCTGGTATATTCATCGTACACACTGCTGTGGCCATAACCTCCTTGGACTAGG
Source organism: Pseudophryne corroboree (assembly GCF_028390025.1). Classification (NCBI taxonomy): domain Eukaryota; kingdom Metazoa; phylum Chordata; class Amphibia; order Anura; family Myobatrachidae; genus Pseudophryne; species Pseudophryne corroboree. Next base: position 1,208,228,554 of record NC_086444.1, read on the forward strand.
GCTTTCTGGGTCTTAACAAATTCCCAGTTGTTGGTGTCTAGAGGGAAAGAAGAAATGCACTTTTACGGTCTCCTCGTGAACAGAACAGATCTGACAACCTCCTGTGATCTATCTCCAGTGACAGATTGGGAGAAACCCATGACTGACGGAGAGAAGCCATGGCACAGTGAGCCACTCCTCTATATTGAGGAGCTCTACGCAGGGAACAAGTCTGGCCGGTGGGACTGTGCCATGGAAATCTGCCGGAGCAGTAGGAGACGCACGATCTAGTTACACACCTACCTAAGTTATACTGCTGAACGGTGCTGATGTAGCCGTAGAAGGGACAGTGGCCGAAAAACACCAGCATGACCGTACTGCTGTCGTTCAGCGTGACGATGTGAGCAGAATGCCCGACCACGGAGTACTGGTCTATGATATTTGGGAAGATCTGAACCCACGACGTATTCTGGACGTGGAACACCCACAGCTGGTTGGTGACGTTCCCACTGGCATCCAACTTTCCCCCGTACATGTACATTGCATCCTAGGAGGAAGAGGAGAGAGGTTCAGCTTTCACTGGTCCATGTAGGAGACACAGGACTTAACATGCGGCGGGGTTCCATCCATAGCTGCGTGGCTTCCTTTCACTGGCTGCCAGGGAAAACTAATTTACATACAAGCCCAGCGAGGCCAACCTTATCAACACACACACACCTTATCGACACATACCGTAAGGGAGGACCGGCAAATTCAGATTATCCCCAAAACGGACACTTGCCAACACAGACAGAAGCACGCATCACAGACATGTAACAGCAATATGCAGACGTTCTAGGTACACTTCCCACCATTGCTAGGGTCACCTTGTATAGCGCCAGGGAGTGTCCATATCGTACATCCACAGCGTTCACCGAGCTGTCCAGCGGAAGCCACTCACGGGAGGCCAGGTTATACCTGTACAGGACACAATCCAGTTACTGCTGGACATCACAATGCAGGCAGCACAGCCATTCTCGTGGATAAGGAGAGATTTACATGTATTTATTTGGCACTGCTACCAGCAATAATACGTGAAATAACTACTGACCCAGCAGATTTATCCCCCCTTCTCCGCATGTAATAACGCTGCTCTCACTGTGGCACCTCTAGGTTATTCCCTTCTAGTAGGAGCGATAGTGCTGTCTGTGACCTGTGCACATGGCAGTCACACAGCATATGCGTTGTATCCCTGCGTCGTGTGTGGCGCAGTCACAGTCTGCAGCCTCTTCCCAAAGTCTCCATCACAGAGCATGAATCCTGCGTGCGAGTTATCACGCGGCACCTAGCTCACTGACAGCGATATAAAGGCCTGCGCAGTGCTTGCGGCTTACATAGATCACTCTTATACAGTATGAATTATGTTTCTTACAGTGGTGTCCAGCTATAAACAGGGGTGTGGTATGGAGGGTCAACAAGAGTTAGGTCAACAGTGTCTAGGTGGGCCCCTATTGGTTGAAAGGAAGTAGGTCAACATGGGTTCTAGGTCAACAGGGACTCTAGGTCGTCCTGTTCTAGATCGACATGACATAAGGTCAACATGAGTTTTTCCACTTTTTTTGGTGGTGTTTTCGCAGTACAGTGACGGGGAACCCCAATTACTGCACCGTGTCCCCTCGCATGGCTCAGCTTCAGACAGGTTACCGTTCCCAATTGTAGTCCACGTGGATCGTAAAGTATGAAAAAGTTCAAATGAAAAAAAAAAAAGTGAAAAACTCCGGTCGACCTAGAGTCCCTGTCAACCTACTTACTGTTGACCAACAGTAGTCGACCAAGAGACCGGATACCAAAAACAGCACCTCAGCTAGAAATACAGGGTCCTTCATTCTAAGCACTGACAAGGCAAAGTGATCCATTCTCATGGGGTCTGCTCACCCACGGATGGCAGTAGGACTTCAGAAGCGTCAGAGACACCTTAGTAGGTGCAGGCAGCAGGTGATTGGAACAGCCAAGGTACCGGTTCATCTGTTCCCTGATGTTGCTCCCTATCACATAAACATGAACCTCTCCTGCTTCTTCCAGACACTACACCCATCTCCGGGGTGATATTAAAGGCATATCTGGGCTACTAAAAGGGAGGGATTACTCAGGGACACCAAGGGTACAGAACGGCAGAGTGCCATAACAGTAAACATATAAAAGTGTGGTAAGAAAAAGGGTTCTCACGCCATAACCATCTTGTAATCGGAATGGTTGAACATGTATCCACCAACGATCCACATGATATCATCCAGCACAACAGCTTTGTGAGAAGCTCTGGCCAGTTGGGGTACGGAGAACTCATCACGTGTCCAAAACGACTCGTTTGCGGGGAATGGAACTGAGCAACCGGGACCTGGAAAACAAATCAAATTTGTTAAAGAAAAGAACGGAGACCATAAAACCGGACTGCTGTCTGTATTGGGTGCGGTGGCCCCCGGGAGCCAGTAAAAAAAGGCCTCCACCTAACTTCCTATGCTGTTGCACCATCAAGGGGATAGGCCAGCAATACGCAACTGATGTGGACCTTGTTGTGTTAAGTACGTTTAAATGTCTACCTTTAATAGCGTTGTGGTGCCAGAGGAGCGTCCGGTTGCCGCAGCACCAAGTTAATCCCTGGCACCCAAGAAAAATTGCTTTAAAAGTAATTAAAATGCTGTATTTAATAAGCGGCACTGCAGGAACAGATTAATGTCTGGTGCTGGGCACCAACTGCTCAAACGCAGTGTTAAACATACTGATTTTTAGATAATTTTTGGGCGAGTCTGCTGGTAGAATAGGGAAAAAGGCCAAAAAATTGGCTGCGCGGCCTTCTGAGAGAGACAGGAAATCACATGCTAGTTAACAGTTACTTCGGAACATCCTTTGGCCGGAAGACAATACAGGGGACTCCGGCCATAACCTCTGTGTGATTAGTGATGCAGCAGAGGGACAGATGTATTAGGCCTGGAGAAGGGATAAAAAAGTGATAAGTACAAGGCGATAACGCACCAGCCAATCAGCTCCTGTCATTTTTCAAAGCCGTAATGATAGGCTGGTGATGATCCGGGTTAATACATCTGCCCCAGAGAAAGCACAGCTAGCTCTAAATTGTACGTTACCTACGCGGTCTGTCACTCTCTGCCAATATGTGTGTATAGTAGTAAAACTGTATAAATAGGAATCCCTAACTCCACAGCGTAGAAGCCAGGTGGCAGAGTAAGCCCACCTGGGCACAGATACAGCCCCCCGGATGCCCGTAATACAAAAGACATCTGTAGCTAATGACGACTGTGCTTACAAAAACAGGTAGTGACTGAAGGAGAAAATAAGAATTTACTCACCGGTAATTCTATTTCTCGTAGTCCGTAGTGGATGCTGGGAACTCCGTAAGGACCATGGGGAATAGCGGGCTCCGAAGGAGGCTGGGCACTCTAGAAAGATCTTAGACTACCTGGTGTGCACTGGCTCCTCCCACTATGACCCTCCTCCAAGCCTCAGTTAGGACACCGTGCCCGGACGAGCGTACACAATAAGGAAGGATTTTGAATCCCGGGTAAGACTCATACCAGCCACACCAATCACACCGTATAACTCGTGATATGAAACCCAGTTAACAGTATGAAACAACCGAGCCTCTCAACAGATGGCTCAACAATAACCCGATTTAGTTAACAATAACTACGTACAAGTATTGCAGATACACCGCACTTGGGACGGGCGCCCAGCATCCACTACGGACTACGAGAAATAGAATTACCGGTGAGTAAATTCTTATTTTCTCTGACGTCCTAGTGGATGCTGGGAACTCCGTAAGGACCATGGGGATTATACCAAAGCTCCCAAACGGGCGGGAGAGTGCGGATGACTCTGCAACACCGAATGAGAGAACTCCAGGTCCTCCTCAGCCAGGGTATCAAATTTATAGAATTTTGCAAACGTGTTTGCCCCTGACCAAGTAGCAGCTCGGCAAAGTTGTAAAGCCGAGACCCCTCGGGCAGCCGCCCAAGATGAGCCCACCTTCCTTGTGGAATGGGCATTGACAGATTTTGGCTGTGGCGGGCCTGCCACAGAATGTGCAAGCTGAATTGTACTACAAATCCAACGAGCAATAGTCTGCGTAGAAGCAGGAGCACCCAGCTTGTTGGGTGCATATAGGATAAACAGCGAGTCAGATTTTCTGACTCCAGCCGTCCTGGAAACATATATTTTCAGGGCCCTGACCACGTCTAACAACTTGGAGCCCTCCAAATCCCTAGTAGCCGCAGGCACCACAATAGGCTGGTTCAGGTGAAATGCTGACACCACCTTAGGGAGAAACTGGGGACGAGTCCTCAATTCTGCCCTATCCATATGAAAAATCAGATAAGGGCTTTTACAGGACAAAGCCGCCAATGACCACCTTCCACGTGAGATATTTCAGATCCACGGTGTTTAGTGGTTCAAACCAATGTGATTTTAAGAAACTCAACACCACGTTGAGATCCCAAGGTGCCACAGGGGGCACAAACGGGGGCTGAATATGCAGCACTCCCTTTACAAAAGACTGAACTTCAGGTACTGAAGCTAGTTCTTTTTGAAAGAAAATCGACAGAGCCGAGATCTGTACCTTAATGGAGCCCAGTTTTAGGCCCATATTCACTCCTGCTTGCAGGAAATGCAGAAATCGACCTAGTTGAAATTCCTCTGTTGGGGCCTTTTCGGCCTCACACCATGCAACATACTTCCGCCATATGCGGTGATAATGATTTGCTGTAACCTCTTTCCTAGCTTTAATAAGCGTAGGAATGACTTCCTCCGGAATGCCCTTTTCCTTCAGTATCCGGCGTTCAACCGCCATGCCGTCAAACGCAGCCGCGGTAAGTTTTGGAACAGACAGGGCCCCTGCTGCCGCAGGTCCTGTCTGAGCGGCAGAGGCCATGGGTCCTCTGATATAATTTTTTGAAGTTCTGGGTACCAAGCTCTTCTTGGCCAATCCGGAACCATGAGTATCGTTCTTACTCCTCGCCTTCTTATTATTATTCTCAATACCTTTGGTATGAGGGGCAGAGGAGGGAACACATAAAACGACTGGTACACCCACGGTGTTACCAGAGCGTCCACAACTATCGCCTGAGGGTCCCTTGACCTGGCGCAATATCTTTTATAGCTTTTTGTTGAGGCGGGACGCCATCATGTCCACCTGTGGCCTTTCCCAAAGGTGTACAATCCTTTGGAAGACTTCTGGATGAAGTCCCCACTCTCCCGGGTGGAGGTCGTGTCTGCTGAGAAGATCAGCTTCCCAGTTGTCCACTCCGGGAATGAACACTGTTGACAGTGCTAACACATGATTTTCCGCCCATCGGAGAATCCTTGTGGCTTTTGCCATCGCCATCCTGCTTCTTGTGTCGCCCTGTTGGTTTACATGGGCGACCGCCGTGATGTTGTCTGATTGGATCAGTACCGGCTGGTTTTGAAGCAGAGGTCTTGCCTGTGTAGAGACGTCACCTGACTTGACCAAAGTCCTTGGAATTTTCTTCCCTGTGTTAATGCCCCCAGCCTCAAAGGCTGGCCTCCATGGTCACTAGGACCTAGTCCAGTATGTCGAACCTGCGGCCCTCCTTAAGATGGGCACTCTGCAGCCACCATTTTAGAGTTACCCTGGTCCTTGGAGACAGGGTTATCAGCCGATGCATTTGAAGATGCGATCCGGACCACTTGTCCAACAGGTTCCACTGAAAAATTATTGCATGGAACCTGCCGAATGGGAATGCTTCGTAGGAAGCTACCCTTATTCCCAGGATTCGCGTGCAATGATGCACCGATACCTGTTTTGGCTTCAGGAGGTCTCTGACTAGAGATGACAGCTCCTTGGCTTTCTCCTCCCGGAGAAACACTTATTTCTGGTCTGTGTCCAGAACCATCCCCAGGAACAGTAGACGTGTCATAGGAACCAGCTGTGACTTTGGACTGTTTAGAATCCAACTCTGCTGTTGTAGCACTTTCCAAAATAGTGCTACCCCGACTAGCAACTGCTCCTTGGACCTCGCCCTTATAAGGAGATTGTCCAAGTACGGGATAATTAAAAACTCCCTTTTCGAAGGAGTGTCATCATTTCGGCCATTACCCCGGTAAACACCCTCGGTGCCTTGTACAGTCCTGTCTGGACTTGGTAATGGTAATCCTGTACCACAAATCTGAGGTACTTCTGGCGAGGATGGTAAATGGGGACATGCAGGTAAGCATCCTTGATGTCCTGGGATACCATGTAATCCCCCTCGTCCAGGCTTGCAATAACCGCCCGAGCGATTCCATCTTGAACTTGAATTTTTTTATGTGTGTGTTCAAGGATTTTAATATAAATGGGTCACACCGAACCATGCGGTTTCGGTACCCCAACCCGTGTAAAATAGTAACCCCGTCCTTGTTGAAGTAGGGGCACTTGAGTATTACCTGTTGGGAATACTGCTTATTAATTGCCTTTAGTACAGCCTCCCTGCCTGAGGGAGTTGTCGGCAAGCCATAATCTAGGAAACGGCTGGGGGGAGATATCTCGAATTCCAGCTTGTACCCCTGACATACTTCTTGAAAGAAACAGGGATCCACCTGTGAGCGAGCCCACTTATCTCTGAAATTTTTTAGACGGCCCCCCACCGTACCTGGCTACACCTGTGGAGCCCCCGCGTCATGCTGTGGGCTCAGAGGAAGCGAGAGAAGAATTTTGAATCTGGGAGCAGGCTGACTGGTGCAGCTTTTTCCCTCTTCCCTTGTCTCTGTACAGAAGGGAAACGCCTTTGACCCGCTTGCTTTTCTGAAGCCGAAAGGACTGTTGATACAGTGCTTTCTTAGTCTGTGAGGAAACCTGAGGTAAAAATATTTCTTCACAGCTGTGGCTGTGGATACGAGGTCCCAGAGACCATCCCCAAATAATTCCTCACCCTTATAAGGCAGAATCCTTTTAAAGTCAGCATCACCTGTCCCGTGACAGGTCTCTAATACCCTCCTGACAGAATGGACATTACATTCATTTTGGATGCCAGCCGGCAAAATATCCCTCTGTGCATCCCTCATATATAAGACGACGTCTTTAATATGTTCTCATGTTTGACAGGGTCACCGACCACTCTGCAGCAGCACGATCTGCAGGTCTCCGTCTAGTACCTCAGTGTGTAAATACAGACTTCAGGATATCCTCCTGTCTTTTATCAACAGGTACCTTCAAAGTGGCCATTCCTAAAACGGCAGTGCCACCTTTTTTGACAACTGTGTGAGCGCCTTATCCACCCTAGGGGATATCTCCCAGCGTAACTTATCCTCCTGGCGGGAAAGGGTACGCCATCAGTAACTTTTTTTAAATTACCAGTTTCTAAACGGGGGAACCCACGCTTTTCACACACTTCATTTATTCATCTGATGGGGGAACAAAACACTGCCTGTTTTTTCTCCCCAAACCTAAAAACCCATTTATAGAGGTGCTTGGGTTAATGTCAGAAATGTGTAACACATTTTTTATTGCCGGGATCAAGTCACGGATGTTCCTAGTGGATTGTGTATATGTCTCAACCTTGTCGACCCTGGAGTCAGACTCCGTGTCGACATCTGTGTCTGCCATCTGAGAGAGCGGGCGTTTTTGAGCCCCTGATGGCCTTTGAGACGCCTGGGCAGGCGCGGGCTGAGAAGCCGGCTGTCCCACAGCTGTTACGTCATCCATCCTTTTATGTAAGGAGTTGATACTGTCGATTAATACCTTCCATCCACTCTGGTGTCGGCCCCACAGGGGGCTACATCACATATATCGGCCTCTGCTCCGTCACCATATAAGCCTCCTCATTTAACATGTCAACACAGCCGTACCGACACACCGCAGACACACAGGGAATGCTCTAAACGAGGACAGGACCCACAAAAGCCCTTTGGGGGGACAGAGTGAGAGTATGCCAGCACTCACCAGAGCGCTATATAATGCAGGGACTAACTGAGTTATGTCCCCTATAGCTGCTTTTTTTATATAATGTATACTGCGCCTAAATTAAATGCCCCCCTCTCTTTTTTAACCCTGTTCTGTGTTGTAAACTGCAGGGGAGAGCTAGGGAGCTTCCCTCCAACGGAGCTGTGAGGGAAAATGGCGCCAGTGTGCTTGAGGGAGATAGTTCCGCCCCTTTTCCGCGGCCTATTCTCCCGCTTTTTTATGGAATCTGGCAGGGGTATTTACCTCATACATAGCCCCTGGGGCTATATATTGAGGTATTTTTGCCAGCCAAGGTGTTTTTATTGCTGCCTCAGGGCGCCCCCCCCAGCGCCCTGCACCCTCAGTGACCGGAGTGTGAAGTGTGTGAGAGGAGCAATGGCGCACAGCTGCAGTGCTGTGCGCTACCTTGGTGAAGACTGAGTCTTCATGCCGCCGATTTTCCGGACTATCTTCTTGCTTCTGGCTCTGTAAGGGGGACGGCGGCGCGGCTCCGGGACCGAACACCAAGGACTGGGCCTGCGGTCGATCCCTCTGGAGCTAATGGTGTCCAGTAGCCAAAGAAGCCCAATCCGGCTGCAAGCAGGCGAGTTCGCTTCTTCTCCCCTTAGTCCCTCGCTGCAGTGAGCCTGTTGCCAGCAGGTCTCACTGAAAATAAAAAAACCTAAGTCTATTTCTTTCTAAGAGCTCAGGAGAGCCCCTAGTGTGCATCCAACCTCGGCCGGGCACGAAATCTAACTGAGGCTTGGAGGAGGGTCATAGTGGGAGGAGCCAGTGCACACCAGGTAGTCTAAGATCTTTCTAGAGTGCCCAGCCTCCTTCGGAGCCCGCTATTCCCCATGGTCCTTACGGAGTTCCCAGCATCCACTAGGACGTCAGAGAAAGACAGGAAAGGGCGGAAATACAAACACCAACTAATAATGTCCTCCTTAATACAAAATGACTAGCGTTCGTTGTGATGGGTACCGGTGGAGGATTACGGGTACACTGGGTATGATGCAGAGAGATGAAAGGTCAGCCTTATCTAGCACCTCTGACCTGTAATATGTGGCCTGTAGACGAGACGGGAGGGTATGAAGACTATAAAGGATGAAGGTACTTCTTTGTAGCAAAATTAATTTGGAAAGAGGGGTGTAAAATAGACTGGTAACGCTGCGTTGGACAACACCAGAACTACGCCCCATAGTTTCTGCTTATTGATTATAAATCCTTCCATCCCAATCCTGCGTATACAGACCGCGCTGCACCACTCATCACCTCCGTGTCTTCACAGTCTCAGTCTATGGATTTAGGACACATGCAGACTGCAGCGGGTGCACGGAACACTATCATTGTAAACCCAGAATCAGATCCAGGAATGACTTCCCATTATAATAACAGGCCCTTATATTCTGATCTGTCATTTCTTTTCAGCACAAAGTGCCACTGATGTACGGCTATAAAAGATATTACATCGGGTGAGCCAAATTAAATACAGCCTGGAAATCTCTGTGCAGGCACCAAGAACAACAACAGATTGCTCAATATAACCAGCAGCTATACAGTAATACCAGTATAAGAGATAAGATAACACCGAACTATTTCATCTGCTGCAGAGGAAAATGAACAGGGACTCACCCTGCCAGCCTGCGCCGCAGACGCAGAACTTGGTGCCATTCATATTGCATTCCCCACGATCAGGATACCCGCAGTTCTCCAAGCAGTACGGGATGTCACATGACTCTCCCTTCCAGTGTTCAGAGCACTCGCAGTAGCTGCGCCCATTTTCCGTTACGCAGATCCCCCGTCCGGAGCAGTTATTGCGGCACGTGTCTATGCTGCAACACAAAAGGTCCATTTTGTAAAACAGACGTTAAATGGATTTGGTTATAAATTCACAATTAGGCTAAAAAAATAAGAATTTACTTACCGATAATTCTATTTCTCATAGTCCGTAGTGGATGCTGGGGACTCCGAAAGGACCATGGGGAATAGCGGCTCCGCAGGAGACTGGGCACAAAGTAAAAGCTTTAGGACTAGCTGGTGTGCACTGGCTCCTCCCCCTATGACCCTCCTCCAAGCCTCAGTTAGGATACTGTGCCCGGACGAGCGTACACAATAAGGAAGGATTTTGAATCCCGGGTAAGACTCATACCAGCCACACCAATCACACCGTACAACTTGTGATCTGAACCCAGTTAACAGCATGATAACAGAAGGAGCCTCTGAAAAGATGGCTCACAACAACAATAACCCGATTTTTGTAACAATAACTATGTACAAGTAATGCAGACAATCCGCACTTGGGATGGGCGCCCAGCATCCACTACGGACTATGAGAAATAGAATTATCGGTAAGTAAATTCTTATTTTCTCTAACGTCCTAGTGGATGCTGGGGACTCCGAAAGGACCATGGGGATTATACCAAAGCTCCCAAACGGGCGGGAGAGTGCGGATGACTCTGCAGCACCGAATGAGAGAACTCCAGGTCCTCCTCAGCCAGGGTATCAAATTTGTAGAATTTAGCAAACGTGTTTGCCCCTGACCAAGTAGCTGCTCGGCAAAGTTGTAAAGCCGAGACCCCTCGGGCAGCCGCCCAAGATGAGCCCACTTTCCGTGTGGAATGGGCTTTTACAGATTTTGGCTGTGGCAGGCCTGCCACAGAATGTGCAAGCTGAATTGTACTACAAATCCAACGAGCAATCGTCTGCTTAGAAGCAGGAGCACCCAGCTTGTTGGGTGCATACAGGATAAACAGCGAGTCAGATTTTCTGACTCCAGCCGTCCTGGAAACATATTTTCAGGGCCCTGACTACGTCCAGCAACTTGGAATCCTCCAAGTCCCTAGTAGCCGCAGGCACCACAATAGGTTGGTTTAAGTGAAATGCTGAAACCACCTTAGGGAGACATTGAGGACGAGTCATCAATTCTGCCCTGTCCGTATGAAAAATTAGGTAAGGGCTTTTATAGGATAAAGCCGCCAATTCTGATACACGCCTGGCTGAAGCCAGGGCTAACAGCATTACCACTTTCCATGTGAGATATTTCAAGTCCACAGTGGTGAGTGGTTCAAACCAATGTGATTTTAGGAATCCCAACACTACATTGAGATCCCAAGGTGCCACTGGAGGCACAAAAGGAGGCTGTATATGCAGTACTCCCTTGACAAACGTCTGAACTTCAGGAACAGAAGCTAGTTCTTTTTGGAAGAATATCGACAGGGCCGAAATTTGAACCTTAATGGACCCTAATTTGAGGCCCATAGACAGTCCTGTTTGCAGGAAATGCAGGAATCGACCCAGTTGAAATTCCTCCGTAGGGGCCTTCCTGGCCTCGCACCACGCAACATATTTACGCCAAATACGGTGATAATGTTGTACGGTTACATCCTTCCTGGCTTTGATCAGGGTAGGGATGACTTCATCCGGAATGCCTTTTTCCTTCAGGATCCGGCGTTCAACCGCCATGCCGTCAAACGCAGCCGCGGTAAGTCTTGGAACAGACATGGTCCCTGCTGGAGCAGGTCCTGTCTTAGAGGTAGAGGCCACGGGTCTTCCGTGAGCATCTCTTGAATTTCCGGGTACCAAGTCCTTCTTGGCCAATCCGGAGCCACGAGTATAGTCTTTACTCCTCTCCTTCTTATGATTCTCAGTACTTTTGGTATGAGAGGAAGAGGAGGGAACACATACACTGACAGGTACACCCACGGTGTTACCAGAGCGTCCACAGCTATTGCCTGAGGGTCCCTTGACCTGGAGCAATATCTGTCCAGTTTTTTGTTGAGGCGAGACGCCATCATGTCCACCTTTGGTTTTTCCCAACGGTTTACAATCATGTGGAAGACTTCTGGGTGAAGTCCCCACTCCCCCGGGTGAAGATCGTGTCTGCTGAGGAAGTCTGCTTCCCAGTTGTCCACTCCCGGAATGAACACTGCTGACAGTGCTATCACATGATTTTCCGCCCAGCGAAGAATCCTTGCCACTTCCGTCATTGCCCTCCTGCTTCTTGTGCCGCCCTGTCTGTTTACGTGGGCGACTGCCGTGATGTTGTCCGACTGGATCAATACTGGCTGACCCTGAAGCAGAGGCCTTGCCTGACTTAGGGCATTGTAAATGGCCCTTAGTTCCAGGATATTTATGTGAAGTGACGTTTCCATGCTTGACCACAAGCCCTGGAAATTTTTTCCCTGTGTGACTGCTCCCCAGCCTCTCAGGCTGGCATCCGTGGTCACCAGGACCCAATCCTGAATGCCGAATCTGCGGCCCTCTAGGAGATGAGCACTCTGTAACCACCACAGGAGAGACCCCTTGTCCTTGGAGACAGGGTTATCCGCTGATGCATTTGAAGATGCGATCCGGACCATTTGTCTAGCAGATCCAACTGAAAAGTTCTTGCGTGGAATCTGCCGAATGGAATCGCTTCGTAAGAAGCCACCATCTTTCCCAGGACCCTTGTGCACTGATGCACTGACACCTGGCCTGGTCTTAGGAGTTTCCTGACTAGGTCGGATAACTCCCTGGCTTTCTCTTCCGGGAGAAACACCTTTTTCTGTACTGTGTCCAGAATCATCCCTAGGAACAGCAGACGTGTCGTCGGAATCAGCTGCGATTTTGGAATATTTAGAATCCATCCGTGCTGTCGTAGTACTATTTGAGATAGTGCTACTCCGACCTCTAACTGTTCTCTGGACCGTGCCCTTATCAGGAGATCGTCCAAGTAAGGGATAATTAAGACGCCTTTTCTTCGAAGAAGAATCATCATTTCGGCCATTACCTTGGTAAAGACCCGGGGTGCCGTGGACAATCCAAACGGCAGCGTCTGAAACTGATAGTGACAGTTCTGTACCACAAACCTGAGGTACCCTTGGTGAGAAGGGCAATTTGGGACATGGAGGTAAGCATCCTTGATGTCCAGAGACACCATGTAGTCCCTTTCTTCCAGGTTCGCTATCACTGCTCTGAGTGACTCCATCTTGAATTTGAACCTTTTTATGTAAGTGTTCAAGGCTTTCAGATTTAAAATGGGTCTCACCGAGCCGTCCGGCTTCGGTACCACAAACAGCGTGGAGTAATACCCCTTTCCCTGTTGTAGGAGGGGTACCTTGATTATCACTTGCTGGGAATACAGCTTGTGAATGGCTTCCAATACCGCCTCCCTGTCGGGGGTAGACGTTGGTAAAGCAGACTTCAGGAACCGGCGAGGGGGAGACGTCTCGAATTCCAATTTGTACCCCTGAGATACTACCTGCAGGATCCAGGGGTCCACTTGCGAGTGAGCCCACTGCGCGCTGAAAATCTTGAGACGGGCCCCCACCGTGCCTGAGTTCGCTTGTAAGGCCCCAGCGTCATGCTGAGGACTTGGCAGAAGCGGGGGAGGGCTTCTGTTCGTGGGAAGAAGCTGTCTGTTGCAGTCTTTTTCCCCTTCCTCTGCCCCGGGGCAGATATGAGTGGCCTTTTGCCCGCTTGCCCTTATGGGGACGAAAGGACTGAGCCTGAAAAGACGGTATCTTTTTCTGCTGCGAGGTGACTTGGGGTAAAAAGGTGGATTTCCCAGCCGTTGCCGTGGCCACCAGGTCCGATAGACCGCCCCCAAATAACTCCTCCCCTTTATACGGCAATACTTCCATATGCCGTTTGGAATCCGCATCCCCTGACCACTGTCGCGTCCATAATCCTCTTCTGGCAGAAATGGACATCGTACTTACTCTTGATGCCAGAGTGCAAATGTCTCTCTGTGCATCTCGCATATATAGGAATGCATCCTTTAAATGCTCTATAGTCAATAATATATTGTCCCTGTCCAGGGTATCAATATTTTCAGTCAGGGAATCCGACCAAGCCACCCCAGCACTGCACATCCAGGCTGAGGCGATTGCTGGTCGCAGTATAACACCAGTATGTGTGTATATACTTTTAAGGATATTTTCCAGCCTCCTATCTGCTGGCTCCTTAAGGGCGGCCGTTTCTGGAGACGGTAACGCCACTTGTTTTGATAAGCGTGTGAGCGCCTTATCTACCCTAGGGGGTGTTTCCCAACGAGCCCTAACCTCTGGTGGGAAGGGATATAGTGCCAATAATTTTTTAGAAATTAGCAGTTTTTTGTCGGGGGTAACCCACGCTTCATCACACACTTCATTCAATTCATCTGATTCAGGAAAAACTACGGGTAGTTTTTTCACACCCCACATAATACCCCTTTTCGTGGTACTTGCAGTATCAGAGATGTGCAAAACCTCCTTCATTGCCGTGATCATGTAACGTGTGGCCCTACTGGAAAATACGTTTGTTTCTTCACCGTCGACACTGGAGTCAGTGTCTGGGTCCGTGTCGACCCACTGAGGTAACGGGCGTTTTATAGCCCCTGACGGTGTTTGAGACGCCTGGACAGGCACTAACTGAGCTGCCGGCTGTCTCATGTCGTCAACAGTTTTCTGTAACGTGCCGACACTGTCACGTAATTCCTTAATTACGGCCATCCATTCAGGTGTCGACTCCCTAGGGGGTGACATCACTAACACAGGCAATTGCTCTGCTTCCACATCATTTTTCTCCTCATACATGTCGACACACACGTACCGACACCCAGCACACACACAGGGAATGCTCTGATAGAGGACAGGACCCCACTTAGCCCCTTGGGGAGACAGAGGGAGAGTTTGCCAGCACACACCAGAGCGCTATATATGTATAGGGACAACCTTACAATAAGTGTCTATCCCTTATAGCTGCTTATATCTGTTATTTCGCCAATTAAGTGCCCCCCTCTCTTTTTTACCCTGTTTCTGTAGTGCAGGATGCAGGGGAGTTTCTGGGAGCCTTCCTACCAGCGGAGCTGTGTGGGAAAAATGGCGCTGTGTGCTGAGGAGATAGGCCCCGCCCCCTTCACGGCGGGCTCTTCTCCCGCTTTTTTCTGGAAAACTGGCAGGGGTTAAATACATCCATATAGCCCAGGAGCTATATGTGATGTATTTTTTGCCAAATAAGGTAAATTCATTGCTTCCCAGGGCGCCCCCCCCTAGCGCCCTGCACCCTCAGTGACCGAAGTGTGCTGAGAGCAATGGCGCACAGCTGCAGTGCTGTGCGCTACCTTATGAAGACAGGAAAGTCTTCTGCCGCCGATTTATGGACCTCTTCTTGCTTCAGCATCTGTAAGGGGGCCGGCGGCGCGGCTCCGGGACCCATCCATGGCTGGGCCTGTGATCGTCCCTCTGGAGCTAATGTCCAGTAGCCAAGAAGCCCAATCCACTCTGCACGCAGGTGAGTTCGCTTCTTCTCCCCTTAGTCCCACGCTGCAGTGAGCCTGTTGCCAGCAGGACTCACTGAAAATAAAAAAACCTAAGTATACTTTTACTTCTAAGCAGCTCAGGAGAGCCACCTAGATTGCACCCTTCTCGGCCGGGCACAAAGATCTAACTGAGGCTTGGAGGAGGGTCATAGGGGGAGGAGCCAGTGCACACCAGCTAGTCCTAAAGCTTTTACTTTGTGCCCAGTCTCCTGCGGAGCCGCTATTCCCCATGGTCCTTTCGGAGTCCCCAGCATCCACTAGGACGTTAGAGAAATAAAAATAAAATTGAACAAAGAATACACAAAATGTACTAAACACATTGTGTGAATAACCTTTATTTCACACCATGGAGCGCTGTGCTATTAGAGGAGCCTGCACTAAATGTACTACAGGTAGGCTTACCAAAATATCCCTTTAATCTGGGACACGTATGATTTACACATGTTCTGTGGCTGGCTAAATTCAAGCCTCATTTCACTTCATTTTAATCAGCCACAGAACCTGTGTACATTATACATGCCCCGAATTAAAGGGACATCACAGCAAGCCTACCTATAAGGGCTCAATCTGTGGCTTCCAGCTTGCATTCTACCATCATGCACTGCCACCATCACTGGCAACCAATCAGGCGCCATAATTCTCAGCATAGATCAGAGAAAGTAAAAACACCCAATTGGTTCCTAAGAGCAGTACCATATATTTACACAGGTGTCTGCAGAACAATGCTTACGCAGGTGCGTCGTAATGTTTATACGTCATCTTATCACTGTTATATATTATTCTGCCTCATTAACAGTCCTAGAACAGAATTCAAACAAATATATAACACAGATGTTACCCAATAGAAGGTTGTCATGCACAGAGGAGCGCGGGATTACATGCAGAGTGTATAGAACAGGCGCCTTGAGTGCTTTAAACCTAACTAAAAAACCTACAACAATACCGTAAGACCCTCAGCCAGAGAATGGGGACGTAGGCGAGGCACGGTTACCTGTAGCTGATGTTAAACCCGGTCAGGTTGTAGGCCGCATCACTGAAGAAATGTAACAGCGCATACCCGGAGGTAATGGCCACTTCCGGCACGGTGTCGTTGCTCTCTCTCTCAGGGACAATCAGCCCGCTGGAAACACAACACAATTATGTCAGTAACACGTAGATAATCAGTCACACACAACACTTGTGGTTACTTCCAGGCTGCCTCCATGTCTCTCATAGCACCACAGTCAGGAGATTGCAGCTTGTTATCCATCTTCCCACTCCCCAATCTGCCATTGAAAGCTGTATATACAGTTGCAGCCCCGGAACTCTGGCTTGGCAGGTTTTCTAAAGTAGTGTCTATATAATACCCTTCTAAAAGGGTTTCTATCTAGTATATGGAGTCAGAGAAGGATT
Organism: Pseudophryne corroboree; assembly: GCF_028390025.1. Lineage (NCBI taxonomy): Eukaryota > Metazoa > Chordata > Amphibia > Anura > Myobatrachidae > Pseudophryne > Pseudophryne corroboree. Next base: position 1,208,245,131 of record NC_086444.1, read on the forward strand.
ACAAATCCTGTACACCAAGGGCAGCTCTCACATGCATGGATAATAAAACATACAATCAGTCTGAACACTAGGATACAACTGCCTGTACAATAGGTAACTGTTCCGTCTTAGGGGGTCATCAATTGTGGCGCACGCCCCCTGCTGGCAGTCTAGATGAATAGGTGTTTATTGGAGCTACTGAATTGCTGCTGTGAACAGGTGCTCATTAGCATTTAACGTGACTGAAAGCTCCGGGTTTAGCCGCGCAGAGTCTAAAGTTCTCGTTTGTGCGCCCAAACTACGGACTTTTCACACATTCTTTCTCGCACCTCCGGAGGCTGCAAGAAAAAAGATGTGCGTGTGCGCCCTGCAGCTAATGGGCGTCAGATCTGAGCAACAAATCAATGGGGCCAGATAGGATACACCCAAGGATACTAAAAGAGCTAAAAGATGTGCTGGTGGCACCATTAACAGAATTATTTAACCAGTCACTAAATACAGGTGCCATTCCAGAGGACTGGAAAAGAGCAAATGTAGTTCCACTGTACAAAAGTGGAAGCAAGGAAGAAGCAAGTAACTACAGACCAGTAAGCCTTACATAAGTAGTAGGGAAAGTAATGGAAAAACTATTGAAAGAAAGAGTTGTGGAATATCATAAATCAAACAATTTACAGGATCCAAAACAGCATGGATTTACTGGTGGGAGATCATGCCAAACAAATCTTAGACTTTTTTGACTGATGAAAAAATAAGATTTTGCTCACCGGTAAATCTATTTCTCGTAGTCCGTAGTGGATGCTGGGACTCCGTAAGGACCATGGGGATTAGCGGCTCCACAGGAGACTGGGCACAACTAAAGAAAGCTTTAGGACTACCTGGTGTGCACTGGCTCCTCCCACTAAGACCCTCCTCTAGACCTCAGTTAGGATACTGTGCCCGGAAGAGCTGACACAAAAAGGAAGGATTTTGAATCCCGGGTAAGACTCATACCAGCCACACCAATCACACCGTATAACTCGTGATACTATACCCAGTTAACAGTATGAAATAAAACTGAGCCTCTCAACAGATGGCTCAACAATAACCCTTTAGTTAGGCAATAACTATAAACAAGTATTGCAGACAATCCGCACTTGGGATGGGCGCCCAGCATCCACTACGGACTACGAGAAATAGATTTACCAGTGAGTAAAATCTTGTTTTCTCTGACGTCCCAAGTGGATGCTGGGACTCCGTAAGGACCATGGGGATTATACCAAAGCTCCCAAACGAGCGGGAGAGTGCGGATGACTCTGCAGCACCGAATGAGCAAACTCTAGGTCCTCCTCAGCCAGGGTATCAAACTTGTAGACTGTTGCAAAAATGTTTGAACCCGACCAAGTAACAGCTCGGCAAAGTTGTAAAGCCGAGACCCCTCGGGCAGCCGCCCAAGAAAAGCCCACTTTCCTCGTGGAATGGGCTTTTACAGATTTAGGGTGCGGCAGTCCAGCCGCAGCATGTGCAAGTTGAATCGTGCTACAGATCCAGCGAGCAATAGTCTGCTTAGAAGCAGGAGCACCCAGCTTGTTGGGTGCATACAGGATAAATAGCGAGTCAGTTTTCCTGACTCCAGCCGTCCTGGAAACATATACTTTTCAGGGCCCTGACTACGTCCAGTAACTTGGAATCCTCAAAGTCCCAAGTAGCCGCAGGCACCACAATAGGTTGGTTCACATGAAAAACTGATACCACCTTAGGAAGGAATTGGGAACGAGTCCTCAATTCCGCCTTATCCATATAAAATACAGATAAGGGCTTTTGTATGACAAAGCCGCCAATTCTGATACATGCCTGGCCGACGCCACGGCCCACAGCATGACCACTTTCCACGTGAGGTATTGTAGCTCCACGGATTTAAGTGGCACAACCCAATGCGACTTCAGGAAATCCAACACCACGTTGAGATCCCACGGTGCCACTTGAGGCACAAACGGGGGCTGACTATGCAGCACTCCCTTAACAAAAGTCCGAACTTCAGGCAGTAAAGCCAGTTCTATTTTGGAAGAAAATCGATAGAGCCGAAATCTGGACCTTCATGGAACCCAATTTTAGGCCCATAGTCACCTCTGACTGTAGGAAGTGCAGAAATCGACCTAGCTGAAATTTCTCCTTTGGGGCCTTCCTGGCCTCACAGCACGCAACATATTTCCACCATATGCGGTGATAATGGTTTGCGTTCACTTCTTTCCTAGCTTTAAATAGCGTAGGGATAACTTCCTCCGGAATGCCCTTTTCCTTCAGGATCCGGTGTTCAACCGCCATGCCGTCAAACGCAGCCGCGGTACGTCTTGGAACAGACAGGCCCCCTGCTGCAGCAGGTCCTGTCTGAGCGGCAGAGGCCATGGGTCCTCTGAGATCATTTCTTGGAGTTCTGGTTACCAAGCTCTTCTTGGCCAACCCGGAACAATGAGTATAGTTCTTACTCCTCTCCTTCTTATTATTCTCATTACCCTGGGTAAGAGAGGCAGAGAAGGGAACACATACACCGGCTGGTACACCCACGGTGTTACCAGAGCGTCCACAGCTATCGCCAGAGGGTCCCTTGACCTGGCGCAATATCTTTGTAGCTTTTTGTTGAGGCGGGACGCCATCATGTCCACCTGTGGCCTTTCCCAACGGTGTACAATCATTTGGAAAACTTCTGGATGAAGTCCCCACTCTCCCGGGTGGAGGTCGTGTCTTCTGAGAAAGTCTGCTTCTCAGTTGTCCACTCCGGGAATGAACACTGCTGACAGTGCTAACACATGATTTTCCGCCCATCGGAGAATCCTTGTGGCTTCTGCCATCGCCATCCTGCTTCTTGTGCCGCCCTGTCGGTTTACATGAACGACCGCCGTGATGTTGTCTGACCGGATCAGCACCGGCCGGTGTTGAAGCAGGGTCTAGCCTGACTTAGGGCATTGTAAATGGCCCTTAGTTCCAGAATATTTATGTGTAGGAAAGTCTCCTGACTTTTCCGTAGCCTTGGAAGTTTCTTCCCTGTGTGACTGCCCCCCAGCCTCGAAGGCTGGCATCCGTGGTCACCAGGACCCAGTCCTGTATGCCGAATCTGCGGCCCCCTAGAAGATGAGCACTCTGCAGCCACCACAACAGCGGCACCCTGGCCCTTGGAGACAGGGTTATCCGCAGATGCATCTGAAGATGCGACCCGGACCACTTGTCCAACAGATCCCACTGGAAAATCCTTGCATGGGACCTGGCGAATGGAATTTCTTCGTAAGAAGCTACCATCCTTCCCAGGGCTCGCGTGCATTGATGCACCGACACCTGTATACGTATTAGGAGGTCTCTGTCTAGAGACGACAACTCCTTGGACTTCTCCTCCGGGAGAAACCTTTTTTATCCTGTTCTGTGTCCAGAACCATACCCAGGAACAGTAGACGCGTCATAGGAACCAGCTGCGACTTTGGAATATTCAGAATCCAGCCGTGCTGTTGTAGCACTTCCCGACATAGTGCTTCTCCGCCGAACAACTGCTCCCTGGACCTCGCCTTTATAAGGAGATCGTCCAAGTACGGGATAATTATTTCGGCCATTACCTTGGTAAATACCTCGGTGCCGGGGACAGACCAACGGCAACGTCTGGAATTGGTAATGACAATCCTGTACCACAATTTTGAGGTACTCCTGGTGAAGAGGGTAAATAGGGACATGCAGGTAAGCATCCTTGATGTCCAGTGATACCATGAAATTCTCCAGGCTTGCAATAATCGCCCTGAGCGATTCCATTTTGAACTTAAACCTTCGTATATAAGTGTTCAAGGCTTTCAATTTTAGAATGGGTCTCACCGAACCATCTGGTTTCGGTACCACAACATTTTGGAATAGTAACCCCGGCCTTGTTGAAGGAGGGGTACCTTGATTTCACCTGCTGGAAGTACAGCTTGTGAATTGCCGCCAGTACAACCTTTCTCCGAGGGCAGCAGGCAAGGCTGATGTGACGTAACGGCGAGGGGGAGTCGCCTCGAACTCCAGCCTGTATCCCTGTGATACTATTTGCAGAACCTAGGGATCCAACTGTGGGCAAGCCCACTGGTCCCTGAAGTTCCCGAGACGCGCCCCTACCGCACCTGTCTCCACCTGTGGAGCCCCAACGTCATGCGGTGGACTCAGAGGAAGCGGGGGAAGATTTTTGATCCTGGGAACTGGCTGCTGGTGCAGCTTTTTCCTTCTTCACTTGTCTCTGTGCAGAAAGGAAGCGCCTTTGACCCGCTTGCTTTTCTGAAGCCGAAAGGACTGTACCTGAAAATACAGTGCTTTCTTAGGCTGTGAGGAAACCGGAGGTAAAAAATTTTCTTCCCAGCTGTTGCTGTGGATACGAGGTCCCAGAGACCATCCCCAAACAATTCCTCACCCTTATAAGGCAGAATCTCCATGTGCCTTTTATAGGCAGCATCACCTGTCCACTGCCGGGTTTCTAATACCCTCCTGGCAGAATGGACATTGCATTAATTCTGGATGCCAGCCGGCAAATATCCCTCTGTGCATCCTTTATATCTAAGACAACGTCTTTAATATGCTCTATGTTAGCAAACTATTATCCCTGTCTTAGAGTATTAATATTATCTGACTGGGTATCAGACCACGCTGCAGCAGCACTATTTATGCTGAGGCAATTGCAGGTCTCAGTATATAACCTGAGTGTGTATATACAGACTTCAGGATAGCCTCCTGCTTTTTATCAGCAGGCTCCTTCAAGGTGGCCGTATCCTAAGACGGCAGTGCCACCTTTTTTGACAAACGTGTGAGCGCCTTATCCACCCTAAGGGATATCTCCCAACGTGACCTATCCTCTGGCGGGAAAGGGTACGCCATCAGTAACTTTTTAGAAATTACCAGTTTCTTATCGGGGGAACTCACGCTACTTTACACACTTCATTCATTCATCTGATGGGGGAACAAAACACTGGCTGCTTTTTATCCCCAAAAATAAAACCCCTTTTATGTGGCACTTGGGTTCATGTCAGAAATGCGTAACACATTTTTCATTGCCGAGATCATGTAACGGATGTTCCTAGTGGATTGTGTATATGTCTCAACCTCGTCGACACTGGAGTCAGACTCTGTGTCGACATCTGTGTCTGCCATCTGAGGTAACGGGCGCTTTTTTGAGCCCCTGATGGCCTTTGAGACGCCTGGGCAGGCGCGGGCTGAGAAGCCGGCTGTCCCACAGCTGTTTTACGTCATCCAGCCTTCTATGTAAGGAGTTGACATTGTCGGTTAATACCTTCCACCTATCCATCCACTCTGGTGTCGGTCCCACAAGGGGCGACATCCCATTTATCGGCCTCTGCTCCACCTCCACGTAACCTTCCTCATCCCACATGTCGACACAGCCGTACCGACACACAGCACACACACAGGGAATGCTCTGACTGAGGACAGGACCCCACAAAGTCCTTTGGGGAGACAGAGAGAGAGTATGCCAGCACACACCAGAGCGCTATATAATGCAGGGATTAACACTATAACTGAGTGATTTTTCCCCCAATAGCTGCTTGTATAAACAATATTGCGCCTAAATTTAGTGCCCCCCCCCCCCCCCCTCTCTTTTTAACCCTTTGAGCCTGAAAACTACAGGGGAGAGCCTGGGGAGCTGTCTTCCAGCTGCACTGTGAAGAGAAAATGGCGCCAGTGTGCTGAGGGAGATAGCTCCGCCCCTTTTTTGCAGACTTTTCTCTCGCTTTTTTATGGATTCTGGCAGGGGTATTTATCACATATATAGCTATCTGGGGCTATATATTGTGATGATTTTGCCAGGCAAGGTGTTTATATTGCTGCTCAGGGCGCCCCCCCCCAGCGCCCTGCACCCATCAGTGACCGGAGTGTGAGGTGTGCATGAGGAGCAATGGCGCACAGCTGCAGTGCTGTGCGCTACCTTGTTGAAGACAGAAGTCTTCTGCCGCCGATTTTCCGGAACACTTCTTGCTTCTGGCTCTGTAAGGGGGCCGGCGGCGCGGCTCCGGGACCGAACATCAATGGCCGGTTCCATGCGGTCGATCCCTCTGGAGCTAATGGTGTCCAGTAGCCTAAGAAGCCCAAGCTACCACCAGTTAGGTAGGTTCGCTTCTTCTCCCCTTAGTCCCTCGCTGCAGTGAGTCTGTTGCCAGCAGATCTCACTGTAAAATAAAAAACCTAAAATATACTTTCTTTCTAGGAGCTCAGGAGAGCCCCTAGTGTGCATCCAGCTCAGCCGGGCACAAGAATCTAACTGAGGTCTAGAGGAGGGTCTTAGTGGGAGGAGCCAGTGCACACCAGGTAGTCCTAAAGCTTTCTTTAGTTGTGCCCAGTCTCCTGCGGAGCCGCTAATCCCCATGGTCCTTACGGAGTCCCAGCATCCACTTAGGACGTCAGAGAAATAAGAATTTACTCACCGGTAATTCTATTTCTCGTAGTCCGTAGTGGATGCTGGGACTCCGTAAGGACCATGGGGAATAGCGGCTCCGCAGGAGACTCGGCACAACTATAAAGAAAGCTTTAGGTCTAACTGGTGTGCACTGGCTCCTCCCTCTATGACCCTCCTCCAGACTTCAGTTAGGATACTGTGCCCGGAAGAGCTGACACAATAAGGAAGGATTTTGAATCCCGGGTAAGACTCATACCAGCCACACCAATCACACCGTATAACTCGTGATACAATACCCAGTTAACAGTATGATAACAACTGAGCCTCTCAACAGATGGCTCAACAATAACCCTTTAGTTAAACAATAACTATATATAAGTATTGCAGACAATCCGCACTTGGGATGGGCGCCCAGCATCCACTACGGACTACGAGAAATAGAATTACCGGTGAGTAAATTCTTATTTTCTCTGACGTCCTAAGTGGATGCTGGGACTCCGTAAGGACCATGGGGATTATACCAAAGCTCCCAAACGGGCGGGAGAGTGCGGATGACTCTGCAGCACCGAATGGGCAAACTCTAGGTCCTCCTCAGCCAGGGTGTCAAACTTGTAGAATTTAGCAAATGTATTTGACCCCGACCAAGTAGCTGCTCGGCAAAGTTGTAAAGCCGAGACCCCTCGGGCAGCCGCTCAAGAAGAGCCCACCTTCCTCATGGAATGGGCTTTTACTGATTTAGGATGCGGCAGTCCAGCCGCAGAATGTGCAAGCTGAATCGTACTACAGATCCAGCGAGCAATAGTCTGCTTCGAAGCAGGTGCACCCAACTTGTTGGGCGCATACAGGATAAATAGCGAGTCAGTCTTTCTGACTCCAGCTGTCCTGGAAACATAGATTTTCAGGGCCCTGACTACGTCCAACAACTTGGAAGCCTCCAAGTCTGTAGTAGCCGCAGGCACCACGATAGGTTGGTTCAGATGAAAAGCTGATACCACTTTAGGAAGAAACTGGGGACGAGTCCTCAATTCTGCCCTATCCATATGGAAAATCAGATAAGGGCTTTTACATGACAAAGCCGCCCATTCTGATACACGCCTGGCCGAAGCCAAGGCCAACAACATGACCACTTTCCACGTGAGATATTTCAATTCCACGGTTTTAAGTGGCTCAAACCAATGTGACTTTAGGAAATCCAACACCACGGTGAGATCCCAAGGTGCCACTGGAGGCACAAAAGGGGGCTGAATATGCAGCACTCCCTTAACAAAAGTCTGAACTTCAGGTAGTGAAGCCAGTTCTCTCTGGAAGAAAATCGATAGAGCCGAAATCTGGACCTTAATGGAACCCAATTTTAGGCCCATAGTCACCCCTGACTGTAGGAAGTGCAGGAAACGGCCCAGCTGAAATTCCTCCGTTGGGGCCTTCCTGGCCTCACACCACGCAACATATTTTCGCCACATGCGGTGATAATGGTTTGCGGTTACTTCTTTCCTAGCTTTAATCAGCGTAGGAATGACTTCCTCCGGAATGCCCTTTTCCTTCAGGATCCGGTGTTCAACCGCCATGCCGTCAAACGCAGCCGCGGTAAGTCTTGGAACAGACAGGGCCCCTGCTGCAGCAGGTCCTGTCTGAGCGGCAGAGGCCATGGGTCCTCTGACATCATTTCTTGAAGTTCCGGGTACCAAGCTCTTCTTGGCCAATCCGGAACAATGAGTATAGTTCTTACTCCTCTTCTCCTTATTATCCTCAGTACCTTTGGTATGAGAGGAAGAGGAGGGAACACATAAACCGACCGGTACAACCACGGTGTCACTAGAGCGTCCACAGCTATCGCCTGCGGGTCTCTTGACCTGGCGCAATATCTTTCTAGCTTTTTGTTTAGGCGGGACGCCATCATGTCCACCTGTGGCCTTTCCCAACGGTTTACAATCAGTTGGAAGACTTCTGGATGAAGTCCCCACTCTCCCGGGAGGAGGTCGTGCCTGCTGAGGAAGTCTGCTTCCCAATTGTCCACTCCGGGAATGAACACTGCTGACAGTGCTAACACGTGATTTTCCGCCCATCGGAGAATCCTTGTGGCTTCTGCCATCGCCGTCCTGCTTCTCGTGCCGCCCTGTCAGTTTACATGGGCGACCGCCGTGATGTTGTCTGACTGGATCAGTACCGGCTGGTTTTGAAGCAGGGGTTTTGCCTGACTTAGGGCATTGTAAATGGCCCTCAGCTCTAGAATATTTATGTGCAGGGAAGTCTCCAGACTTGACCATAGTCCTTGGAAGTTTCTTCCCTGTGTGACTGCCCCCCAGCCTCGAAGGCTGGCATCCGTGGTCACCAGGACCCAGTCCTGTATGCCGAATCTGCGGCCCTCTTGAAGATGAGCACTCTGCAGCCACCACAGCAGAGACACCCTGGTCCTTGGAGACAGGGTTATCAGCCGATGCATCTGAAGATGCGATCCGGACCACTGGTCCAACAGGTCCCACTGAAAGGTTCTTGCATGGAACCTGCCGAATGGAATTGCTTCGTAGGAAGCTACCATCTTTCCCAGGATCCGCGTGCAGTGATGCACCGACACCTGTTTTGGTTTTAGGAGGCCTCTGACTAGAGATGACAACTCCTTGGCCTTCTCCTCCGGGAGAAACACTTTTTTCTGTTCTGTGTCCAGAACCATCCCCAGGAACAGTAGACGTGTCGTAGGGACCAGCTGTGACTTTGGAATATTTAGAATCCAGCCGTGCTGTTGTAGCACCTTCCGAGATAGTGCTACCCCGACCAACAACTGCTCCCTGGACCTCGCCTTTATCAGGAGATCGTCCAAGTACGGGATAATTAAAACTCCCTTCTTTCGAAGGAGTATCATCATTTCGGCCATTACCTTGGTAAAGACCCTCGGAGCCGTGGATAGACCGAACGGCAACGTCTGGAATTGGTAATGACAATCCTGTACCACAAATCTGAGGTACTCCTGGTGAGGATGGTAAATGGGGACATGCAGGTAAGCATCCTTGATGTCCAGTGATACCATGTAATCCCCCTCGTCCAGGCCTGCAATAACCGCCCTGAGCGATTCCATCCTGAACTTGAATTTTTTTATATACGTGTTCAAGGATTTCAAATTTAAAAATAAGAATTTACTTACCGATAATTCTATTTCTCGCAGTCCGTAGTGGATGCTGGGGACTCCGTAAGGACCATGGGGAATAGCGGCTCCGCAGGAGACTGGGCACATCTAAAGAAAGCTTTTGGACTATCTGGTGTGCACTGGCTCCTCCCCCTATGACCCTCCTCCAAGCCTCAGTTAGGATACTGTGCCCGGACGAGCGTACACAATAAGGAAGGATTTTGAATCCCGGGTAAGACTCATACCAGCCACACCAATCACACCGTACAACTTGTGATCTGAACCCAGTTAACAGCATGATAACAGAGGAGCCTCTAGAAAAGATGGCTCACTACAGCAATAACCCGATTTTTTGGTAACAATAACTATGTACCAGTATTGCAGACAATCCGCACTTGGGATGGGCGCCCAGCATCCACTACGGACTACGAGAAATAGAATTATCGGTAAGTAAATTCTTATTTTCTCTAACGTCCTAAGTGGATGCTGGGGACTCCGTAAGGACCATGGGGATTATACCAAAGCTCCCAAACGGGCGGGAGAGTGCGGATGACTCTGCAGCACCAATTGAGAGAACTCCAGGTCCTCCTCAGCCAGGGTATCAATTTTGTAGAATTTTACAAACGTATTTGCTCCTGACCAAGTAGCTGCTCGGCAAAGTTGTAAAGCCGAGACCCCTCGGGCAGCCGCCCAAGATGAGCCCACCTTCCTTGTGGAGTGGGCATTTACAGATTTTTGGCTGTGGCAGGCCTGCCACAGAATGTGCATGCTGAATTGTACTACAAATCCAACGAGCAATAGTCTGCTTAGAAGCAGGAGCACCCAGCTTGTTGGGTGCATACAGGATAAACAGCGAGTCAGATTTTCTGACTCCAGCCGTCCTGGAAACATATATTTTCAGGGCCCTGACAACGTCTAGCAACTTGGAGCCCTCCAAGTCCCTAGTAGCCGCAGGCACCACAATAGGTTGGTTCAGGTGAAACGCTGAAACCACCTTAGGGAGAAACTGAGGACGAGTCCTCAATTCCGCCCTGTCCGAATGGAAAATCAGATAAGGGCTTTTACAGGATAAAGCCGCCAATTCTGACACGCGCCTGGCCCAGGCCAGGGCCAACAGCATGACCACTTTCCATGTGAGATATTTTAACTCCACAGATTTAAGTGGTTCAAACCAATGTGACTTTTGGAACCCAAAAAACTACATTGAGATCCCAAAGTGCCACTGGAGGCACAAAAGGAGGCTGTATATGCAGTACCCCTTTTACAAACGTCTGAACTTCAGGGACTGAAGCTAGTTCTTTTTGGAAGAAAATTGACAGGGCCGAAATTTGAACCTTAATGGACCCCAATTTCAGGCCCATAGACACTCCTGTTTGCAGGAAATGTAGGAATCGACCCAGTTGAATTTCCTCCGTCGGGCCTTACTGGCCTCGCACCACGCAACATATTTTCGCCAAATGCGGTGATAATGTTTTGCGGTTACATCCTTCCTGGCTTTGATCAGGATAGGGATGACTTCATCCGGAATGCCTTTTTTCCTTCAGGATCCGGCGTTCAACCGCCATGCCGTCAAACGCAGCCGCGGTAAGTCTTGGAACAGACAGGGTCCTTGTTGGAGCAGGTCCCTTCTTAGAGGTAGAGGCCACGGATCCTCCGTGAGCATCTCTTGAAGTTCCGGTTACCAAGTCCTTCTTGGCCAATCCGGAGCCACGAATATAGTGCTTACTCCTCTCCATCTTATCAATCTCAGTACCTTTGGTATGAGAGGCAGAGGAGGGAACACATACACTGACTGGTACACCCACGGTGTTACCAGAGCGTCTACAGCTATTGCCTGAGGGTCCCTTGACCTGGCGCAATACCTGTCGAGTTTTTCCCAACGGTTTATAATCATGTGGAAGACTTCTGGGTCAAGTCCCCAATCTCCCGGGTGGAGGTCGTGCTGAGGAAGTCTGCTTCCCAGTTGTCCACTCCCGGAATGAATACTGCTGATAGTGCTATCACATGATTTTCCGCCCAGCGAAGAATCCTTGCAGCTTCTGCCATTGCCCTCCTGCTTCTTGTGCCACCCTGTCTGTTTACGTGGGTGACTGCCGTGATGTTGTCCGACTGGATCAACACCGGCTGACCTTGAAGCAGAGGTCTTGCTAAGCTTAGAGCATTGTAAATGGCCCTTAGCTTCAGGATATTTATGTGAAGTGATGTCTCCAGGCTTGACCATAAGCCCTGGATATTCCTTCCCTGTGTGACTGCTCCCCAGCCTCGCAGGCTGGCATCCGTGGTCACCAGGACCCAGTCCTGAATGCCGAATCTGCGGCCCTCTAGAAGATGAGCACTCTGCAACCACCACAGGATGGATACCCTTGTCCTTGGTGACAGGGTTATCCGCTGATGCATCTGAAGAAGCGACCCGGACCATTTGTCCGGCAGGTCCCACTGGAAAGTTCTTGCGTGGAATCTGCCGAATGGGATTGCTTCGTAGGAAGCCACCATTTTACCCAGAACCCTTGTGCATTGATGCACTGAGACTTGGCTCGGTTTTAGGAGGTTCCTGACTAGCTCGGATAACTCCCTGGCTTTCCCCTCCGGGAGAAACACCTTTTTCTGGACTGTGTCCAGGATCATCCCTAGGAACAGAAGACAAGTCGTCGGAACCAGCTGCGATTTTGGAATATTGAGAATCCAATCGTGCTGCCGCAACACTACCTGAGATAGTGCTACACCGACCTCCAACTGTTCCCTGGATCTTACCCTTATCAGGGAATCGTCCAAGTAAGGGATAACTAAAATTCCCTTCCTTCGAAGGAATATCATCATTTCGGCCATTACCTTGGTAAAGACCCGGGGTGCCGTGGACCATCCATACGGCAGCGTCTGAACTGATAGTGACAGTTCTGTACCATAAACCTGAGGTACCCTTGGTGAGAAGGGTAAATTTTGACATGAAGGTAAGCATCCTTGATGTCCCGAGACATCATGTAGTCCCCTTCTTCCAGGTTCGCAATCACTGCTCTGAGTGACTCAATCTTGAATTTGAACCTCTGTATGTAAGTGTTCAAAGATTTTAGATTTAGAATCGGTCTCACCGAGCCGTCCGGCTTCGGTACCACAACAGTGTGGAATAATACCCCGTTCCCTGTTGCAGGAGGGGTACCTTGATTATCACCTGCTGGGAATACAGCTTGTGAATGGCTTCCAAAACTGTCTCCCTGTCAGAAGGAGACATCGGTAAAGCCGACTTTAGGAAAACGGCGAGGGGGAGACGTCTCGAATTCTAATTTGTACCCCTGAGATATCACCTGAAGGATCCAGGGGTCTACTTGCGAGTGAGCCCACTGCGCGCTGAAATTCATTGAGACGGGCCCCCCACCGTGCCTGATTCTGCTTGTAAAGCCCCAGCGTCATACTGAGGGCTTGGCAGAGGCGGGAGAGGATTTCTGTTCCTGGGAACTGGCTGATTTCTGCAGCCTTTTTCCTCTCCCTCTGTCACGGGGCAGAAATGAGGAACATTTTGCCCGCTTGTCCACGAAAAGACTGCGCCTGATAATATGGCGTCTTCTCATGTTGAGAGGCGACCTGGGGTACAAACGTGGATTTCCCAGCTGTTGCCGTGGCCACCAGGTCTGAAAGACCGACCCCCAAATAACTCCTCCCCTTATTAAGGCAATACTTCCAAATGCCGTTTGGAATACGCATCACCTGACCACTGACGTGTCCATAACCCTCTACTGGTAGAAATGGACAACGCACTTAGACTTGATGCCAGTCGGCAAATATTCCGCTGTGCATCACGCATATATAGAAATGCATCTTTTAAATGCTCTATAGGCAAAAATATACTGTCCCTATCTAGGGTATCAATATTTTCAGTCAGGGAATCCGACCACGCCAACCCAGCACTGCACATCCAGGCTGAGGCGATTGCTGGTCGCAGTATAACACCAGTATGTGTGTAAATACATTTTAGGATACCCTCCTGCTTTCTATCAGCAGGATCCTTAAGGGCGGCCATCTCAGGAGAGGGTAGAGCCCTTACAAGCGTGTGAGCGCTTTATCCACCCTAGGGGGTGTTTCCCAACGCACCCTAACCTCTGGCGGGAAAGGATATAATGCCAATAACATTTTAGAAATTATCAGTTGTTATTGGGGAAAAACCACGCATCATCACACACCTCATTTAATTTCTCAGATTCAGGAAAACTACAGGTAGTTTTTCCTCACCGAACATAATACCCCTTTTTGGTGGTACTCGTATTATCAGAAATGTGTAAAACATTTTTCATTGCCTCAATCATGTAACGTGTGGCCCTACTGGAAGTCACATTTGTCTCTTCACCGTCGACACTGGAGTTAGTATCCGTGTCGGCGTCTATATCTGCCATCTGAGGTAACGGGCGCTTTAGAGCCCCTGACGGCCTATGAGACGTCTGGACAGGCACAAGCTGAGTAGCCGGCTGTCTCATGTCAACCACTGTCTTTTATACAGAGCTGACACTGTCACGTAATTCCTTCCAACAGTTCATCCACTCAGGTGTCGACCCCCTAGGGGGTGACATCACTATTACAGGCAATCTGCTCCGTCTCCACATCATTTTTCTCCTCATACATGTTGACACAAACGTACCGACATACAGCACACACACAGGGAATGCTCTGATAGAGGACAGGACCCCACTAGCCCTTTGGGGAGACAGAGGGAGAGTTTGCCAGCACACACCAAAGCGCTATATATATATACAGGGATAACCTTATATAAGTGTTTTTCCCCTTATAGCTGCTGTATTGTTAATACTGCGCCTAATTAGTGCCCCCCTCTCTTTTTTAACCCTTTCTGTAGTGTAGTGACTGCAGGGGAGAGCCAGGGGAGCTTCCCTCCAACGGAGCTGTGAGGGAAAATGGCGCCAGTGTGCTGAGGAGATAGGCTCCGCCCCTTTTTCGCGGACTTTTCTCCTGCTTTTTTATGGATTCTGGCAGGGGTTAAAATTCATCCATATAGCCCTGGGGGCTATATGTGATGTATTTTCGCCAGCCAAGGTGTTTTTATTGCTGCTCAGGGCGCCCCCCCCTAGCGCCCTGCACCCTCAGTGACCGAAGTGTGAAGTGTGCTGAGGAGCAATGGCGCACAGCTGCAGTGCTGTGCGCTACCTTGGTGAAGACAGGATGTCTTCTGCCGCCGATTTTCCGGACCTCTTCTGTCTTCTGGCTCTGTAAGGGGGCCGGCGGCGCAGCTCTGGGACCCATCCATGGCTGGGCCTGTGATCGTCCCTCTGGAGCTAATGTCCAGTAGCCTAAGAAGCCCAATCCACTCTGCACGCAGGTGAGTTCGCTTCTTCTCCCCTTAGTCCCTCGATGCAGTGAGCCTGTTGCCAGCAGGTCTCGCTGAAAAAAAAAAACCTAAACTAAAACTTTCACTAAGAAGCTCAGGAGAGCCCCTAGTGTGCACCCTTCTCGTTCGGGCACAAAGATCTAACTGAGGCTTGGAGGAGGGTCATAGGGGGAGGAGCCAGTGCACACCAGATAGTCCTAAAGCTTTCTTTAGATGTGCCCAGTCTCCTGCGGAGCCGCTATTCCCCATGGTCCTTACGGAGTCCCCAGCATCCACTTAGGACGTTAGAGAAATGGGTCTCACCGAACCGTCCGGTTTCGGTACCAAAAACATTGTGGAATAGTAACCCCTTCCTTGTTGAAGTAGGGGCACCTTTACTATCACCTGCTGGGAATACAGCTTGTGAATTGCCTCTAACACTGCCTCCCTGCCTGAGGGAGTTGTTGGCAAGGCAGCTTTGAGGAAACGGCGGGGGGGAGACGTCTCGAATTCCAGCTTGTACCCCTGAGATACTACTTGAAAGATCCAGGGATCCACCCGTGAGCGAGCCCACTGATTGCTTAAGTTTTTGAGACGGGCCCCCACCGTACCCGGCTCCGCCTGTGGAGCCCCAGCGTCATGCTGTGGACTTAGAGGAAGCGGGGGAGGACTTTTGCTCCTGGGAACTGGCTGTATGCTGCAGCTTTTTCCCTCTACCTCTGCTTCTGCCTCTGGGCAGAAAGGACGCGCCTTTAACCCGCTTGCCCTTATTGGGCCGAAAGGACTGTACCTGATAATACGGTGCTTTCTTTGGCTGTGAGGGAACATGGGGTAAAAATGTAGACTTCCCAGCTGTTGCTGTGGAAACGAGGTCCGAGAGACCATCCCCGAACAACTCCTCACCCTTATAAGGCAAAACTTCCATGTGCCTTTTAGAATCTGCATCTCCTGTCCACTGCCGAGTCCATAACCCTCTCCTGGCAGAAATGGACATTGCACTTATTTTAGATGCCAGCCGGCAAATATCCCTCTGTGCATCCCTCATGTATAAGAGTGCGTCTTTAATATGCTCTACGGTTAGCAATATAGTGTCCCTGTCTAGGGTATCAATACTTTCCGACAGGGAATCTGACCACGCAGCTGCAGCACTGCACATCCATGCTGAAGCAATAGCTGGTCTCAGTATAACACCTGTGTGTGTATATATAGACTTCAGGATAGCCTCCTGCTTTCTATCAGCAGATTCCTTCAGGGCGGCCGTATCCGGAGACGGTAGGGCCACCTTCTTTGACAAGCGTGTGAGCGCTTTATCCACCCTAGGGGATGTTTCCCAACGTGACCTATTCTCTGGCGGGAAAGGGTACGCCATTAGTAACCTCTTAGAAATTACCAGTTTCTTATCGGGGGAAGCCCACGCGTCTTCACACACTTCATTTAATTCCTCAGATGGAGGAAAAACAACTGGTAGTTTTCTCTCTCCAAACATAATACCCTTTATTGTGGTACCCGGGGTAACATCAGAAATATGCAACACATTTTTCATTGCCTCAATCATATAACGTGTGGCCCTATTGGAAGATACATTAGTCTCATCATCGTCGACACTGGATTCAGTATCCGTGTCAACATCTGTGTCTGCCATCTGAGGTAGCGGGCGTTTTAGAGCCCCTGATGGCTTTTGAGACGCCTGGGCAGGCACAGGCTGAGAAGCCGGCTGTCCCATATTTGGTATGTCGTCAAACCTTTTATGCAAGGAGTCGACACTGTCGCGTAATTCCTTCCACAGAACCATCCACTCAGGTGTCGACACCGCAGGGGGTGACATCACATTTATCGGCATCTGCTCCGCCTCCACATAAGCCTCCTCATCAAACATGTCGACACAGCCGTACCGACACACCGCATACACACAGGGAATGCTCTGACAGAGAACAGGACCCCACAAAGCCCTTTGGGGAGACAGAGAGAGAGTATGCCAGCACACACCAGAGCGCTATATAACACAGGGATCCCACTATAAATGAGTGTTTTTTCCCTTATAGCCGCTTATATTTTATATATATATATATATATATATATATATATATATATATACTGCGCCTAAATTTAGTCCCCCCCCCCCCTCTCTTTTTTACCCTTATGTAGCTTGACACTGCAGGGGAGAGCCTGGGAGCGTCCTTCCAGCGGAGCTGTGAGGGAAAATGGCGCTAGTGTGCTGAGAGAGATGGCCCCGCCCCTTTTCCGGCGGACTTCTCCCGCTTTTTCTGGAATTCTGGCAGGGGTATTTTTACACCTATATAGCCTTCCTGACTATATATGGTGTAGATTTGCCAGCCAAGGTGTATTATATTGCCCTCAGGGCGCCCCCCCTCCAGCGCCCTGCACCCATCAGTGACCGGAGTGTGAGGTGTGCATGAGGAGCAATGGCGCACAGCTGCAGTGCTGTGCGCTACCTTGTTGAAGACAGAAGTCTTCTGCCGCCGATTTTCCGGAACACTTCTTGCTTCTGGCTCTGTAAGGGGGCCGGCGGCGCGGCTCCGGGACCGAACATCAATGGCCGGTTCCATGCGGTCGATCCCTCTGGAGCTAATGGTGTCCAGTAGCCTAAGAAGCCCAAGCTACCACCAGTTAGGTAGGTTCGCTTCTTCTCCCCTTAGTCCCTCTCTGCAGTGAGTCTGTTGCCAGCAGATCTCACTGTAAAATAAAAAACCTAAAATATACTTTCTTTCTAGGAGCTCAGGAGAGCACCTAGTGTGCATCCAGCTCAGCCGGGCACAAGATTCTAACTGAAGTCTGGAGGAGGGTCATAGTGGGAGGAGCCAGTGCACACCAGTTAGACCTAAAGCTTTCTTTATAGTTGTGCCCAGTCTCCTGCGGAGCCGCTATTCCCCATGGTCCTTACGGAGTCCCAGCATCCACTTAGGACGTCAGAGAAATAATAGATCAAGGGGGAGCTGAAGATATGCAGATGTAGCATATCTAGACTTTAGTAAGCCATTTGACACTGTCCCACACCGCAGACTGCTAAATAAACTTGAAAGCGTGGGGGTGGGTTATAAAACAGTTAAATGGATAAGAACCTGGTTGCAGGATAGGAAACAGACAGTTGTAGTAAATGGAGTGCAATTTATGGAGGGAAATGTCACCAGTGGAGTACCCCAAGGATCTGTACTCGGACCAGTTCTCTTTAATATCTTTGTTGGCGACATTGCAAATGGTATTGAAGGGAAAGTATGCCTTTTTGCAGATGATACAAAGATATGCAACAGGGTAGACACACCAGGAGGGGTAAATCAAATGACTGATGACCAAGCTAGGCTTGAAAAATGGTCAAGAACGTGGCAACTACAGTTTAATGCTAAAAAATGCAAAATCATGCACTTAGGTCTAAAAAAAACCAAAGGCTAAATATAGTATCAAGGGTACTATAATGGAAACTACTGAGGGGGGAAGGGATTTAGGAGTCACTATTTCAAGTGACTTGAAGGCAGGAAAGCAATGTAACAAAGCAATGAGGAAGGCTAGTCAGATGCTTGGTTACATAGGGAGAGGAACCAGTTTGAGGGAAAAAAATAAGATTTTAAACCTACCGGTAAATCTTTTTCTCCTAGTCCGTAGAGGATGCTGGGGACTCCGTAAGGACCATGGGGGTAGACAGGCTCCGCAGGAGACATGGGCACTAAAAAGAACTTTAGATATGGGTGTGCACTGGCTCCTCCCTCTATGCCCCTCCTCCAGACCTCAGTTAGAGAAACTGTGCCCAGAGGAGACGGACAGTACGAGGAAAGGATTTTTGTTAATCTAAGGGCAAGATTCATACCAGCCCACACCATCCACACCGTATAACATGGTATATACGCAACCAGTTAACAGTATGAACAAAACAGCATCAGCCAAAGACTGATCTTAACTGTAACATAAACCTTATGTAAGCAACAACTATATACAAGCCTTGCAGAAATATGTCCGCACTGGGACAAGCGCCCAGCATCTTCTACGGACTAGGAGAAAAAGATTTACCGGTAGGTTTAAAATCTTGCTGGGGACTCCGTAAGGACCATGGGGATTATATCAAAGCTCCAGACCGGGCGGGAGAGTGCGGATGACTCTGCAGCACCGATTGAGCAAACATGAGGTCCTCATCAGCCAGGGTATCAAACTTGTAGAATTTTGCAAAGGTGTTTGAACCCGACCAAGTAGCTGCTCGGCAAAGCTGTAAAGCCGAGACACCTCGGGCAGCCGCCCAAGAAGAGCCCACCTTCCTAGTAGAATGGGCCTTTACCGAATTTGGTAACGGCAATCCAGCCCAAGAATAAGCCTGCTGAATCGTGTTACAGATCCAGCGAGCAATAGTCTGCTTAGAAGCAGGAGCGCCAACCTTGTTGGCTGCATACAGGACAAACAGTGCCTCTGTTTTCCTAACCCGAGCCGTCCTGGCTACGTACATTTTTAATGCCCTGACTATATCAAGGGACCTGGAATCCTCCAAGTCCCCCTAGCCACAGGCACCACAATAGGTTGGTCCATATGAAACGATGAAACCACCTTAGGCAAAAATTGAGGACGAGTCCGCAACTCTGCTCTAGCCACATGGAAAATCAGATAGGAGCTTTTGTGAGACAAAGCCGCCAATTCGGACACCCGCCTTGCAGATGCCAAGGCCAACAACATGACCACCTTCCAAGTGAGAAATTTTATTTCAACTGTTTGAAGAGGCTCAAACCAGTGAGATTTTAGGAACTGTAACACCACGTTAAGGTCCCATGGTGCCACTGGGGGCACAAAAGGAGGCTGGATGTGTTGCACTCCCTTTACAAAAGTCTGGACTTCTGGGAGAGAAGCCAATTCCTTCTGAAAGAATATAGATAGGGCCGAAATCTGTACCTTAATGGAGCCTAACTTCAGGCCCATATCCACTCCTGTCTGTAGAAAGTGGAGAAAACGGCCCAGGTGGAAATCTTCGTAGGAGCATTCCTGGCTTCACACCAAGATACATACTTCCTCCAGATACGGTGATAATGTTTCGCCTTCACCTCCTTCCTAGCCTTTATCAGAGTAGGGATGACTTCTTCCGGAATACCTTTCCCAGCTAGGATTCGGTGTTCAACCGCCATGCCGTCAAACGTAACCGCGGTAAGTCTTGGAACACGCAGGGCCCCTGCTGCAACAGGTCCTCCCTGAGAGGAAGAGGCCATGGATCTTCTGTGAGCATCTCCTGAAGATCTGAATACCAGGCCCTTCGAGGCCAATCTGGAACAATGAGTATTGTCTGCACACTTTTCCGTCTTGTGATTCTCAATATTTTTGAGATGAGAGGAAGAGGAGGGAACACATAGACCGACTGAAACACCCATGGTGTCACCAGGGCGTCTACCGCTACTGCCTGAGGGTCCCTTGACCTGGCACAATACCTCCGAAGCTTCTTGTTGAGGCGTGACGCCTTCATGTCTATTTGAGGAAGTCCCCAAAGACTTGTTATCTCTGCAAAAACTTCTTGATGAAGTCCCCATTCTCCTGGATGGAGATCGTGTCTGCTGAGGAAGTCTGCTTCCCAGTTGTCCACTCCCGGAATGAACACTGCTGACAGAGCGCTTACGTGATTTTCCGCCCAGCGAAGAATCCTGGTGGCTTCCGCCATTGCCACTCTGCTCCTTGTCCCGCCTTGGCAGTTTACATGAGCCACGGCTGTGACGTTGTCTGATTGAATCAGAACCGGTAGGTCGCAAAGAAGATTCTCCGCTTGTCGTAGGCCGTTGTATATGGCCCTCAATTCCAGTATGTTGATGTGTAGACAAGCTTCCTGGCTTGACCATAGTCCCTGAAAATTTCTTCCTTGTGTGACTGCTCCCCATCCTCGGAGGCTGGCGTCCGTGGTCACCAGAACCCAGTCTTGAATGCCGAACCTGCGACCCTCTAGAAGGTGAGCACTCTGCAGCCACCACAGGAGAGACACCCTGGCCCTGGGGGACAGGCTTATTTTCTGATGAATTTGAAGATGGGACCCGGACCACTTGTCCAGAAGGTCCCACTGAAATGTCCTCGCATTAAACCTGCCGAAGGGGATGGCCTCGTAGGTCGCCACCATTTTCCCCAGTACTCGAGTGCATTGATGAATTGACACTCTTTTTGGCTTTAACAGATCTCTGACCATGGTCTGGAGTTCCTGGGCTTTTTCCATTGAGAGAAAAACCCTCTTTTGTTCCGTGTCCAGAATCATGCCTAAGAACCATAGCCGAGTCGTTGGAACCAACTGTGACTTTGGTAGATTTAGAATCCAGCCATGCTGCTGCAGCACTCTCAGGGAGAGCGACACGCTTATCAGCAACTGATCTCTCGATCTCGCTTTTATCAGGAAATCGTCCAAGTACGGGATAATTGTGACTCCCTGCCTGCGCAGGAGCACCATCATTTCCGCCATTACCTTGGTGAAAATCCTTGGGGCCTTGGAAAGCCTAAACGGCAACGTCTGAAACTGGTAATGACAGTCCTGTACAGCGAATCCCAGGTACGCCTGATGAGGGGGATATATGGGGACATGAAGGTATGGATCCTTTATGTCCAGTGACACCATAAAATCCCGCCCTTCCAGGCTGGAGATAACTGCCCGGAGCGATTCCATCTTGAATTTGAACTTTTTCAAGTATAGGTTTAGGGATTTTAGATTTAGAATGGGTCTGACCGAGCCATCCGGTTTCGGAACCACAAACAGGGTTGAATAGTACCCCTTCCCCTGTTGAACTAGGGGAACCTTGACAAGCACTTGCTGTTGACATAGCTTTTGAATTGCAGCTAAAACTATCTCCCTCTCCGGGGGAGAAGCTGGTAACAAAATCGGCGTGGAGGCACCTCTTCGAATTCCAGCTTGTAGCCTTGGGATACAATTTCCATCGCCCAAGGATCCACGTCTGACTGAACCCAGACGTGGCTGAAGAGTCGAAGACGTGCCCCCACCGGTGCGGTCTCCCTCAGTGGAGCCCCAGCGTCATGCGGTGGATTTAGTAGAAGCCTGGGAGGACTTCTGCTCCTGGGAACTAGCCGTAGCAGGCATTCTTTTCCCTCTACCCTTACCTCTGGCGAGGAAGGAAGAGCCCCGACCTCTTCTGGACTTATGCGACCGAAAGGACTGCATCTGATAATATGGAGTTTTCTTTTGCTGTGGGGGAACATCAGGCAAAAAAGTAGATTTACCCGCGGTAGCTGTGGAAACCAGGTCCGCGAGACCTTCCCCAAATAAAACCTCACTCTTGTAAGGCAAAACTTCCATATGCCTCTTTGAGTCGGCATCACCCATCATTGGCGGGTCCACAGGGCTCGCCTAGCAGAAATCGCCATGGCGTTGGCTCTCGAACCTAGCAGCCCAACGTCTCTCTGAGCGTCTCTCATATATAAGACTGCGTCTTTAATGTGACCTAAGGTCAATAAAATGGTATCCCTATCTAGGGTATCAATGTCAGCTGACAAGGTATCTGTCCAAGCTGCTACTGCGCTACAAACCCAAGCCGATGCTATTGCCGGTCTGAGTAAAGCACCCGTAGGTGTATAAATAGATTTTAAGGTAGTTACCTGTCTGCGATCAGCAGGATCCTTGAGGGCTGCCGTGTCTGGAGACGGTAGCGCCACCTTCTTGGACATGCGCGTTAAAACCTTGTCCACCCTGGGCGAGGATTCCCACCGTACCCTGTCCTGTGCAGGGAAAGGATACGCCATAAGAATCCTCTTGGGAATCTGCAGTTTTTTGTCTGGAGTCTCCCAAGCTTTTTCAAATAACGCATTCAGCTCATGAGATGGGGGAAAGGTTACCTCAGGTTTCTTTTCCTTAAACATGCATACCCTCGTGTCAGGGACAGAGGGGTCATCTGTGATATGCAAAACATCTTTTATTGCAATAATCATATAATGAATACTTTTGGCCACCCTTGGGTGTAACCTTGCATCATCGTAGTCGACACTGGAGTCAGAATCCGTGTCAGTAACAGTGTCTGCTATTTGGGATAGGGGACGTTTTTGAGACCCTGAAGGGTCTTGTGACACAGTCAAAGCCATTGATTGACTCCCTGTCTTTTCTCTGGCCTCTGCTTTGTCCATTCTCTTATGTAATAAAGCCACATTTGCATTTAAAACATACCACATGTCCAACCAATCAGGTGTTGGCGTTGCCGATGGAGACACCACAATCATCTGCTCCACCTCCTCTTTAGATGAGCCTTCCGCTTCAGACATGCCGACACACACGTACCGACACCCCCACACACTCAGGGATATATCTATATGGAGACAGTCCCCCAATAAGGCCCTTTGGAGAGACAGAGAGAGAGTATGCCAGCACACACCCAGCGCCACCGGACACTGGAATAACATCCCAGTTAGTACAGCGCTTTTATAAAAATATATAAATACACTCACTGCGCCAATTAAATGTGCCCTCCCCCCTCTTTTTTCCCCTCTGTAACCGTGTTTAGCAGGGGAGAGTCCGGGGAGCCAGCTTCTCTGCAGTGTGCTGTGGAGAGAATGGCGCTGGTTAGTGCTGGAGGATCAAGCTCCGCCCCCTCACCGGCGGGCTTCGGTCCCGCTCAAATTATTTATACTGGCGGGGGTTCGTTAATATACCGCCTCTGCAGTATCTAATTCATCTACCAGTGTCCCTTTGAGGTTAATATTGCTGCCCAGGGCGACCGCCCTGCACCCTTACAGTGCCCGCCGTGTGTGTACTTGTGGGAGCAATGGCGAGCAGCGTTACCTCAGTGAAGATCTGAAGTCTTCTGCCGCCTTTGAAGTCTTCTTTCTTCTTATACTCACCCGGCTTCTATCTTCCGGCTCTGTGAGGAGGACGGCGGTGCGGCTCTGGGACGAACGGCGAGGGTGAGACCTGCGTTCCGACCCTCTGAAGCTAATGGTGTCCAGTAGCCTAAGAAGCAGAGCCTATCATTTAAGTAGGTCTGCTTCTCTCCCCTCAGTTCCACGATGCAGGGAGCCTGTTGCCAGCAGTGCTCCCTGAAAATAACAAACCTAACAAAAGTCTTTTTCAGAGAAACTCAGGAGAGCTCCCCTGTAGTGCACCCAGTCTCCTCTGGGCACAGGATCTAACTGAGGTCTGGAGGAGGGGCATAGAGGGAGGAGCCAGTGCACACCCATTCTAAAGTCTTTGGAGTGCCCATGTCTCCTGCGGAGCCCGTCTATACCCCATGGTCCTAACGGAGTCCCCAGCATCCTCTAGGACGTAAGAGAAAATAAAGTGACCGAGAAGCAAATGTGATTTGTATTTATCCACCTTCCCAAACCGCAGGATTCAACGTGCAGGGTTTCACCACAAAACCTGCGCTGGAAAATTATATATATATATATTTATTTTTTTACATTTTTGTGGTCTGGAACGCTGACAGGGCGCAGGTATACTGCTGTAGCACAGGTAGACCTAACGTTTAGGCGAGATGTGGCTCCCTGATATATATGGCGGCACGGGGGATACTGGAGAGTAGTGGAGAGTCCTAAATTGAGCTTACCTTGGCGGCTACCCTCTCCTCCTACCATATACACTCTCCCAAAATGTGTCCTCTCCATTGCAGCCTTCCCTGGCAGTGACTGCCTGGTTACCTCCCGCAGCAGACTGGCTGGGTACCTCCCGGTAGAGCAGGGATGGGGAACCTTCGGCCTTCCAGCTGTTGTTGAACTACACATACCAGCATGCCTTGCTACAGTTTTGCTATTTGGCCATGCTAAAACTGTTGCAAGGCATGCTGGGATGTGTAGTTCAACAGCAGCTGGAGGACCGAAGGTTCCCCATCCCTGTGGTAGAGGAAGGGTGTCAGCAAGGAACGAGGATGTTTAGGACTGTCCTATGGGGGTCATTCCGAGTTGTTCGCTCGCTAGCTGCTTTTAGCAGCATTGCACACGCTAGGCCGCCGCCCTCTGGGAGTGTATCTTAGATTAGCAGAATTGCGAAAATAAATTTCTTAGCAGTTTCTGAGTAGCTCCAGACCTACTCACAAATAGCGATCAGCTCAGGCCGTTTCGTTCCTGGTATGACGTCACACACGCCCAGCGTCCGGCCAGCCACTCCCCCGTTTCTCCAGACACTCCCGCGTTTTTCCCTGGCACGCCTGCGTTTTTCCGCACACTCCCAGAAAACGGGCAGTTTCCGCCCAGAAACACCCACTTCCTGTCAATCACACTACGTTCACTTCAACGATGAAAACTCTTCGTTCGGGCGTGAGTAAATTTACTAAGTTTTGTGGTAAAATACTAACCGCATGCGCACTGCGTACCATGCGCATTTTTGCCTTAATCGCTCCGTTGCGAAAATCGGCAACGAGCGAGCAACTCAGAATGACCCCCAATGTGCGGCAGGCTTATTTGCTCCAGACTCACTCACAAGCTACATGCACATATTCCTAAACCTTCCTTTACTATAATCAAACCCCTAACCACAAACCTTTCTGCATCCCTAAGTGCTCAGCAATGTACAGCGCCGCACTATAAGCTGGCTGAGCGGCAGGGCCGGATGCTGGACAGTCTCAGTAAGTCTTACTCCAACAGAACCAGCTGCAGAGGGCGGCTTGCTGCAAATTATGCAACGTGCCTGCATTACAACATGAGGACACTGCACCGACGCAGGCAGCCGACACACAAATGTGTGTGAGTAGCCAGCGTGGCATGAACAAAGCCACTGGTAGGAAAGGCATCAGACAAATCTACACTTGTCAGTTCCGCACACCCCAAAAGGCTGTTTGACAAGTAAAAATAATGGGGCATATGTATTAAGCCTGGAGAAGATATAAATGCAAGGTGATAACACACCAGCTCCAATATGTAAACTGACAGTTAGGAGCTGATTGGCTTGTGCGTTATCATCTTCCACTTATCACTGCTTTATCACTTCTCCGGGCTTAATACATCTGCCCCAATGTCTTATAACAGCTCTCGCCGGGGCTGGGCAGATTTACTGTCAGTAGCTGAAGCAATCGTCGTCTTCCTCACCTCTAACCAGTGATAACCAGAGTAAGGTGTGAGAGGGCAGGCACGACTGCGTCAGGCAGCAGCACCAAACAGGTAGGAGACTCGGAGGTTATCCATTGCGATACCACCAGAGGTTTTATGGTGGGAACCCTATTCCTGTCCAAAGAAGCAACCCTAAAGCACCCTGCAGAGAATCGATGTTTACAGCTAATGGGAGCTACACATTTAGCGACGTCAGCGATTTGGACGATGATTTATCTGAATGATGATCATTACCATCCAAATTGACTTGCACTGAAAAACGATGGAGAACCAACGATGAACATCTGTGGGGACGCGCATCGTTCATCGTCTGTGTCTCCACACTAAACAATATATCGTTAATTTCTGACTGTGTAGGGCCCATTACACACAGGTATCACAGCCATGCAATAAACCTTACTGCCCCCAAAGGCCTCTGGGTCAGCCAATAGTAACGCCACGTCCTGTATACTCAGCGGCCAATTTCTGCTCACTGCCTATGGGAGCTGTGGGAAGTGTAAATCTGCCTGGAAAATACACAGCGCAGGCCACATAGACAGGTCTGTCCCACTTATAGCGGGATCGCGGGGAGGCTGGATTAAAGTGACCGCGGGCAGCCTAATCTCTCACTCACTGTCACTAGCATTGTAACAGAGATCAGATAAATGTCCTAACAATCATTTCTCTCTGCCTAATCTCTTCTGCTTCGTGGTCTGACCAGAGAGCCCGCTATCACTTCTATAATGAGCGCCTCACTCCACGTTCTAAGAGACACTCGTGTAAAGGATTTGTATAATTCATATGACGGATTTAATCAGGTGCACAGACTAAACCGCAGAAGAGGGGGCTGAGTCAGCTGGAAATTTAGCAATTAGGACGTATCTCCTTCTCTGTGTTCTGTGTATAAGTTTTATATACTTCTATTCTCTAATCCACGCTAAACAGCATTGCAAAAGCCTGGCAGATAAGCAGCAGCAACCACCACAGCACTAGGACTGAGGGGTCCTGTAACGGGGGGGAGCCCATCTAGCTTCCAGGGCCCCTACGCTGAACCAAACAGCAGCTACCTCCAAAGACAACAGCTAGGGAGCTGCCTAGTGGAAATCCGCATTACTGTGGACAGAGAACCATGAAGCCAAGTGACCTATGCCCCTGCAGTTACCCAAGTGTGGGGTACACAGGGGCACTTTTTGAGGCCTTGTACAAATAAAGGCGGGGGCGGGACCAACATAACATATTACATAATGGTTTATTATACAGCAAGATTCCGGGTAAAGGAAACACTCCAGTAACCGGAGCTAAATCATTAAGAATACACTACGTATGTTTCAGTACACAGAAGTTAGGGAGAACTAAAAGCAGACTCAGGGGGACATTTACTAAGCAGTGATAAGAGCGGAGAAGTGAACCAGTGGAGAAGTGGCTCCATCAACCAATCAGCAGCTCTGTATCATTCTATAGTATGCAAATTACAGATGTTACTTCAGTCCTGATTGGTTGCCATGGGCAACTTCTCCACTGGCTCACTGCTCTGCTCTTATCACTGCTTAGTAAATGTCCCCGCTCATTCACTGTGGACATAAAATAGCAGAACCAGATTAATCTGATACAAAGCTACTCTTGCACTGTCACATTCACTCGGTGCCAGCAGAAATAGGAGCAAGCAGAACATTGCCACTATCACCTGGATAAAGCACTCAGCTGGCAGTGATACACACTGGAAGATACTGGGGCACAACCTGATCACCCGGGGATTGTTCCTGAGCAGGGCCGAGCTGGACAACAACAGGCAGCGTCTTCATCTAAATATAGAACTAGGTCCTAGGGTGATGTATCGAGCAGAGGGTAAAGAATGGAGAAATGGACCAGTGGAGTAGTTCCCCATAGCAACAATTATCTTTTACTTATAATTTTAAAGAATGTACTTTGGAAAATTGTACATCACCGACAAGTTACTGTCCTGGTCCTGGTATCAGAGTGCGCGCGCGCGCACACACACACACACACACACACACGCACACACACACACACCACAGCTGTACAGAGTAGGTATTCCCGCCTGTGAGCGGGGGAGAGGTGCGGTTACCTGAAAGCAGCGACCAGCGGGGCGTAGATGGAGTCTCCGTCGTACACGTAGAGGTGATCCCAGCTGCACTCTGTGGCAAAGTGGTTGAAGCGGAGACGTAGCGTAGTATTGGCTCTGGAAACAGACACACGCGGTTATTCCGACTGCTCTCCTGTTCATAAACAACGTACACTTATTCAGCAGCTGCGTATGCAGTAATAGCCTGTGGATATCCCTCATGTTGGGCCCAGATAAGCCTCTAGTCATCCTGTCCAACCATTCACTGCACATAACGAGGGAGGGCTGGAACACGCAGGGCAAAGTATTCAATGTGTGGCCCTCCAGCTAATGTGAAACTACACGTCCCAGGAGACGCAGGGAAGGGGGGGTGCATATTGAACAGCCCTGATGTAGGGAGTGCAGTGGAGGGGTGGTAAATGCAGGGAGTGCAGTGGAGGGGTGGTAAATGCAGGGAGTGCAGTGGAGGGGTGGTAAATGTAGGGAGTGCAGTGGAGGGGTGGTAAATGTAGGGAGTGCAGTGGAGGGGTGGTAAATGTAGGGAGTGCAGTGGAGGGGTGGTAAATGTAGGGAGTGCAGTGGAGGGGTGGTAAATGTAGGGAGTGCAGGGGAGGGGTGATAAATGTAGGGAGTGCAGTGGAGCAGTGGTAAGTGTAGGGAGTGCAGTGGAGGGGTGGTAAATGTAGGGAGTGCAGGGGAGGGGTGGTAAATGTAGGGAGTGCAGTGGAGGGGTGGTAAATGTAGGGAGTGCAGTGGAGGGGTGGTAAATGTAGGGAGTGGAGGGGTGGTAAATGTAGGGAGTGCAGGGGAGGGGTGGTAAATGTAGGGAGTGCAGAGGAGGGGTGGTAAATGTAGGGAGGGCAGTGGAGGGGAGGTAAATGTATGGAGTGCAGTGGAGGGGTGGTAAATGTAGGTAGTGCAGTGGAGGGGTGGTAAATGTAGGGAGTGCAGTGGAGGGGTGGTAAATGTAGGGAGTGCAGTGGAGGGGTGGTAAATGTAGGGAGTGCAGGGGAGGGGTGGTAAATGTAAGGAGTGCAGAGGAGGGGTGGTAAATGTAGGGAGGGCAGTGGAGGGGAGGTAAATGTAGGGAGTGCAGTGGAGGGGTGGTAAATGTAGGGAGTGCAGTGGAGGGGTGGTAAATGTAGGGAGTGCAGTGGAGGGGTGGTAAATGTATGGAGTGCAGTGGAGGGGTGGTAAATGCAGGGAGTGCAGTGGAGGGGTGGTAAATGCAGGGAGTGCAGGGGAGGGGTGGTAAATGTAGGGAGTGCAGAGGAGGGGGTGGTAAATGTAGGGAGGGCAGTGGAGGGGAGGTAAATGTAGGGAGTGCAGTGGAGGGGTGGTAAATGTAGGGAGTGCAGTGGAGGGGTGGTAAATGTAGGGAGTGCAGTGGAGGGGTGGTAAATGTATGGAGTGCAGTGGAGGGGTGGTAAATGCAGGGAGTGCAGTGGAGGGGTGGTTAATGTAGGGAGTGCAGTGGAGGGGTGGTAAATGCAGGGAGTGCAGTGGAGTGGTGGTAAATGTAGGGAGTGCAGTGGAGGGGTGGTAAAAGCAGGGAGTGCAGTGGAGGGGTGGTAAATGTAGGGAGTGCAGTGGAGGGGTGGTAAATGTATGGAGTGCAGTGGAGGGGTGGTAAATGCAGGGAGTGCAGTGGAGTGGTGGTAAATGTAGGGAGTGCAGTGGAGGGGTGGTAAATGTAGGGAGTGCAGTGGAGGGGTGGTAAATGTAGGGAGTGCAGTGGAGGGGTGGTAAATGCAGGGAGCAGAGGGGATGTGTAAGAGGAGGATACATTATTAATATGTCGCACGCAGAAACACACAGAGGGTTACGATATTCCATCACGGTTCACAAAGTACTCCTAGAAACGATTGCAAGCTCTTGTCTTCACACTTGCCAATATTTAACAAATGAAAGGCGAGGATGTATTCTATAATATAGTATCCATATTGCCCACAGACACACCCCGTACTAAAGGTCAGGTAACAGGGCAACATCTTATCCAATGCAAGTAAAGACTTAAGACGGTACAGATACTTACAATGACTACATGGGATAATACAGGACAGTGATCTGTAACTGAGAATCTCAGGTGAAGCAGACATGGTTTTTAGGCCTAATATAACACATCGAATGCACTAAGGATCCATCAGTGTTTGTTCCTCATTTACCATATCTGATATTACTGTCACCAGCTTATGTAGTGACTATGAGAGAGGCCACAGAAGGACGCAGTCTCTACATACCAGCAGGGGGAGACAAGGCTACATGTGGCTGCACTGGGGCATATACAGTAAGTAACCACTGTCTCCGTGATAATCATTCAGCCACGCCTTGCCGTATTATATTAGGGCACAGCACAAGGTATCGCTCTCACCTGTTTGGACAGATTTTCATATGGCTTTAGTACGATAACCATAACTAAACAACCAGACACCAAGGTTTCAGCAGCTGTAAATCAGTATACGCTAGAGATGAGCGCCTGAAATTTTTCGGGTTTTGTGTTTTGGTTTTGGGTTCGGTTCCGCGGCCGTGTTTTGGGTTCGAACGCGTTTTGGCAAAACCTCACCGAATTTTTTTTGTCGGATTCGGGTGTGTTTTGGATTCGGGTGTTTTTTTCAAAAAACACTAAAAAACAGCTTAAATCATAGAATTTGGGGGTCATTTTGATCCCAAAGTATTATTAACCTCAAAAACCATAATTTACACTCATTTTCAGTCTATTCTGAATACCGCACACCTCACAATATTATTTTTAGTCCTAAAATTTGCACCGAGGTCGCTGTGTGAGTAAGACAAGCAACCCTAGTGGCCGACACAAACACCGGGCCCATCTAGGAGTGGCACTGCAGTGTCACGCAGGATGTCCCTTCCAAAAAACCCTCCCCAAACAGCACATGACGCAAAGAAAAAAAGAGGCGCAATGAGGTAGCTGTGTGAGTAAGATTAGCGACCCTAGTGGCCGACACAAACACCGGGCCCATCTAGGAGTGGCACTGCAGTGTCACGCAGGATGTCCCTTCCAAAAAACCCTCCCCAAACAGCACATGACGCAAAGAAAAAAAGAGGCGCAATGAGGTAGCTGTGTGAGTAAGATTAGCGACCCTAGTGGCCGACACAAACACCGGGCCCATCTAGGAGTGGCACTGCAGTGTCACGCAGGATGTCCCTTCCAAAAAACCCTCCCCAAACAGCACATGACGCAAAGAAAAAAAGAGGCGCAATGAGGTAGCTGACTGTGTGAGTAAGATTAGCGACCCTAGTGGCCGACACAAACACCGGGCCCATTTAGGAGTGGCACTGCAGTGTCACGCAGGATGTCCCTTCCAAAAAACCCTCCCCAATCAGCACATGATGCAAAGAAAAAGAAAAGAAAAAAGAGGTGCAAGATGGAATTGTCCTTGGGCCCTCCCACCCACCCTTATGATGTATAAACAAAACAGGACATGCACACTTTAACCAACCCATCATTTCAGTGACAGGGTCTGCCACACGACTGTGACTGATATGACGGGTTGGTTTGGACCCCCCCCAAAAAAGAAGCAATTAATCTCTCCTTGCACAAACTGGCTCTACAGAGGCAAGATGTCCACCTCATCATCACCCTCCGATATATCACCGTGTACATCCCCCTCCTCACAGATTATCAATTCGTCCCCACTGGAATCCACCATCTCAGCTCCCTGTGTACTTTGTGGAGGCAATTGCTGCTGGTCAATGTCT
The DNA here is from genome assembly GCF_028390025.1 of Pseudophryne corroboree. Classification (NCBI taxonomy): domain Eukaryota; kingdom Metazoa; phylum Chordata; class Amphibia; order Anura; family Myobatrachidae; genus Pseudophryne; species Pseudophryne corroboree. Next base: position 1,208,276,692 of record NC_086444.1, read on the forward strand.
CCGCGGAGGAATTGATTATAATTCATTTTAATGAACATCATCTTCTCCACATTTTCTGGATGTAACCTCGTACGCCGATTGCTGACAAGGTGAGCGGCGGCACTAAACACTCTTTCGGAGTACACACTTGTGGGAGGGCAACTTAGGTAGAATAAAGCCAGTTTGTGCAAGGGCCTCCAAATTGCCTCTTTTTCCTGCCAGTATAAGTACGGACTGTGTGACGTGCCTACTTGGATGCGGTCACTCATATAATCCTCCACCATTCTATCAATGTTGAGAGAATCATATGCAGTGACAGTAGACGACATGTCCGTAATCGTTGTCAGGTCCTTCAGTCCGGACCAGATGTCAGCATCAGCAGTCGCTCCAGACTGCCCTGCATCACCGCCAGCGGGTGGGCTCGGAATTCTGAGCCTTTTCCTCGCACCCCCAGTTGCGGGAGAATGTGAAGGAGGAGATGTTGACAGGTCGCGTTCCGCTTGACTTGACAATTTTGTCACCAGCAGGTCTTTCAACCCCAGCAGACTTGTGTCTGCCGGAAAGAGAGATCCAAGGTAGGCTTTAAATCTAGGATCGAGCACGGTGGCCAAAATGTAGTGCTCTGATTTCAACAGATTGACCACCCGTGAATCCTTGTTAAGCGAATTAAGGGCTCCATCCACAAGTCCCACATGCCTAGCGGAATCGCTCCGTGTTAGCTCCTCCTTCAATGTCTCCAGCTTCTTCTGCAAAAGCCTGATGAGGGGAATGACCTGACTCAGGCTGGCAGTGTCTGAACTGACTTCACGTGTGGCAAGTTCAAAGGGCATCAGAACCTTGCACAACGTTGAAATCATTCTCCACTGCGCTTGAGACAGGTGCATTCCACCTACTATATCGTGCTCAATTGTATAGGCTTGAATGGCCTTTTGCTGCTCCTCCAACCTCTGAAGCATATAGAGGGTTGAATTCCACCTCGTTACCACTTCTTGCTTCAGATGATGGCAGGGCAGGTTCAGTAGTTTTTGGTGGTGCTCCAGTCTTCTGTACGTGGTGCCTGTACGCCGAAAGTGTCCCGCAATTCTTCTGGCCACCGACAGCATCTCTTGCACGCCCCTGTCGTTTTTTAAAAAATTCTGCACCACCAAATTCAAGGTATGTGCAAAACATGGGACGTGCTGGAATTTGCCCATATTTAATGCACACACAATATTGCTGGCGTTGTCCGATGCCACAAATCCACAGGAGAGTCCAATTGGGGTAAGCCATTCCGCGATGATCTTCCTCAGTTGCCGTAAGAGGTTTTCAGCTGTGTGCGTATTCTGGAAAGCGGTGATACAAAGCGTAGCCTGCCTAGGAAAGAGTTGGCGTTTGCGAGATGCTGCTACTGGTGCCGCCGCTGCTGTTCTTGCGGCGGGAGTCCATACATCTACCCAGTGGGCTGTCACAGTCATATAGTCCTGACCCTGCCCTGCTCCACTTGTCCACATGTCCGTGGTTAAGTGGACATTGGGTACAACTGCATTTTTTAGGACACTGGTGAGTCTTTTTCTGACGTCCGTGTACATTCTCGGTATCGCCTGCCTAGAGAAGTGGAACCTAGATGGTATTTGGTAACGGGGGCACACTGCCTCAATAAATTGTCTAGTTCCCTGTGAACTAACGGCGGATACCGGACGCACGTCTAACACCAACATAGTTGTCAAGGCCTCAGTTATCCGCTTTGCAGCAGGATGACTGCTGTGATATTTCATCTTCCTCGCAAAGGACTGTTGAACAGTCAATTGCTTACTGGAAGTAGTACAAGTGGGCTTACGACTTCCCCTCTGGGATGACCATCGACTCCCAGCAGCAACAACAGCAGCGCCAGCAGCAGTAGTCGTTACACGCAAGGATGCATCGGAGGAATCCCAGGCAGGAGAGGACTCGTCAGAATTGCCAGTGACATGGCCTGCAGGACTATTGGCATTCCTGGGGAAGGAGGAAATTGACACTGAGGGAGTTGGTGGGGTGGTTTGCGTGAGCTTGGTTACAAGAGGAAGGGATTTACTGGTCAGTGGACTGCTTCCGCTGTCACCCAAAGTTTTTGAACTTGTCACTGACTTATTATGAATGCGCTGCAGGTGACGTATAAGGGAGGATGTTCCGAGGTGGTTAACGTCCTTACCCCTACTTATTACAGCTTGACAAAGGGAACACACGGCTTGACACCTGTTGTCCGCATTTCTGGTGAAATACCTCCACACCGAAGAGCTGATTTTTTTGGTATTTTCACCTGGCATGTCAACGGCCATATTCCTCCCACGGACAACAGGTGTCTCCCCGGGTGCCTGACTTAAACAAACCACCTCACCATCAGAATCCTCCTGGTCAATTTCCTCCCCAGCGCCAGCAACACCCATATCCTCCTCATCCTGGTGTACTTCAACACTGACATCTTCAATCTGACTATCAGGAACTGGACTGCGGGTGCTCCTTCCAGCACTTGCAGGGGGCGTGCAAATGGTGGAAGGCGCATGCTCTTCACGTCCAGTGTTGGGAAGGTCAGGCATCGCAACCGACACAATTGGACTCTCCTTGTGGATTTGGGATTTCGAAGAATGCACAGTTCTTTGCTGTGCTGCTTTTGCCAGCTTGAGTCTTTTCATTTTTCTAGCGAGAGGCTGAGTGCTTCCATCCTCATGTGAAGCTGAACCACTAGCCATGAACATAGGCCAGGGCCTCAGCCGTTCCTTGCCACTCCGTGTCGTAAATGGCATATTGGCAAGTTTACGCTTCTCCTCCGACAATTTTATTTTAGGTTTTGGAGTCCTTTTTTTTCTGATATTTGGTGTTTTGGATTTGACATGCTCTGTACTATGACATTGGGCATCGGCCTTGGCAGACGACGTTGCTGGCATTTCATCGTCTCGGCCATGACTAGTGGCAGCAGCTTCAGCACGAGGTGGAAGTGGATCTTGATCTTTCCCTAATTTTGGAACCTCAACATTTTTGTTCTCCATATTTTAATAGGCACAACTAAAAGGCACCTCAGGTAAACAATGGAGATGGATACTAGTATACAATTATGGACTGCCTGCCGAGTGCAGACACAGAGGTAGCCACAGCCGTGAACTACCGTACTGTACTGTGTCTGCTGCTAATATAGACTGGTTGATAAAGAGATGTCTATGTAACTATGTATGTATAAAGAAGAAAGAAAAAAAAACCACGGTTAGGTGGTATACAATTATGGACGGACTGCCTGCCGAGTGCAGACACAGAGGTAGCCACAGCCGTGAACTACCGTACTGTACTGTGTCTGCTGCTAATATAGACTGGTTGATAAAGAGATGTCTATGTAACTATGTATGTATAAAGAAGAAAGAAAAAAAAAACCACGGTTAGGTGGTATACAATTATGGACGGACTGCCTGCCGAGTGCAGACACAGAGGTAGCCACAGCCGTGAACTACCGTACTGTACTGTGTCTGCTGCTAATATAGACTGGTTGATAAAGAGATGTCTATGTAACTATGTATGTATAAAGAAGAAAGAAAAAAAAACCACGGTTAGGTGGTATACAATTATGGACGGACTGCCTGCCGAGTGCAGACACAGAGGTAGCCACAGCCGTGAACTACCGTACTGTGTCTGCTGCGACTGGATGATAAATGATATAAAAAAAATATATATATCACTACTGCAGCCGGACAGGTATATATTATATAATGACGGACCTGCTGGACACTGTCTGTCAGCAGAATGAGTTTTATTTTTATAGAATAAAAAAAAAAACAACACACAAGTGAAGTCACACGACGAGTGTTTAACTTTTTCAGGCAATCACAATATAAGTATAGTACTAACTATACTGGTGGTCAGTGTGGTCAGGTCACTGGTCAGTCACACTGGCAGTGGCACTCCTGCAGCAAAAGTGTGCACTGTTTAATTTTAATATAATATTATGTACTCCTGGCTCCTGCTATAACCTATAACTGGCACTGCAGTGCTCCCCAGTCTCCCCCACAATTATAAGCTGTGTGAGCTGAGCAGTCAGACAGATATATAATATATATAGATGATGCAGCACACTGGGCTGAGCCTGAGCAGTGCACACAGATATGGTATGTGACTGAGTCACTGTGTGTATCGCTTTTTTCAGGCAGAGAACGGATATATTAAATAAACTGCACTGTCTGGTGGTCACTCACTAGTAAACTCTCTGCACTCTCTACACTTCTACAGTACTCCTCCTAGTCCTAAGCTCCAGTAAATCTCTCTCTCTTATAATCTAAATGGAGAGGACGCCAGCCACGTCCTCTCCCTATCAATCTCAATGCACGTGTGAAAATGGCGGCGACGCGCGGCTCCTTATATAGAATCCGAGTCTCGCGATAGAATCCGAGCCTCGCGAGAATCCGACAGCGTCATGACGACGTTCGGGCGCGCTCGGGTTAACCGAGCAAGGCGGGAAGATCCGAGTCGCTCGGACCCGTGAAAAAAAACATGAAGTTCGTGCGGGTTCGGATTCAGAGAAACCGAACCCGCTCATCTCTAGTATACGCCCTCAGTTCATTAGTGAGTTAAAGGTGAGAAATAGGAGTGCCAGAGACACGACACGGACGTCATTTTATATTACGGCTCAGGGACTGCAAGGTGTATGGTGAGTCTGAAAGAGTAGAGGTCTCGGTCCTTTCTGCCTGTCCGCCAGCAGTCTGTGACGCCTCCGATAGCAGCCACTTCCTGCAGCCGCTAAGAGTTTATTCTTCCTTCTTTCTGTGTGTCTGAATCAGAACAGTTCCCAAGTGTCACTGCACGGGTGACCTCTGCCCCAACAGATCAGGAACAGTCATATCTAAGGACACCTCATCCTCTCTGTCCTGTGTGTAAGCACTTTGTGGCAGAGGTACAGCTTGGATTCTTGTTTTGTTGAAGGACAAAACTCTTACCAGCCTCAGTATATTCAGACTGTGTGACATCAGTATATAGTTAATGTTGACATTTAGTTGAATCGATTGTTTATTACATTTGGACAAAACTCCATGTGCCACTGGCTGCTACACAATGGTAAAGCATAGTAGTGTAAGCGCCTGATAAAGTACTCACTTCTACACATGCTTCCCCTACTACTCTCCAGACATGTCCCTTGCGAGTTGGTGGCACCAAAAGATGCATTTGTGTTTCATCATTCAACAGCACTTTGAGGCTACTTCAGGTTGGATGGCAAATCACGATCCAACTGGAAATTTAGTATTTGCCCTGCAGGTGCATGTGCAGGGCATTTAGTGCGGGTGACCCACAGTAATTACAAACGGCATGTTTTCAAGGTGGAGACGCAGTGCCGTGGGGGGGCGGGGGGATCTGGCGCCAGTTGGGAAACTGGGGTGGCGGCTTCCAACCAGGTGGCGTGGCGTGGGCGTTATCGAGGGGGCTACCATGACTTCACACGCAGACGCTCCAATCAAAAAGATGGCGGCGGACCTCCTGAAATTGCGGTGCAATTGCAATTTCAGCACAAATGCATTGGGTGGGCTGCATGCTGGGTGACCTTGCCCTGCAATGTGTGGCCTCCAGCATACCAGCAAAAGGATTGCTTGCTGAACAGAGTCCTTTGCGACTGGTGGGCGGCAGTTAGGCACACTACAGGCGACATCTGGGGTTACAGATGGCGACCTCTAAGGGGGTGGGCGGTTAGGCACACTACAGATGGCGACCTCTGGGCGGCGGTTAGGCACACTACAGATGGCGACCTCTGGGGGGCGGTGAGGCACACTACAGATGGCGACCTCTGGGCGGCGGTTAGGCACACTACAGATGGCGACCTCTGAGCGGCGGTTAGGCCCACTACAGATGGCGACCTCTGGGGGGGGCGGTTAGGCCCACACTACAGATGGCGACCTCTGGGGGGGGGGGTTGGATAGGCACACTACAGATGGCGACCTCTGGGGGGGGTGAGGTTAGGCACACTACAGATGGTGACCGGGGGGGGGGGGGGGGGGCGGACAGGCACGCTACAGATGGCGACCTCTGGAGGGGGCGGTTAGGCACACTACAGATGGCGACCTCTGGGGGGGCGGTTAGGCACACTACAGATGGCGACCTCTGGGGGGTGGGCGGTTAGGCACACTCCAGATGGCGTCCTCTGGGGGGGGGGGGGCGGTTAGGCACACTACAGATGGCGTCCTCTGGGGGGGGGCGGTTAGGCACACTACAGATGGCGTCCTCTGAGGGGGGGCGGTTAGGCACACTACAGATGGCGACCTCTGGGGGTCGGTTAGGCACACTACAGATAGCGACCTCTGGAGGGGGCGGTTCGGCACACTACAGATGGCGACCTCTGGGAGAGTGGTTAGGCACACTACAGATGGCGACCTTTGGGGGGGCAGTTAGGCTCGCTACAGATGGCGACCTCTGGGAGAGTGGTTAGGCACACTACAGATGGCGACTTCTGGGGGGGGCGGTTAGGTACATGACAGATGGCGACCTCTGGAGGGGGCGGTTAGGTACACTACAGATGGCGACCTCTGGGAGAGTGGTTGGGCACACTACAGATGGCGACCTCTGGAGGGGGTGCGGTTAGGCACACTACAGATGGCGACCTCTGGGGGGGTGCGGTTAGGCACACTACAGATGGCGACCTCTGGGGGGGGTGCGGTTAGGCACACTACAGATGGGGACCGGGGGGGGGGGGGGGGGGGGGCGGTCAGGCACACTACAGATGGCGATCTCTGGGGGGGGGGGCGGTTAGGCACACTACAGATGGCATCCTCTGGGGGGGGGGGCGGTTAGGCACACTACAGATGGCGTCCTCTGGGGGGGGGGGTTAGGCACACTACAGATGGCGTCCTCTGGGGGGGGGGCGGTTAGGCACACTACAGATGGCGACCTCTGGGGGGGCGGTTAGGCACACTACAGATAGCGACCTCTGGAGGGGGCGGTTAGGCACACTACAGATGGCGACCTCTGCAGGGGAGGGGGTGCAGTTCGGCACACTACAGATGGCGACCTCTGGGAGAGTGGTTAGGCACACTACTGATGGCGACCTTTGGGGGGGCGGTTCGGCACACTACAGATGGCGACCTCTGCGGGGGGGGGGGGGGTTAGGCACACTACAGATGGCGTCCTCTGGGGGGGGGGGGTTAGGCACACTACAGATGGCGTCCTCTGGGGGGGAGGGGTTAGGCACACTACAGATGGCGTCCTCTGGGGGGGGGGCGGTTAGGCACACTACAGATGGCGACCTCTGGGGGGGGCGGTTAGGCACACTACAGATAGCGACCTCTGGAGGGGGCGGTTAGGCACACTACAGATGGCGACCTCTGCAGGGGAGGGGGGCGGTTAGGCACACTACAGATGGCGACCTCTGGGAGAGTGGTTAGGCACACTACTGATGGCGACCTTTGGGGGGGCGGTTCGGCACACTACAGATGGCGACCTCTGCGGGGGGCAGTTAGGCTCGCTACAGATGGCGACCTCTGGGAGAGTGGTTAGGCACACTACAGATGGCGACCTCTGGGGAGGGGGCGGTTAGGCACACTACAGATGGCGACTTCTGGGGGGGCGGTTAGGCACATGACAGATGGCGACCTCTGGAGGGGGGGGTTAGGTACACTACAGATGGCGACCTCTGGGGAGGGGGGGGGGGCGGTTAGGCACACTACAGATGGCGACCTCTGGAGGGGGCGGTTAGGCACACTACAGATGGCGACCTCTGGGGGGGGGGGGGGCGGTTAGGCACACTACAGATGGCGATCTCTGGGGGGGGGGCGGTTAGGCACACTACAGATGGCGTCCTCTGGGGGGGGGGGTTAGGCACACTACAGATGGCGTCCTCTGGGGGGGGGGGTTAGGCACACTACAGATGGCGACCTCTGGGGGGGCGGTTAGGCACACTACAGATAGCGACCTCTGGAGGGGGCGGTTAGGCACACTACAGATGGCGACCTCTGCAGGGGAGGGGGGGGCAGTTCGGCACACTACAGATGGCGACCTCTGGGAGAGTGGTTAGGCACACTACAGATGGCGACCTTTGGGGGTGCGGTTAGGCACACTACAGATGGCGACCTCTGCGGGGGGGCGGTTAGGCACACTACAGATGGCGACCTCAGGGAGAGTGGTTAGGCACACTACAGATGGCGACCTTTGGGGGGGGCAGTTAGGCTCGCTACAGATGGCGACCTCTGGGAGAGTGGTTAGGCACACTACAGATGGCGACCTCTGGGAGGGGGGCGGTTAGGCACACTACAGATGGGGACTTCTGGGGGGGGCGGTTAGGCACATGACAGATGGCGACCTCTGGAGGGGGCGGTTAGGTACACTACAGATGGCGACCTCTGGGGAGGGGGGGCGGCGGTTAGGCACACTACAGATGGCGACCTCTGGGAGAGTGGTTAGGCACACTACAGATGGCGACCTTTGGGGGGGCAGTTAGGCACACTACAGATGGCGACCTCTGGGGGGCAGTTAGGCACACTACAGATGGCGACCTCTGGGAGAGTGGTTAGGCACACTACAGATGGCGACCTCTGGGGGGGCAGTTAGGCACACTACAGATGGCGACCTCTGGGAGAGTGGTTAGGCACACTACAGATGGCGACCTCTGGGAGAGTGGTTAGGCACACTACAGATGGCGACCTTTGGGGGGGCAGTTAGGCACACTACAGATGGAAACCTCTGGGGGGCAGTTAGGCACACTGCAGATGACGACTAGTGATTGCGGTTAGACAAATGATGCGTTCAGACGGTGACTTCCGAGGTGAGTTTGAAGGAAAGTTTCTTCTAGATAACTCTTCTGTGATGGCAGTACCTGTGCGAGTACATCCTATCAGTCCTTCTCAGGAATCTGCTTTGCATATCTAACATTACCAGCAGGGACTTCCGGGTCTTCCACAGCTCTCTGTTACTTCCATTAGACATTCTAAGCGTGTAGATATAAGAGTTATTTGTCTTTAGTTTCCAGTCCTCAATCAGCTGCTTGGAGACGCCCATAGCTGCGATGGGTCACATTACTCAACTACGGAACAACTGGCTTTACTAAGCCCCGACAGCCAATGAAGTTCTGAACTCTGACTAGAAGCAGTTTATTGATAAACGTTTAGATGAAGCAGAAAGTAAGTGTGCGGAACCAGCTCATATCTCCGTGTACACAGCTCACAGACCTTGTTGTCGTTCTTTTTACATGGAGACTCAGTGAAAAATGCAATTTGAGCAGAGGTGGTAAAGCTTGTGCACAGCTGCATGTGTGTAACAGCACACACAGAGTTCACTACGGAAAAGCTCCCTCCACCTGGTGCATTTGCTGCAAGACCTCCGGCGTCACAGCTGAGCACAAAGTTCTGGATTCTCCAAGTCAACAACTAAGTGTTTGTTCAAAGTCTAAAGGTGACCAGAAAGTAAAGTGAATGACTTCCACAGTGATTAAAATGTTTATTTGGGTGTAAATGGCCTGTAACACAAGCCTTGTGCACTTAATGGAGCATGACAGTGCAAGTCGTATGTAGTGCCAGGGACGGGAAGAAAGTTCAGTGCCGTGCACTGTGGTCACCGGAGTCATGGGGACTCGGCAACTCCACTAGTGATTACAGGTTGAGTATCCCATATCCAAATATTCCGAAATACGGAATATTCCGAAATACGGACTTTTTTGAGTGAGATAGTGAAACATTTGTTTTTTGATGACTCAATGTACACAAACTTTGTTTAATACACAAAGTTATTAAAAATATTGTATTAAATGACCTTCAGGCTGTGTGTATAAGGTGTATATGAAACATAAATGAATTGTGTGAATGTACATACACTTTCTTTAATGCACAAAGTTATAAAAAATATTGGCTAAAATTGCCTTCAGGCTGTGTGTATAAGGTGTATATGTAACATAAATGCATTCTGTGCTTAGATTTAGGTCCCATTACCATGATATCTCATTATGGTATGCAATTATTCCAAAATACTGAAAAATCCGATATCCAAAATACGTCTGGTCCCAAGCATTTTGGATAAGGGATACTCAACCTGTATTGTGTGTAAAGGACATGTCACTATACACGTCACACACGCAGCCTGTAACCAGGCATGCAGACATAACACACACACTGTGCGACCTCCAGGCCTTGTGTTAAGATTGGCGACAGTGAGCGAAGGTTTATTACACCTCCTTCCGGGAAATAACTGCTCAGCTCTACACATCTGGATGCATTATTATTATTACACGTTATTTAAGTGGTGCCACAAGGGGTCCCCAGCGCCGGGCATACGGCAACAGTAGGACAGTACGGGGTATACAGAACATTATATTACAGGAACCAAAACATAAACAGAGCTCAGGTAACAAATGGCACAATTCTCTGTAAACCATACAGCTGGGAAGTACAGTGAGCGAGGGTGGAACCTGTCTCCAATAGTGACGGCACTACCAGCAGTACCAGAGCCGCTGGGAGAGGTGAACGGCTGTGAGCCAGAGGAATTCCAGGATAAATGGCCACTGAGTAGGTGAAGACTGGCATTGAAGTGCTAGAGAAGAGGGCTGTGAGAACAGGAGGGAGGAGGACCCTGCTCCTAGGAGCTTACAATCTAGGGGAGAGAGGAGACAGACAGATGACATGAGGTGTGAGTGCAGGAAGAAGGTGAGTTAGGGAGGGTGGGCTGAGCGACTAGGTGACAAGACTGTGTGGTGGAGGGGTACGGTTTGATGAACAGGTGGGGTTTCAGATGCACATTTCAAGGTATGCATGGTCAGGGAAAAAGCCTGATAGGGTGAGGGAGCTTGTTCCATTGAGGGGGCCGCACGGCCCAAATCTTAAATTTGACCATGAGATACAGTGACCAGGGTGGAGGAGAGGCAGCGGTCATTGGCAGAGTGGAAAAGGAGGAAGGGAGTATGTAGGGATGAGGTTGGAGATGTAGGGAGTAGTGGAGTTAGAGAGGGTCTTGTATGTGAGGGTGATGAGTAAAGCGGGCTGTGTAGGGTAATGGGAGCCAGCGCAGGTTTTGGTGGAGGGGAAGAGGCAGATGTGTAACAGCGGGAAAGGAAGATAAGTCTAGCAGCAGCATTGAGAACAGATTGGAGGGGAGCGAGGTGGGAATGTCGGAGGCCAGTGAGGAGAAGGCTGCAGTAGCCGAGCCCAGAAATGATTAGTAAATGGATAATCAGTTTGGTAGCATCCTGGGAGAGGAACGGCCTGAAGTGAGCGATGCTGCTTAGCTGGAACAGACAGAGATAGAGACTGAATGTGGGGAGCCAAGAAGAGACTCCAGCACTGACAAGTAACGGTAGGCCACAATGGGGCAGATGTAATAACCTGGAGAAGGCATAAGGAAGTGATAAACCAGTGATATGTGCAAGGTGATAAAGGCACCAGCCAATCAGATCCTAACTGTTAATTTACATATGGGAGCTGATTGGCTGCTGCCTTTATCACCTTGCACATATCACTGGTTTATCACTTCCTTATGCCTTCTCCAGGTTAATACATCTGCCCCAATATTCTTAATCCACCGCCACAGACACCTTCCTTATCAAACCATACAACTTATAGGGCCAGACTCCAATGATATCGCACCAGCTATCTCCAGTCTAAAGGAGATAGAGGGCGATATTCAAATGTGCCCCGTTATCCTGCTGATCGCGCTCATTCCAGTCTGTTTTAGGCACATCAAGAGCCTAAACCCTACAAAAGTAAAGGGCACGAACATTAAGAGACCCGTTTGGGCGTCCGTCGGCAGTAACAATAAAATACCGTCGGCGGGCGCGATAGGCGGCGGGAGGGAGGGATAAACAATTGAATACGGCCCATTGACTTAAATGTAAATATTCTCCCAACGAAGCGTCCTTTCCTCTACAACCTGTGCCGTCTACAGAATGAAGCACCCCCCATAGAGGAGCCGCTGGGATCTGCATACAGCTACTAAGAAGCAGCAAAAGCATTAAGGACTGGGAAGACTTGCTCTGCTTTGTGCTCACACCCTAACGGTACAAAACATACCTGGGGCAGATGAAAGCAGGATGTGGGAAACAGTCTAGTTAGGAGGAAGGTCAAGGGGTTCAAGCCTCAATGGTCTTTTACATTACATTGTCCTGATCCTATCAAAGTCCCCCATACATATCTCTAGAGACTTTACACAATGCTTACCCTCCTTCAATCAGCCAGGTGCACTTTGTTTTATACTTGTAATTCCCAGGTCCGTCTGTCACAAATCCACTCGTTCCCGTCAACCTGCAAATACACCGAGATATTAATAAATCTGGAACAAATGTCATTATTTGCACAAAAATACTGTATTGAAACCACAGCACGTCTGAGAGGTTAGGAAAATAAAAAATAAATAAAAAAAAAAAAAGTAGAAAAACTAAAAAAAAAAAAGTAAAGAAAAAAAAAAGCAAAACGAGCAGATGAAGCGGGCAGCGTCTGCTGTGTATACAGTCCGACTATCCAATGACTAAAAGGAACGCCAAGATGATATTTCTAATAACCCAATACGCTCCTCCTGACTACCGTGCCGTCAATGCTGCAGGCTTCTTTATATTGGGGGTCACTTGCTGATGATTCACAGGTATTTAGGGTTTCAGTAACTCGATACAGGGATGTCACAGTACACACGCAGATTGTAGTATCATTCCAGAGGCTCACAATACACAGCAATGTGTGTACTACGATGAGGTCCGTGGGAAAAGGAGCATCTCCACTCGTGTAAGACCGCATAAGGCTTGCCAAGATCTGCGCTGGCGTCACAAGATCAGGCTGTTAGAACGTTATCCGTGCAGCATCTAATTAATAAAGGAAACAGTAACTCTTTCTGTGCCAGGAACACAGCTGTATTACATCTCAGTATTCCAGGGTCTGAACACAGTAATAGATCACTGCAAATAAGTATGTTTGTGTAACGATTGTGTCTAAAAGAGCAGCTCTGCACAATACAGTCCTGGGCGCGCACAAAGTGTGATGTCAGCATTTTCACCCGGTCTCTATAACGCTGGGTACACACTGGAGTGACAGCTGATCGTTTCGACTTTACTATTTCCCTTGACCCCAGGACAAGCGGTATTGAGCGACGCACGCTGCAATATCGCTACAGACCGGACAATATATCACATCGCGTGCTCGATAGCGATTTATCGTTGCTCCTACCGGGATAACTTCCATGCCACTCCGTTCTGGGGAGCCGGTCCAACATACAGTTTGTCGTCCGGTTCACCACACACATTGCGCAATAGGCACACAATCACTAGCGATATGGCACAAACAGCCAGTGACCGTCACTAGCGACTGGAGGGAGCGTGCAATCCTGTGTACACACTGAGCTATGTAGGCGATGTGTATTTACAGAACGGCACATCAGCCAGATATAGGTCCAGTGTGTACCCAGCATAACATGAAGCAGCCTGGTGCAAGGACTGTAACCCAACTGACTGACTACAGGGTGCTGGTCACAGGATAAAGTACTGCAGTACTGACTTACCGTCCCTAGGAGCCGGCAACAGCCAGACACACACACCGACCTCACAGAAGCAACTCATATGCATGTACTATTATCCACTAAGTAAGAAATGTTGGTAATGAACATTTGCTTACCATACCTACACGTAACCACTAACTCCGCCTCCCACACTGGCACATAACCACTAACCCCGCCTCCCACACTGGCACATATCCACTAACCCCGCCTCCCACACTGGCCCATAACCACTAACCCCGCCTCCCACACTGGCCCATAACCACTAACACCGCCTCCCACACTGGCACATAACCACTAACCCCGCCTCCCACACTGGCACATAACCACTAACCCCGCCTCCCACACTGGCACATAACCACTAACCCCGCCTCCCACACTGGCACATAACCACTAACCCCGCCTCCCACACTTGCACATAACCACTAACCCCGCTTCCCACACTTGCACATAACCACTAACCCCGCTTCCCACACTTGCACATAACCACTAACCCCGCCTCCCACACTTGCACATAACCACTAACCCCGCTTCCCACACTTGCACATAACCACTAACCCCGCCTCCCACACTTGCACATAACCACTAACCCCGCTTCCCACACTTGCACAACCACTAACCCCGCCTCCCACACTTGCACATAACCACTAACCCCGCTTCCCACACTTGCACATAACCATTAACCCCGCACGTATCTGTGTAAAGCCTAGGTGTGATCATAGCATGTGTATTGACCCAAGTGCACACCTCCTTTACTACTTGGTGTAACATGCTTTAAATCTAATGGCAGGAATTTACCGTAAACGGATAACTGTAGGCACAGGCCGGAGACACCCCAGATGTATGTGACACAACAGTAACGTCATGCAGACTCAGCAGGTAGTCACTCATCCACCACACTTCTGCCAACGCAGGTTATTTTATATCCCATTCCCAGATTTTCTACCTTTTATATTGTTTAGGTTTCGTCTTTATAACAAAAAAAAACCCACACATCTGTGTTCTGCACCATGGCCCGCCAAGTATCACCTGTACGGATCACTCCAGGTAAAAGTGCTAGAGATGTTGCCTGTGAGCTAGTACTCCTCACCCAAGGGCTCTGCAGCAATGTAAGGTCATTGATGAGCTGGCAGGTTGTGTTACACATGGGTGGGAGACAGCGCGAGGTAACCTTAGTACGGTCTCCGTCACTCAGCAGGAAACACAATCCTTACTCACAGAACAGACATGTAACATCCTAACTGACCTGGGACATGGGCCCCGGAGCCGCACGTGCCCTGCGTACACAAGGGGTTCTGCATCTATGGACTTCTAAAGGATGAGGATTAAAGATATCACTCATTAATATTAACTGGGACTTCCATTCCACAACATAGCGCAAGTAACAGGTTGCCTAGGACAACCACAGACATGGTAGATGGTATCCATGTGGTACCACAATCAGAACTCTAGAACATGACCAGGGGGGGGGGGGGTGCACCGACGCCTGAGCAATAGGGTAGGGGTCACCGGATGAGGCATCTTCCACCATACAATCACTAGCACATCATGGTGCACAGGAATGTAAAGCTACACGGGTAACACAGGAATACAGCATTGTACACTGCGGGAGAGAACATAGGGGGTCTTCACCACCATAACCAACATACACTCTCAGTGCTGCTACATCCATTTCCAATGAGAGAACAATAATATTTACTGGAGATGCTGAGGAAACGGACCTGCGAGAATTGTGGACATGATCTGCTACTGTCCAAAGTAGCGCAGATTGCCAGGTCACAATGCACCAATGACACACAAGCCAATCACTGCACAGTCACCGGTGAGCTACAATTATATACATGCAGATCATTGCACAGTCACTGGTGAGCTACAATTTTATACACGCAGATCATTGCACAGTCACTGGTGAGCTACAATTTTATACACGCAGATCATTGCACAGTCACTGGGGAGCTACAATTATATACATGCAGATCATTGCACAGTCACTGGGGAGCTACAATTTTATACACGCAGATCATTGCACAGTCACTGGGGAGCTACAATTATATACATGCAGATCATTGCACAGTCACTGGTGAGCTACAATTTTATACACGCAGATCATTGCACAGTCACTGGGGAGCTACAATTTTATACACGCAGATCATTGCACAGTCACTGGTGAGCTACAATTATATACACGCAGATCATTGCACAGTCACTGGTGAGCTACAATTATATACATGCAGATCATTGCACAGTCACTGGTGAGCTACAATTTTATACACGCAGATCATTGCACAGTCACCGGTGAGCTACAATTATATACACGCAGATCATTGCACAGTCACTGGTGAGCTACAATTATATACATGCAGATCATTGCACAGTCACTGGTGAGCTACAATTATATACATGCAGATCATTGCACAGTCACTGGTGAGCTACAATTATATACATGCAGATCATTGCACAGTCACTGGTGAGCTACAATTATATACACGCAGATCACTGCACAGTCACTGGTGAGCTACAATTATATACATGCAGATCATTGCACAGTCACTGGTGAGCTACAATTATATACACGCAGATCATTGCACAGTCACTGGTGACCTACAATTATATACATGCAGATCATTGCACAGTCACTGGGGAGCTACAATTATATACATGCAGATCATTGCACAGTCACTGGTGAGCTACAATTATATACATGCAGATCATTGCACAGTCACCGGTGAGCTACAATTATATACATGCAGATCATTGCACAGTCACTGGGGAGCTACAATTATATACATGCAGATCATTGCACAGTCACTGGTGAGCTACAATTTTATACACGCAGATCATTGCACAGTCACTGGTGAGCTACAATTATATACACGCAGATCATTGCACAGTCACTGGTGAGCTACAATTTTATACACGCAGATCATTGCACAGTCACTGGTGAGCTACAATTATATACACGCAGATCATTGCACAGTCACTGGTGACCTACAATTATATACATGCAGATCATTGCACAGTCACTGGTGAGCTACAATTATATACACGCAGATCATTGCACAGTCACTGGTGAGCTACAATTATATACATGCAGATCATTGCACAGTCACTGGGGAGCTACAATTATATACATGCAGATCATTGCACAGTCACCGGTGAGCTACAATTATATACACGCAGATCATTGCACAGTCACTGGGGAGCTACAATTATATACACGCAGATCATTGCACAGTCACCGGTGAGCTACAATTATATACATGCAGATCATTGCACAGTCACTGGTGAGCTACAATTATATACATGCAGATCATTGCACAGTCACTGGTGAGCTACAATTATATACACGCAGATCATTGCACAGTCACTGGGGAGCTACAATTATATACATGCAGATCATTGCACAGTCACCGGTGAGCTACAATTTTATACACGCAGATCATTGCACAGTCACTGGTGAGCTACAATTATATACATGCAGATCATTGCACAGTCACTGGTGAGCTACAATTATATACATGCAGATCATTGCACAGTCACTGGTGAGCTACAATTTTATACACGCAGATCATTGCACAGTCACCGGTGAGCTACAATTATATACATGCAGATCATTGCACAGTCACTGGTGAGCTACAATTTTATACACGCAGATCATTGCACAGTCACCGGTGAGCTACAATTATATACATGCAGATCATTGCACAGTCACTGGTGAGCTACAATTATATACATGCAGATCATTGCACAGTCACTGGTGAGCTACAATTATATACACGCAGATCATTGCACAGTCACTGGTGAGCTACAATTATATACATGCAGATCATTGCACAGTCACTGGTGAGCTACAATTATATACATGCAGATCATTGCACAGTCACTGGTGAGCTACAATTATATACATGCAGATCATTGCACAGTCACCGGTGAGCTACAATTTTATACACGCAGATCATTGCACAGTCACTGGTGAGCTACAATTATATACATGCAGATCATTGCACAGTCACTGGTGAGCTACAATTATATACATGCAGATCATTGCACAGTCACTGGTGAGCTACAATTTTATACACGCAGATCATTGCACAGTCACCGGTGAGCTACAATTATATACATGCAGATCATTGCACAGTCACTGGTGAGCTACAATTTTATACACGCAGATCATTGCACAGTCACCGGTGAGCTACAATTATATACATGCAGATCATTGCACAGTCACTGGTGAGCTACAATTATATACATGCAGATCATTGCACAGTCACTGGTGAGCTACAATTTTATACACGCAGATCATTGCACAGTCACTGGTGACCTACAATTATATACACGCAGATCATTGCACAGTCACTGGTGAGCTACAATTATATACATGCAGATCATTGCACAGTCACTGGTGAGCTACAATTATATACACGCAGATCATTGCACAGTCACTGGTGACCTACAATTATATACATGCAGATCATTGCACAGTCACTGGTGAGCTACAATTATATACATGCAGATCATTGCACAGTCACTGGTGAGCTACAATTATATACATGCAGATCATTGCACAGTCACTGGTGAGCTACAATTATATACACGCAGATCATTGCACAGTCACCGGTGAGCTACAATTATATACACGCAGATCATTGCACAGTCACTGGTGAGCTACAATTATATACATGCAGATCATTGCACAGTCACTGGTGAGCTACAATTATATACACGCAGATCATTGCACAGTCACCGGTGAGCTACAATTATATACACGCAGATCATTGCACAGTCACTGGTGAGCTACAATTATATACACGCAGATCATTGCACAGTCACCGGTGAGCTACAATTATATACACGCAGATCATTGCACAGTCACTGGTGAGCTACAATTATATACACGCAGATCACTGCACAGTCACCGGTGAGCTACAATTATATACATGCAGATCATTGCACAGTCACCGGTGAGCTACAATTATATACACGCAGATCATTGCACAGTCACCGGTGAGCTACAATTATATACACGCAGATCATTGCACAGTCACCGGTGAGCTACAAGGATATACATGCAGATCATTGCACAGTCACCGGTGAGCTACAAGGATATACATGCAGATCATTGCACAGTCACTGGTGAGCTACAAGGATATACATGCAGATCATTGCACAGTCACTGGTGAGCTACACAACCACGCATTCCCTTCATTTCTCGCACTACCAAGCAGCCAGGACTAGGATCCTCTGTGGGCTTTCCCTTTCAGGTCTACACAAGTTCTAAAAACATCACTGCAGGTGGGGCTAATAGGGAATTTGCACTAACAATCTGCTCACTACTTAAATCATTAGTGCGATATTACAGTGAACCACAGAGGTGTGAAATCACTGGGAAACGAGAGACTTTCCCGGGATCTGTGTACTAGTGATGACAGAGGATCTGTGGACAAACCGCAGAGCGCACACATAGAGAAAGTAGTATTAGGCAGGGAGTTGCTGATTAACCGTCAGAGACATGTCTGGAATGTCTACTAGGGAGCCGGCGGCTGCAGGTGATCAGTCAGCAGCAAGAAAACAAACCTGGTAAACAAGAGTAAGCTCACATCCAATTCCCACCAATACACCAGCCAGCTCCTGCTGACTCCAGGCCAATACTACTACACACACATACACACGCTGGCACACACAGCACACCTCCGACACCAACTACAGACGGCCTGTCTTCTCCATTCTCACCAATATGGGTCAGCGGCAACATCGTTCTCTCCTTTAGTGCATGCACCGTATACACACGGAGGTATATATGCAGATGTATTATTTATTCATTTATATAGCGCACACATATTTCTCAGTGTATACATAACATAATACTAGTCTCTTCACATATAGATCCATCAGGATAAAGTCGCTTATAACTGCAACATTGTTGAAATGCCGACACTGAAATGTCAACATCTGCAATGACCGCCAGCGGAGGGTTAGGAGGCAGAAGGGGAGGTTGGGGACTAGGAGGGGGGGATGGATACAGGAGGGGAGGTTAGGGTTAATGTGGCTGGGTCTCAGACCCGATGCTAGCTCCCTCAGTGTGGCTAAAATAGCAGCTGCGGCACTGAAGGGGTTAACTCTGCTGCTGTGGCACCATTTTTAATCCGACCACTCGGCTTTGGTGCAATATTAACCAGCGAAAAGCGTGCCGACAACTGCATGTCAACATTCTCATGTCAACAAAATATACCACACTCACAGCTCTCTATTATATAATGACCTAAGCTGTCCCGTCTGGGTCACGCGCAGTGAAAACTGGGGTGCATGGCCAGCCCAATAATATCCCACCACAGGGTGGGTCAGCCAAAGAGGAGTCTGGGAAGCAGCACCGCATCGGGAATGGTGTGGGTAATGCGGGGGCGGAGACCGGGGTAGACTGTGGTGACCCAGGTCCAGTTTACTAGTCTGTATATTATTTACGAACATCAATCAAAAATAAAAAGGAATAATAACTCTGCACATAAAACGTCATGTTCGAGCCCGAGACTGTAAGCTTTATATTTGTGTTTCCCTAAAAGTCTGACACAAGCGATTGGGTTACCTGATCATTCCTGGGAAGGGGGGGGGGGTCACCCAGGCAATTATTATTCGTCCAGGGGTCCTTACTCACTCTTCTGCTGAACGTCAGACAAAGCCAAGTTTCTCATTAATCAAGCATACAATTACGTGCGTGTAGACATGAAACATCACTAGAAAACATATCTATTAAGGAGATATTTGTGTTGCACTGATCACACATTTACACAGAAATGTTTGCAAATATGAAGAAGGCTCAAATAAACTGCTGTGATACATCAGTCTCCTTCCTAAAATATTACAGGGGTCTGGGCGTGAGCTGTAAAGACGGGTTCCGTATAATTTACCGGCAGGCCGTCAATATACGACAGCGGCATCCCAGCCGCCAGTACGCCGGCAGAGGGACGGGCACCGAAAGTCCCCTTACGGGCTCAAATAGTCCTGTTGCGCCGGTATTGCCAGCTGCTGGGATTCAGGCGTATGTATCCTGAACGCCGGGATCCCGACAGCCGGGAAATTACATGTATACCACAGAGACAGGACCGTAAGCCCATATACTGGAGGCTGGAGTTAGCAGGATAGTACAGGCACCAGCACCGGGATACGGGTCACAGGAAGAGCGGGATAACTAGAATAGAGCACACAGTCATTGGGCACCTGTCTGTCTGCCCCTCCCCTTTACACTGTAAGCTCTCACAAGCAGGGCCCTCTTCCCTCATGTCCTCCTCCATCCCTTACTTGTACCATCATAGACCTTGGGCTCTGCTGCCTATTTGGGTACTATAGACCCGATTCAGTAAGGACTGCGAATTCTGCCTTGCTGGGGGGCCGCCCATCGCAAGGCAAGGCCGCCCAGCATACTAACCGCCATACCACCCCAACGCCCCTTAACCACCCTGAAATTACGGTCGCATGAAGTTTGAGATCGCAGCGGCTGCATGTGATGTCACACAGCTGTCCCGATCACGCCACAGCCCGTATTCGACCACCGAACCCCCCCCCCCCCCCCGTTTTTAAGCCACGTGCCCGCAATGCTGTTTCCGCCTAGGAAACGGAGCGTTGCCGCCCCGCGTATGCCTTTGACTGGCAGGCAGAGGCGTTCTTAAATTCTGTGGGGCGCCCGCACTTAATGCGGGCGCACACACAGGACGGGCCCTGCGCATGCTCCCGCGGGGCCATCGTAAAAATTCCGGTTGGACCGCTATTTGTGATCCAACCTGAATTAGCCCCCATGACCGCTGATGCAGTATTGTCCTGCAACGTTCCCTTATTTCTTGTTTTGATCACACTATTTCTATACAATGTAAGGCACTGCTGACCCCTTTTGGCGCCATAGAAATAAAGTATGACAACAATAATAATATAGAACACTTCCTCTCACGAACATTTCTAAGCTCATATTTTATTTTATTGCCATATGCAGTCATCATAATCTGATAGAAGAGATTTATTTCAGTAATAAAGCAATATAATAAGCTGGATGTATTATCAGGTAGAGGTGCCTTTAGTGCTGCAGTCTCCCTGCACCTGTGTGCCAGGAGTCTCCCTATCACCACCTGATGCGGTCAGGATGCCCCAGCTCCTATCCCTATATAAAGCACAGCTACCTGCTCCCTATAGTCCCCATACAGCCGTCACCGCTATCGCATCTGCAGAGAGGACAGAGAGAGCTGGCCAAACCCCCTAAGCTCACATCACCAGCGGACTTTGTGCCCTCTGCTGCTGGGTACATTCCTGTGACTGCATTGCCTACGCTGGGCTGGGCACATTACTAGGACATATAAAACATTAAAAACAGGGACTAAGATCTGGCAACAGGTTACACACTGAACCGCACGTTTCCTTACACTTAGGCTGGGTACACACTTGTCATCTGCTGTGACATCGGGCAAGATTTCCTCCCCACAAACGATATCGTTCATACACACTGAATTATATAGTTTGCTATACTGGATGAAGTGGAGGCACTGTTCAAAAGAGCCAAACCCAGGAAAGCTCCGGGTCCTGATGGAGAGTCAACCCTCTGCCCTGAGAGCATGTGCGGGTCAGCACGCCCCCATATTCACCAAGATCTTCAACAAATCGCTGGAGCTACAGAAAGTCCCTTCCTGCCTCAAAAGGTCCACTATTGTCCCGGTCCCCAAGAAACCCTCTACCACGAACCTGAATGACTACAGGCCGATAGCCCCAACGTCTGTGGTCATGAAAACGTTTGAGCGTCTGGTTTTGAATCATCTGAAAACTGTGACTGGTCCCCAACTGGACCCCCTACAGTTGACCTATCGATGGAAGCGGTGTATCGAGGATGCAGTCAACCTGGGCCTGCACTACATTCTACAGCACCTAGACATTCCCGGTACCTACGCAAGGGTACTGTTTGTCGATTTCAGCTCGGCCTTCAATACAATCGTCCCCAGCATCCTCCACCCCAAATTTCTTCGCCTAGGGGTCCCAGAAGCTACCTGTTCCTGGATAGTAGACTTCCTGACAGATAGGACACAGGTCGTGCAAGCGGGGGAATTCACCTCTCAAGCGCGGTCCATTAGTACAGGGGCCCCTCAGGGCTGTGTCCTCTCACCCCTGCTCTTCTCCCTGTACACAAATGACTGCACCTCACAGGCGCAATCAGTAAAGATCATCAAATTCGCTGACGACACCACAGTCATCGGCCTCATCAAGGATGGGGACGAATCGGCCTATAGACCGGAAGTAGACCGGTTGGCCCAGTGGTGCATCCACAACAACCTTGAGCTCAACTCCCTCAAAACTGTCGAGATGATAGTGGACTTCAGGAAGAAGTCAGCTAGTGCACCTCCGCTAACGATTGCCGACAGTGTGGTATCGCTAGTGGACTCCTTCAAGT
This sequence comes from Pseudophryne corroboree, assembly GCF_028390025.1. Taxonomy (NCBI): domain Eukaryota; kingdom Metazoa; phylum Chordata; class Amphibia; order Anura; family Myobatrachidae; genus Pseudophryne; species Pseudophryne corroboree. The sequence continues at coordinate 1,208,299,523 of NC_086444.1, forward strand.
TCCTAGGGACCACAATCTCCCGGGACCTTAAATGGGTGTCCAAAGCTGACGCCACTGTCGGTAAATCACAGCAGAGGATGTTCTTCCTCAGGCAACTAAGGAAATTCAACATCCCACAGAAGCTTCTGCTCCTCTTCTACTCCGTGATTGTGGAGTCGGTACTGTGCTCCTCAATACTGGTATGGTACGGCTCCGCCAGCGCGAGGGACAGATGCAGGCACGGTGGTCAGAACCGCAGAGAAGATCTTCGGGGCCGACCTTCCCTCGGTCCAGGACATGTACCTGTCTTGAGTTAAAAACGGGCAACGAAGATAGTGAAGGACCAGCTACACCCCGGCCACAGCATGTTTAACTAGCTTCCTTCAGGCAGGCGTTACAGGGCTGTCCCCGCTAGGTCCACCAGAAGCCTCAATAAAGTTTCTTTCCCCAAGCGGTCCACCTGCTGAACTCCTGAACATTGACTGACTAGACGTACATGTAATTCACTTGTGTCCGTCTGACTTTACTTGCCCCGTCACCCACCTGCTTATCTGTTACCTACTTGGCTGTTGTATAGCAAACCGAAGACAAATTCCTAGTATACGCAAGTATACCTGGCCAATAAAGCGGATTCTGATGATGGCACCCAGCCACATCCAATCTTTTACAATATCTTTCAAGGTAAAGACTAAAGATTTTGTACATCGTTAACAACCCGCGGGAGCGCGCATCGTTAACGATATAGTCAGTACACACTGGACGATGTCAATGACGTATCAGCCGATCCGCTGATATATCGGGTGCAAATCGCCACGTGTGTATCCAGCCTTACTGCTTAATACAGTGCTCCAAGACACCCAGTTTGGGAACTGCTCCGTCCCGTCCCACCTGCTTACCCTGATTCTTACCGTCCTCCTCCTATCCGGCTGGGGCCTACCCCTACTCCCTAGCGGGAACCTTTGGACGGGTGGCAAGTGTCCTGAATCCCACTGCGTATGTACGCTGGGGGATCCGGTCTGAAGATAGACACTGTTTAGGTCGACCACTATAGGTCGACAGTCACTAGGTCGACAAGTGCTAGGTCGACAGGTCAAAAGGTCGACATGAGTTTTTTTAAATAAATAAAAATTTAAGACTTTCATACCTAACGATCCACGTGGAGTACGATTGGAACGGTAATCTGTGCCGAGCGAAGCGAGGAACCTTGCCCAAAGCATGGCGAGTGAAGCGAGCCATGCGAGGGGACACGGTGGACTAATTCGGCTTCCTGATCACTGTACGCAGAAAAAGACACCAAAAAAAAAATCTCATGTCGACCTTTTGACCTATCCACTAAACCCTATACAGGAACAGGATCTACTAGCAGAATGCAGCAGTGCTCCTCACAGTGTAGGTGCGGAGTGTTTATTATACCCATTCCTCAGTGCCTTGTGGAACCGCGCTCCTCACAGTGTCCGTATAAGGAAGCACTTGTGTTATCAGAGTATGGCTGTTCCCTACTCATTAAAATGTTTAGCAGTGCTCTTCTCAGTGGACTGTACGGCATTATGGTCACAAAACTAAGTCATTTCCAAGTTGCACACAGGAGATAACACTTCCGAGTCTGAAAGTGCAGACAGAACAGGGAAAAAATAAGAATTTACTTACCGATAATTCTATTTCTCGGAGTCCGTAGTGGATGCTGGGGTTCCTGAAAGGACCATGGGGAATAGCGGCTCCGCAGGAGACAGGGCACAAAAAGTAAAGCTTTAGGATCAGGTGGTGTGCACTGGCTCCTCCCCCTATGACCCTCCTCCAAGCCTCAGTTAGGATATTGTGCCCGGACGAGCGTACACAATAAGGAAGGATTTATGAATCCCGGGTAAGACTCATACCAGCCACACCAATCACACTGTACAACCTGTGATCTGAACCCAGTTAACAGTATGATAACAGCGGAGCCTCTGAAAGATGGCTCACAACAATAATAACCCGATTTTTGTAACTATGTACAAGTATTGCAGATAATCCGCACTTGGGATGGGCGCCCAGCATCCACTACGGACTCCGAGAAATAGAATTATCGGTAAGTAAATTCTTATTTTCTCTATCGTCCTAGTGGATGCTGGGGTTCCTGAAAGGACCATGGGGATTATACCAAAGCTCCCAAACGGGCGGGAGAGTGCGGATGACTCTGCAGCACCGAATGAGAGAACTCCAGGTCCTCCTCAGCCAGGGTATCAAATTTGTAGGATTTTACAAACGTGTTTGCCCCTGACTAAATAGCCGCTCGGCAAAGTTGTAAAGCCGAGACCCCTCGGGCAGCCGCCCAAGATGAGCCCACCTTCCTTGTGGAATGGGCATTTACATATTTTGGCTGTGGCAGGCCTGCCACAGAATGTGCAAGCTGAATTGTATTACACATCCAACTAGCAAAAGTCTGCTTAGAAGCAAGAGCACCCAGTTTGTTGGGTGCATACAGGATAACAGCAAGTCAGTTTTCCTGACTCCAGCCGTCCTGGAACCTATATTTTCAGGGCCCTGACCACATCTAGCAACTTGGAGTCCTCCAAGTCCCTAGTAGGCGCAAGACACCACAATAAGCTGGTTCAGGTGAAACACTGACACCACCTTAGGGAGAGAACTGGGGACGAGTCCGCAGCTCTGCCCTGTCCGAATGTACAAACAGATATGGGCTTTTTTGAGAAAAAAACCACCAATTTGACACTCGCCTGGTCCAGGCCAGGTCCAAGAGCATGTTCACTTTTCATGTGAGATGCTTCAAATCCACAGATTTGACTGGTTTTAAACCAATGTGTTTTGAGGAATCCCAGAACTACGTTGAGATCCCACAGTGCCACTGGAGGCACAAAAGGGGGTTGTATATGCAATACTCCCTTGACAAACTTCTGGACTTCAGGAACTGAAGCCAATTCTTTCTGGAAGAAAAATCGACAGGGCCGAAATTTGAACCTTAATGGACCCCAATTTGAGGCCCATAGACACTCCTGTTTGCAGGAAATGCAGGAATCGACCGAGTTGAAATTTCTTCGTGGGGCCTTCCTGGCCTCACACCACGCAACATATTTTCGCCACATGTGGTGATAATGTTGTGCGGTCACCTCCTTTCTGGCTTTGACCAGGGTAGGAATGACCTCTTCCTGAATGCCTTTTCCCTTAGGATCCGGCGTTCCACCGCCATGCCGTCAAACGCAGCTGCGGTAAGTCTTGGAACAGACATGGTACTTGCTGAAACAAGTCCCTTCTTAGCGGCAGAGGCCATAAGTCCTCTGTGAGCATCTCTTGAAGTTCCGGTTACCAAGTCCTTCTTGGCCAATCCGGAGCCATGAGTATAGTTCTTACTCCTCTACGTCTTATAATTCTCAGTACCTTAGGTATGAAAAGCAGAGGATGGAACACATACACCGACTGGTACACCCACGGTGTTACCAGAACGTCCACAGCTATTGCCTGAGGGTCTCTTAACCTGGCGCAATACCTGTCCCGTTTTTTATTCAGACGGGACGCCATCATGTCCACCTTTGGTAATTCCCAACGGTTTACAATCATGTGGAAAACTTCCCCATGAAGTTCCCACTCTGCCGGGTGGAGGTCGTGCCTACTGAGGAAGTCTGCTTCCCAGTTTCCATTCCCGGAATGAAACACTGCTGACAGTGCTATCACATGATTTTCCGCCCAGCGAAAAGTCCTTGCAGTTTTTGCCACTGCCCTCCTGCTTCTTGTGCCGCCCTGTCTATTTACGTGGGCGACTGCCGTGATGTTTTATCCCACTGGATCAATACCGGCTGACCTTGAAGCAGAGGTCTTGCTAAGCTTAGAGCATTATAAATTTACCCTTAGCTATATTTATGTGGAGAAAAGTCTCCAGACTTGATCACACTCCCTGGAAATTTTTTCCTTGTGTGACTGCTCCCCAGCCTCTCGGGCTGGCCTCCGTGGTCACCAACATCCAAAACTGAATGCCGAATCTGCGGCCCTCTAGAAGATGAGCACTCTGTAACCACCACAGGAGAGACACCCTTGTCCTTGGATATAGGGTTATCCGCTGATGCATCTGAAGATGCGATCCGGACCATTTGTCCAGCAGATCCCACTGAAAAGTTCTTGCATGAAATCTGCCGACTGGAATTGCTTCGAAGGAAGTCACCATTTTTTTACCATGGCCCTTGTGCAATGATGCACTGATTTTAGGAGGTTCCTGACTAGCTCGGATAACTCCCTGGCTTTCTCTTCCGGGAGAAACACCTTTTTCTGGACTGTGTCCAGAATCATCCCTAGGCACAGCAGACGTGTCGTCGGGAACAGCTGCGATTTTGGAATATTTAGAATCCACCCCTGCTGTTGTAACAGTATCCGAGATAGTGCTACTCCGACCTCCAACTGTTCCCTGGACTTTGCCCTTATCAGGAGATCGTCCAAGTAAGGGATAATTTAAGACGCCTTTTCTTCGAAGAAGAACCATCATTTCGGCCATTACCTTGGTAAAGACCCGGGGTGCCGTGGACAATCCAAACGGCAGCGTCTGAAACTGATAGTGACAGTTCTGTACCACGAACCTGAGGTACCCTTAGTGATAAGGGCAAATTTGGGACATGGAGGTAAGCATCCCTGATGTCTCGGGACACCATATAGTCCCCTTCTTCCCGGTTCGTTATCACTGCTCTGAGTGACTCCATCTTGACTTGAACCTTTGTAAGTGTTCAAATTTTTTTAGATTTAGAATAGGTCTCACCTAGCCTTCTGGCTTCAGTACCACAATATAGTGTGGAATAATACCCCTTTTCTTGTTGTAGGAGGGGTCATTTAATTATCACCTGCTGGGAATACAGCTCGTGAATTTTTTCCCATACTGCCTCCTTGTCGGAGGGAGACCTTGGTAAAGCAGACTTCAGGAGCCTGCGCAGGGGAAACGTCTCGACATTCCAATCTGTACCCCTGGGATACTACTTGTAGGATCCAGGGGTCCTGTACGGTCTCAGCGTCCTGCTGAGAGCTTGTCAGAAGCGGTGGAACGCTTCTGTTCCTGGGAATGGGCTGCCTGCTGCAGTCTTCTTCCCTTTCCTCTATCCCTGGGCAGATATGACTCTTATAGGGACGAAAGGACTGAAGCTGAAAAGACGGTGTCTTTTTCTGCAGAGATGTGACTTAGGGTAAAAAACGGTGGATTTTCCAGCAGTTGCCGTGGCCACCAGGTCCGATGGACCGACCCCAAATAACTCCTCTTCCTTTATACGGCAATACACCTTTGTGCCGTTTGGAATCTGCATCACCTGACCACTGTCGTGTCCATAAACATCTTCTGCAGATATGGACATCGCACTTACTCTTGATGCCAGAGTGCAAATATCCCTCTGTGCATCTCGCATATATAGAAATGCATCCTTTAAATGCTCTATAGTCAATAAAATACTGTCCCTGTCAAGGGTATCAATATTTTTAGTCAGGGAATCCGACCAAGCCACCCCAGCTCTGCACATCCAGGCTGAGGCGATCGCTGGTCGCAGTATAACACCAGTATGTGTGTATATACTTTTTATGATATTTTCCAGCCTCCTGTCAGCTGGCTCCTTGAGGACGGCCCTATCTATAGACGGTACCGCCACTTGTTCTGATAAGCGTGTGAGCGCCTTATCCACCCTAAGGGGTGTTTCCCAACGCGCCCTAACTTCTGGCGGGAAAGGGTATACCGCCCATATTTTCTATCGGGGGGAACCCACGCATCATCACACACTTCATTTAATTTATCTGATTCAGGAAAAACTACGGTAGTTTTTTCACATCCCACATAATACCCTCTTTTGTGGTACTTGTAGTATCAGAAATATGTAACACCTCCATTATTGCCCTTAACGTGTGGCCCTAATAAGGAATACGTTTGTTTATTCACCGTCGACACTGGATTCAGTGTCCCTGTCTGTGTCTGTGTCGACCGACTAAAGTAAACGGGCGTTTTAAAACCCCTGACGGTGTTTTTGAGACGTCTGGACCGGTACTAATTGTTTGTCGGCCGTCTCATGTCGTCAACCGACCTTGCCGCGTCTTGACATTATCACGTAATTCCCTAAATAAGCCATCCATTCCGGTGTCGACTCCCTAGAGAGTGACATCACCATTACAGGCAATTGCTCCGCCTCCTCACCAACATCGTCCTCATACATGTCGACACACACGTACCGACACACAGCACACACACAGGGAATGCTCTGATAGAGGACAGGACCTACTAGCCCTTTGGAGAGACAGAGGGAGAGTTTGCCAGCACACACCAAAAACGCTATAATTATATAGGGACAACCTTATATAAGTGTTTTCCCTTATAGCATCTTTTTTATATATTTCTAACGCCAAATTAGTGCCCCCCCTCTCTGTTTTAACCCTGTTTCTGTAGTGCAGTGCAGGGGAGAGCCTGGGAGCCTTCCCTCCAGCCTTTCTGTGAGGGAAAATGGCGCTGTGTGCTGAGGAGATAGGCCCCGCCCCTGTTTCGGCGGCCTCGTCTCCCGCTCTTAACGGATTCTGGCAGGGGTTAAATATCTCCATATAGCCCCCGGAGGCTATATGTGAGGTATTTTTAGCCAAAAATAGGTTTTCATTGCCTCCCAGGGCGCCCCCCTTCCAGCGCCCTGCACCCTCAGTGACTGCCGTGTGAAGTGTGCTGAGAGGAAATGGCGCACAGCTGCAGTGCTGTGCGCTACCTTAAGAAGACTGAGGAGTCTTCATGCCGCCGATTCTGGACCTTCTTCTTGTTTCAGCATCTGCAAGGGGGCCGGCGGCGAGGCTCCGGTGACCATCCAGGCTGTACCTGTGATCGTCCCTCTGGAGCTAATGTCCAGTAGCCAAAGAAGCCAATCCATCCTGCACGCAGGTGAGTTCACTTCTTCTCCCCTAAGTCCCTCGTTGCAGTGATCCTGTTGCCAGCAGGACTCACTGTAAAATAAAAAACCTAAGCTAAACTTTTCTAAGCAGCTCTTTAGGAGAGCCACCTAGATTGCACCCTTCTCGGCCGGGCACAAAAATCTAACTGAGGCTTGGAGGAGGGTCATAGGGGGAGGAGCCAGTGCACACCACCTGATCCTAAAGCTTTACTTTTTGTGCCCTGTCTCCTGCGGAGCCGCTATTCCCCATGGTCCTTTCAGGAACCCCAGCATCCACTAGGACGATAGAGAAAGCTTATATACCAATAAAAACCAAGGACACGCATAATACCACAACGTTCCAGAACAGCAATAACAAAAGCATGAACCGGTTAATCAGGTTTAGCACAGCACGACCTCTGAATATATGTAACCAGGGTTGGGGATGGAATCCCGGGGGCCGGGATCTGGCCACCAGAATAACTGCACCAGATCTGGCCACCAGGGTTGGGGATGGAATAACGGCACCAGATCTGGCCACCAGGGTTGGGGATGGAATAACGGCACCAGATCTGGCCACCAGGGTTGGGGATGGAATAACGGCACCAGATCTGGCCACCAGGGTTGGGGATGGAATAACGGCACCAGATCTGGCCACCAGGGTTGGGGATGGAATAACGGCACCAGATCTAGCCACCAGGGTTGGGGATGGAATAACGGCACCAGATCTAGCCACCAGGGTTGGGGATGGAATAACGGCACCAGATCTAGCCACCAGGGTTGGGGATGGAATCCCGGGGGCCGGGATCTGGCCACCAGAATAACTGCACCAGATCTGGCCACCAGGGTTCGGGATGGAATAACGGCACCAGATCTGGCCACCAGGGTTGGGGATGGAATAACGGCACCAGATCTGGCCACCAGGGTTGGGGATGGAATAACGGCACCAGATCTGGCCACCAGGGTCTGGCCACCAGGGTTGGGGATGGAATAACGGCACCAGATCTGGCCACCAGGGTTGGGGATGGAATAACGGCACCAGATCTGGCCACCAGGATTGGGGATGGAATAACGGCACCAGATCTAGCCACCAGGGTTGGGGATGGAATAACGGCACCAGATCTAGCCACCAGGGTTGGCGATGGAATCCCGGGGGCCGGGATCTGGCCAGCAGAACAACATGGGGCGAGCTAAAAAGCCCCTTGCAGGCTTGCGGCGCTCGCCCCATGTTCTATTCTGTGGGTGTCATGGAAACCAATGAGTGGGAATAGCCCTGGTTCATCGGTCGGGATCCCGGCGTCGGAATTCTGACCGGCGGTATATTAACTACATCCCACGTAACCATATAAACAGTTTAGGAGTATGGGAGGAGAGCTATCAGAGACGTGGCAGCGTTATCCATAGTAGCCAATCAGAGGGAGGGTTAGGTATAGGGTGTTAATACTGTAACACTGAGGATTGAAGGTCTGACCCCAGAAGCGACGGTCACATGACTGCCAGAACGCTGGTAACAGGGGCTCATCACAAACACAACAAATAAGCAATAATTCCCAGTGCACAGCTGCACATCACTCGGAATTGAATTGGACTCATTGGGGGGGGAATTCAAATGTTTGAAAAGTCGGTAAGGTGTCTATTTTTTTCTATTAGATAGGAAAAAACAGACTACCAACTGACTTTTCAAACAACTGAATACCCCCCACTGATGCCCAAGATACTCAGGCTGTAGTGGCACGAAGCTTATTGTGGCGATGCATGTGTTCCGCTACACTGGCTGGGAAAGGAATCTCCGCTCTACGCCACTATAAGGCAATAGGCTATATCAGACGGTATCACCAACACACGATGCTCTGTTACACAT